>NC_091437.1:85964477-86274708 GCF_964237555.1 Oryctolagus cuniculus
ACTAAAACAATAATGTTAGAACTCTTTAAAAAAAAAAAAAAAAACTGTTTTTAATGAGTAGGAAGGAAAGAGAAAAAAAATGGCAGGCTTATGCTCCCACATTAGTAACTACATGTAATGTAAATGGTCTTGATATACCAGCAATTGACAGAATTTAAAAATATGGCTTAACTAATATGACATCTGTAACAAATTCACTTCAAATACAGTGATACTCCCAAGTTGAAAATGATGAAAAAATACATCATACAAACTAATCAATGCAGAAGTGACCACATTCATAATAAAGTAGGCTCGGTTAAAAAAAAAAAAAAAAAGGCAGAGTGGCACATTACATGATGTTTAAAAGTCAATTCACCAGAAGGGCATAACACTCTTAAATGTATATGTATCAGACAATGGGTCTTAGTTGTGTGAGGCACAAAACTGATAAAGCTGATAAGCATCCTTAGTTTTTACATCCGTTAGGTTCCCACAGAGCATATAAAATAAACCTCAGTAGACTTAAAAGTATTGAAGTTATGCAAAATGTATTCTGCAGTCACAATGGAATTAAGCAAGGAATCAGTGATGGGTAAATGGGGAGGTCTACTGAACAATTCAGTTCTAATCTGTAGGTTAAAGAAGAAGTTAGAGAAAGTACAACATCGAATTTACTGAATGAAAATACAGTATATCAACGTGTGGAAAAGCAGTGCTACAGATTTATAGAAATAAATGCAGTAATAAAGAGAAAAATCCTAACTTATATCTCACAAACTCAAAGCAAAATAAACCCCCCAAAAAGAAAAAATAAACCTGGAGGAAGGAAATAGTAAAGAGCAGAAATAATGACATTGGAAATAAAAATCGATTAAACAAAGTTCATTTTGGGGGTTGACATTGTGGCACAGCAGATTAAGCCACCGCCTGGGACATACAAATCCCATATTGGAGTTCCTGGGATGAAGTTCTACCTCACTTTCAATCCAGCTTCTTGCTGACACGCACACCGGGAGGCAGCAGGTGATGATTCAAGTACTCAGGTCCTTGCTACCCATATGGGAGATCCAGATTGAGTTCTAGGCTCCCGGCTTTGGCCTGGCACAGCCCCAGCTGTTGCCAGGCATTTGGGGAATGAATCAGCAAATAGAAAATACTGTTCTCTCAATCTGTCAGTCTGTCACATGCCTGTCAAGAAATAAAAATAAATAAAGAGTTTTTAAGATTTATTTATATGGAAGGCACAGTTACAGAGAGAAAGGGAGAAACAGAGAAGTCTTCCATCCACTCATTCACTCCACATATGGCTGCAATGGCCAAGATTGGACCAGGCTAAAGCCAGGAACCAGGGGTTTCTTCGGGATCACCCACATGAGTGTGGGGGCCCAAGAGCTTGGGCCATCCTCTACTGCTTTCCCAGGCATATTAGGAGGGGGCTGGATTGGAAGTGGAGCAGCCAGGACATGAATTGGTGCCCATTTTGGATGCCAGCACTGCAGGCAGAGGCTTAACCTACTATGCCACAACACCGGCCGCTTCCCTGGAGAATTCTGCCAAACATTTAAGTAAGGTATGAATACTAATTCTATACTACCTTTTCAAGGCAATATAAGAAATAGAATACTACCCTCTTTATTTTATGAAACTAATATCAAAGCTAAAAGACCTCACAAAACAATAAATAAGACTGATTATTCTTTATTGATATGTAAGCAGAATCCTCAACAAACTGCTAGTAGCCACAATTTCAACAATGTATATAATCATGTACATGTACATATATAGACTACGTCACCAAATGGGATTTATTCCAAGGATACAAGACTTGTTCAGTATTCAGAAACCAGTCAGTCAGTATAATCTACCTTTTTATCAGAGTAAAGCAGAATCACATGATCATAGTGATGCAGGAAAACCATGACAAAATTCAACACCAACATGTTTTAAAACTCCCAGAAAAATAGAAATTGAGAATTTCCTCAGCATGTTAAGGACCATGCACAAAAGCTACCCTATAATTAACATTATAGGTGCCAGTGATGTGGTACAGCAGGTTAAACCATCACCTGCCGTACAAAAATCTCATATAAACAACTGTTCAATCCCAGCTGCTTCACTTCCAGTCCAGTTCCCTGCCATTGTGCCTGGGAAAGCAGCAGAGGATGGTCCAAACGCTTGAGCCCCCGCCACCCACTTAGCAAACCAAGTTGGAGTTCCAGGCTTGGTTTTGCCCAGTGCCAGATGTTAGGGAGTAAACCAGCAGATGGAAGATATCCCTCTCTCCCTCCCTCCCTCCCTTTCAATTAGTAAATAAATCTTTTTTAAAAAATGAAAAAAAAAAGTTAACATTATTCTTAATGTCAGAAGTCAAAATATTTTGTCTCTTTGGTAAGGAACAAAGCAGGAATATCTGTTCTCACCACTATTCAACATTGTTGCTGGAAATTCTAGGTAATGCTACAAAGCAAGAAAAGGAAATAAAAGGCTTACAACTCAGGAGGGAAGAAATAAAGTTTACTATATTTGTTTATGACATGATTATGTCAGCTGATAATCTCAAGGAATTTACAAGATAAAAAAAAGTCTTGGGGCCGGCACTGTGGCTTAGCTGGTAGCTGCCACCTGCAGTGCCAGCATCCCGTATGGGTGCCAGTTTGAGTCCCAGCTGCTCCACTTCTGTTCCAGTTCTCTGCTATGGCCTGGGAAAGCAGTAGAAGTGCTTGGGCCCCTGCACCTGCATGGTAGACCCAGAGGAAGCTCCTGGCTTCAGATTGGCTCAGCTCTGGCAATTGCAGCCATTTTGGGAGTGAACCAGTGGATGAAAGACCTCTCTCTCTCTCTCTCAGTCTCTCTGCCTCTGCCCCTCTGTAACTCTGCCTTTCAAATAAATAAATTTAAAAAAAAAATTGTGTAACTGATAAGTGAGTTAATAAGCAAGGTTGCAAGATACAAGATAGGACCAGCACTGTGGCATAGTGGGATGGGTTCTGGTTTAAATCCCAGCTACTCCACTTCTGATCTAGTTCTCTGCTATGGCCTGGGAAAGCAATAGAAGATGACCCAAGTCTTTGGACCCCTGCACCTGCTTGGGAGACCTGGAAGAAATTCCTGGCTCCTGACTTTAGGTTGGCCCAGCTCTGACCATTGCAGCTGTTTGGGGAGTGAACCAGAGGATGGAAGAGCTGTATCTGTCTGTCTGTCTGTCTGTCTCTCTCCCTCTCTCCTTCTCTCTCCCTTCTTCCCGCTCTCTCCCTTCCTCCCTCCCTCCATCCTTGCCTCTGCCTCTCTGTAATTCTGCCTTTCAAATAAATAAATAAATCTTTAAAAAAAGATACAAGATAAACATAAAAATCATTTCTGTATCATAATAATGAAAACATGAACACCAAAATTTAGACTTAGTACTATTTTTGTCACAAAAACTCAAATGATATAATGAAATACTTAGGTATTAATTTTAAAACAATATGTGCAGGCCATATATGCTGAAAACCACAAAACAATAGTGAAAGAAGTAAAAGATTAAGTGCATGAAGAGAGACATGTTTTGTTCATTAGAATCATTGCCCTTGTAAAGATGTTACTTTTTCACAAATTGATATCAAGGTTTAATACAATTCTTATGAAGCAAATTCTAATGATATGTTTATACAAATAGATAACATAAATGAAAACACGAGGGGGTTAGAGTAGCTAAAACACTTAGAAAGAAAAGAATTAAATTGGATTAATCTCTGTATTTCAAGTTTTATATAGCTTCAGTCATCATGACTATGTGATATTGGTAAACTAATAGACACATATGTCAGTGGGGCCAACTAAATAATCCAGAAATACACTGACAAAAATATACACAATATATTTTTAATAGAAAACATTTTTTAATAAATATAAATTTCATAGGTACAACTTTTGGGTTATCACCACATATTTTTAACAAAGGTAATGAAGCAATTCAGTGGAGGAAGGTAACCTTTTCAATAAATGGTGCTGTAGCAATTACAAATCTGTAAGACAAAAAAGCATGAACCTCAGCCTATCTCACACTTTTTACAGTAGCTAACTCAAAATGAATTACAGAATTAAATGTAAAACATTTAACTGTTATCTTTTTTTTTTTTTTTTTTTTTTTTTTTTGACAGGCAGAGTGGACAGTGAGAGAGAGAGAGACAGAAAGGTCTTCCTTTTCTGGCTGAAAAGCCCATGAGAGTATTTCAGGCATGGAAAGCCAAGACACTCTGGCAAAAAGATCTCTGTGAGTGAGATCCCAGTGGAAAGAACAGGTCTTCAAAGAGGGAGGTGCCTTTCTCTGAAGGGAGGAGAGAACCTCCACTTTGACTATGACCGTGTCTAAACAAGATAAGAGTCGGAGAACTCAAAAGGCTTCCATAGCCTTGGAAACTCATGACTGGAGCATAGGGAGATTACTGATGCCATAAACAGGAGTGTCAATTTGTAAAGTCAACAACAGGAGTCACTGTGCACTTACTCCTCATGTAGGATCTCTGTCCTTAATGTGCTGTACACTGAGGCTTAATGCTATAACGAGTACTCAAACAGTATATTTCACTTTGTGTTTCTATGGGGGTGCAAACGATTGAAATCTTTACTTAATGTACACTAAACTGATCTTCTGTAAAAAAAAAAAAAAGAAAAGAAAAAAAGAAATTATCAATTCCCAACTTGACTCTCACTGGGATTAAACATGACAATAGGTCTGATCTGATTTCATCATGATTTAAAAAAAAATCATCTATTATTTTTCACTTTATGTTTCTGTGTGGGAGCAAACTGTTGAAATCCTTACTTAAGGTATACTAAGCTGATCTTCTGTATATTAAGATAATCGAAAATGAATCTTGATGTGAATGGAAGGGGAGAGGGAGTGGGAAAGGGGAGGGTTGTGGGTGGGAGGGACGGTATGGGGGGGGAAGCCATTGTAACCCATGAGTCGTACTTTGGAAATTTATATTCATTAAATAAAAGATTAAAAAAAAAAAAAAAAGAAAGGTCTTCCTTTGCCATTGGTTCACCCTCCAGTGGCTGGCGCGCTGCGTCCGGCGCACCGCGCTGATCCGATGGCAGGAGCCAGGTACTTCTCCTGGTCTCCCATGGGGTGCAGGACCCAAGCACTTGGGCCATCCTCCACTGCACTCCCTGGCCACAGCAGAGAGCTGGCCTGGAAGAGGGGCAACCAGGACAGAATCCGGCGCCCCGACCAGGACTAGAACCTGGTGTGCCGGTGCCGCAAGGCGGAGGATTAGCCTAGTGAGCCGTGGCGCTGGCCCGAACTGTTATCTTTTACATTTAAAAATCTTCAGCATATGGGCCTAGACATACTCATCACCAAACGATAACACTAATAGGAAAATCTGATAAATTAGCCTTCAAAAATATTTAATGATGGGGTGGGTATTGTGGCACAGCATGTTGAGCCACCACTTGAGATAACTACCTTGGACATCAGAGTGCCACTTCAAGTCCTGGCTACTCCATTCCCAGTCCAGTTTCCCGCTGATGCATCCTGGGTTGCAGAAGATGATGGCTCAGCTTTGCTTGGGCCTGTGCCACTTATGGGAGAGACTGATATAGAGCTTTGGGCTTCTGTCTTTATCCCGGCCCAACTCTGGCACTTGGAGACATTTGAGGAGGGAACCAGCAGGTAGATGATATCTTTCTCTCTTTCTGTATTGTTCTTCCTTTCAAGTAGATGAAAGTAAATATTTAAAGAACACTTACTCACTGTGAAAGGGCATGTTAAATAGATTTTAAAAATGTACAGATTGAGAGAAAATATTTGGAAAAATACCAAACAAAGGACTAGTATGTAGAATATAAAAACTCATTAGTAAATTTTTAAAAATCAGAAAATGGTTAAAGGACAGTAGATTGTTCATCAAAATGTATGTACAAATGGCAGTTAAGCACTTGTAAAAATATTCAGCATTACTAACCACTGAGGAAATTGCTAATTGAAACCTCAGTGAAATAGCACTACATACCCATCACAATGGCTAAAATGGAAAAAAAGGAAAACACCAAATGCTAATGAGCATGTGGAGGAACTTGATTACTCCTACATTGCTGGTGGTGATATAAAAATGACATCAGCCCTCTGGGAAACAGTTTGTAGTTTATTTAAACATTAAGAATACAACTAACATGTGGCCATGCAATTAGATCCCTGAGCATTATCTTAGGAAAAAGAAGACTTATGTTCACACAAAAAGCTATACACCAATGTTCATAGCTGTTTTATTCTTAATAGCCAAAAACTAGAAATAACCCAGAGAACTGGGTTGATGAATGATTGGGCAAAATATGGTATATCCACACCATGGAATAGTGCTGAACAATAAAATGGACAGATTACTGAAATGCAGCAACCGGGCTGAATCTGCAGAGAGCTTTGGTAGTGAGTAAAAATCATTTCCAAAGATTGCAAACTATATGATTTGATCTGTATAACTAGCTTTGTCTCTCTTCCTCTCTTTATTTTTTGAGAGTCAAAGAGTACACACCCATCCACTGGTTCATTCTCCAAATGCCCACGCAACCAGGATTAGGCCAACTCAAAGCTGAGAGTCAAGAATGGAGAACCCAATCGAGGTCTCCACATGTGTGGCAAGGACCCAACTACCTAAGTGATCACCTGCCGCATCCCATAGACCACATTGGCAGAAAGCTGGAATCAGAAGCAGATCAGGACTCAAACCCAAGAACTGTGAATTCGGGATGCAGGCCTCCTAGCCAGTATCTCACCACCAGGCCAAATGCCTACCCCTCTGTAACTTTCTTAAAAAAGACAAAATGAGAGGCAGGCTCATTGCCCTGATTAAAGGAGCCTATGGAGTAACAGCGAAGTGGATATAGTACAAAAATGTACATGAGAGGAGCAGGTGTTTTGTGCAGTGGTTAAATGCTTTGGGGGATGCCTGCAACACATATCAGTGTCTGGGTTCAAGATTGTGGCAGGCTAGAAAAAGTACCCATTCCCAGAAGACTTATGCTGTCTATTTGAAGACTTAAAAATAGCTTAGAAGTAATGTATTTATGTCTATACTTTCTTCCCTGTTTGTCTTTATGTATTTTACTTCTACATTGAAAACTTATTTTCTCAGATCTATTACCAGAACTTAAAGTATTATATCCCCTCCAGGACATCTGAAGGGTTAGTAAAGGTGATTGAGGTGAGATTAATGGTTAAAGTTACCATTTGCCAAACAGTTGTCAACTTTGTCAGCTGTTCTCAGTTGTTAGCCATTTGGTAGGGTTTTATTTTCCCTGTGTTTATCAGTTTTGCCTAAAGAATTGTAACTTCATGGGAAGTGAGAAAAGTATATAAACATCAAAAATGTTGAGGCAGAATTCATAAGGACTTTGGGAAAAGGTGCTTTCTCTCTAGCCTTCCATATCTTTGCTAAACATCATTATGCAGATCTGGTTGTTTAAGATGTCTCACATCAGGGCTGGAAATTCCTGACTTAGCTGCTAAAATGCTAAAGGTATAGCCAAGATGATAGCTGATAATCTAGCCAGCTAGCCTCAGACAGTTTGCAGTATCCTGCTGAGCCACCTAAACTGACAGGAGAGATGGATTTCTGTGCCTTGGAGAACACCCTACTTAATAAGGCTAGGAAGAAGACTAAGATCAAAACTTGCTAGTGCTTCTGTACTTGGAAATCTGCAGACATTGAGAGGCCATCTTACTTTTCTTGGACTTTGTGTGGTGAAGCATGTATTTTTTTGTAACTGGAATGTGGTTGTGAACTAAAAGTTGTCCCCTTAACCCTGTTCTCAGAGACAAGCCCATGAATGCTGAGGCATCCATAACAATTTTTCCTTGGAAATCTGACCTGGCCTTATCAGGCTTCTTGAGGATAGCTTAGGTTAGTATTTACTACTCTCCTCCACATATTAGAAGACTTGGCTGACTAACATCAATTTCTCTAACTTTAATCTGGCTATCACCCTAGGAACCTTCTTAGATGATCCAAAGCAAACTTTTACTTTAATAGTTACGTTCATTTTCTGTACCTCTAAAACAGGTAGGTAACCATTAGACCTAAGAAAATCACACTGATACGTACATGTCATACACCTTAAACTCATATTTACCTATAATGTATACTCACATATGTAATTTTCCACCTACCAATATTTTCCCATGTGTAAATGACATAAGCAAAGAATTCTACGTGTCCAAAATAAAAATGTGTTCCTTCCTCAAAACCTGATTTTCTTCCTGTTTATCTCCTATGTGGTATACCCTTCAGTCTCAGTCACTTAAAGTGGAGTCATCCTTAAATACCTTGCCATTTTTGCCCTTTCATTTACCTAGCTCAGTTAATTTCTTCAAAGTAGGTTTTCTATGTTTGATCTTTGATTTTTTGTCTTGTTGCACCATTTTAATTGCTTTAATTTGCTTCTTAACTATTATTCTTGTAGACTCCTCACTGGTCCTCCTGTTGTCAACCTTGATGTCTCATAATTCATCCTCTGAGTTTGTCCCTCACCTGCTTCTTACCTTTTCAAGGTTTCTTCATCCCTATAAGGCCACCGCCCTGACCTCATCTCACGTGTGTCCCTGTCCCCAACTACCAACAGAAATGTGCTTAAAATCTGCCCCTCTTTGTTCCCCTCGGTTTTCCTAAAAAATGAGCGGGAGATTGCTTATCCTCTAGGCCTTTCCTTGCAGGGCTTTCCTTCCCAGAAGTGTTCATGCCATATTCTAATTTTGGTTTTGCATGTGTCATGTATTACCACATCCTTGAGGTTTAATACAGTTGCATTTATCAGAGTATCCTCAGTGTCTGGTACAATTCAAGCATTTGGTAAGTGCTTACTAAATGAAGAATTAAATTACTGAAGAACTAACCATATCTTTGTGCTGTATCTGACAGAAAGTGAACAGGAATTCCATAACTGCCGTAATCTCCAGTAGTTCTAATCTCTTTCCCCCTTTATTTCTCAACTAATTGATTAAGGTTGGTTTAGGTCACCTCCTTTCCTTCTTAATAAGCATTCATTGGTGATACTCATTTTTGTGAAGGATAGGAAGGAGACAGAGGACATAAATAATCGCTAATTTCATATAGTTCCAATGATAATTCTAGAAATCCAAAATAATTTCTTCTAGCTGGAAGGATTTTGAATGATATAAGAAGTATGTGCTTTTTCTGTTCAAGTTTAACTGCAGCATAAGTACATGAAAATTCCTTTGACTTTTATTAAAGGTAAGTAATCCTAGCAAAGAAAAGATAAATGTGGTGAGAAGAATATTAGATTCTAATCCTCCTTCTGTTATAATTGTATATGGTCTCAGGTAAGACGTTTCTCCTTTTGCAGCTCAGTCATCCATTAACAGGGAGTTACTGTTCCGTAGGCTTAGCAGCAACCCTTTTTCTTCAATGAGAAACAGGGAAACTGTAAAATAAGGCAGAGCAGCAATACTTTGCTATGAAGAGAGGTGTAAGGAGGAAGATCTTCTCACTTCCCTGGCATATCCCCATTGCCTGTCTCTTGCCCAAGAAGTGGCTCCTGCAGAATTGCCTTGAAATAAAATTTGAAAGCTGCTGTGTTGAATGATGTATGCAAGCATTTCAAAAGTTCATGGAAAAATAGAATTGAAAGATGTTTATTTTGATGCAGAAAAAAGTTTTTGAAATCCATAGTTTCTCATTAAAACACATTTTCCATTAATAGTTTTGAAGATTCCCCCTCATATAAGTCTTCTCCTCTGAAGCTAAATCAAATAGAATACTTTAAAGTCACAGAATTTGAAGAAGTTTCTTAATAAACTTCCTTATATCAAATTCTAGTCTGCTCTGTAGTATTCATAATGCACATGTGTATTTGAGCACTTGAACTCCCTTCTCCTTCTGTTGTTCACCTTATCTCATGGTACCTAAATGGTTGTGAAAGCTTACACATCAGGGCCGGAGTTGTGGAATAGCAGGACACCAGTTCGAGTCCACTCTGCTAATGCACCTGGGAAAGCTGCTGAGGATGGCCCAAGTGCTTGGGCACCTGCATTCACATGGGAGACCCCTGGCTGCTGGCTTTGGCCTAGGAGCCAACTATTGCAGCCATTTGAGGAGTAAACCAGTGGACAGAAGATCCCTCTCCTCATCCTCCTCCTCCTGTAACTCTGCCTTTTTTTTTTTTTTTTTTTTTTTAAAAAAGAAAGCTTACACATCTTGAGTACTTACTACATGTCCAGGACTGTTTTCCAGTATTTCTGCCAATAATTCTATGAAATAGATACCATTATTGTCTTTATTTTACAGAGAATAAGAGGTAGGTTCGAGAAACACTAACAGGAGGCATGGCAGTGTGAACTTGGATAGCCTGGTTCTAGAGCCACAGCCTAATAAGCCTTTCTGCTAGTTTTATAGGCTTGACTTCATCCCACAAATACACTATCTAGAAGATAAGTCAAAAAATTTCCTGATTTTGTATGTGCTCTGAATTTCTTTTAGAAATTATGGAAACTTGGGCAAATTACTCAATATAATGACTGACTCGTAATAAGTTCTTAGCATTGGTTCTTATTAGCTTGAGCAAATGGACACCTGTAATTACATAAAATTGACTTAGAAAGATTGAGAAGAAAATTAAACAGGATTCTAATTACTTCTTGTTTCCCAATTCTAAGGCAAAACTAAAAAGCCGCTTATTTTACAAGGCACCTGCTATCTAGTATCTACTCAAAATATTAAATAAAACTGTCCAAGATTTGTTATTCAATTTATTTTTAAGTCTTACCTCTAACATGCAATAATTTTAATCTTGCCACCAGGTGGCAGCATGTCACATAAGGAAATACTTTAAATGTTACTCTTGGAGGACAGACTTGATTTTCAGTGTTTTGCCTTAAAAACTGTTCAGCCATAATAAAAATAAAAGTGTTCCATTGTCCCCACCTTGCCTCTGTTGTCACTCACCAGTTGTGAAGGGCCTGTTAGCATATTGTGTGTGCGATGCAGTGAAGCCTGCCTCTCTGTCCTGCCTCACGTTCCCCCTCTACCAGTTAATGAAGAAAGTGTCTTTTTCCTCCAACTTTAACTGAGATTTTGGCCCTTGTAATTAGATTCTCCAACTAACGGGTTTCACTTCACCAGTAATAGGAGCTATTTCCTTCTAAGTTCTGAATATGTGGTCACAATTAATAGGTGCCCTTGGGCAGATGTCAGTGATATGTAATAAACCCATCAGCATGTCCATTTGTTGAATGGTCATATGAATTACAACGTATGTATAGTTGTGGGGGATGAGGGTGGGAGTGGGGTATGTTTGTTTCAATTTGTACTATAGAGATCCCTGAAAATTTGCCCAGAGTTTAGTTACTATCAGTACCAGATCACTGCTGCCAGGGGTTGAAAGATTAGTGCCTAGGGTAGAAGGCATTATAATTAATGACTAATGATGAAAAAGAAGGTAAAGGCCTGAACATGGCAGTTTATCAAAGTGTGGTTAAGGGGGAGGGCTAGTAGTAAAATGGAGTTCAGCTTCTGATACTGAATTGGAACACTCACTACCTGGGAAAGCAAGGGGACCACCAGGTGCCACTGGCTGCAGGAAGAGCTGTTTTCACTTCCTAATCGTGAATCTGCCTAGACATTGTTTGCTTCATTGTGTTAATAATAAAGTCATTTGACATCAGTTTCTTAGCAGAAATTTTTCCAAGTTCTAAATTGGTTTGCCCACTATTGGCCCTCAGTGAAGTCTTCAGTAAATGAACTTGCCCACTAAGAAATGGTACACAGAAGTGAAAACACCCAGTGTTTCAGGGAAGCCCTGTGTACCCTCCCAGTATTCCCTGCTATGGATACTTGAGTTTAATAAAAGAGTTTTAAGTACCTGCTTTATTTTAGGTATTGTGCTGGAGATTCAAAAATATAATGGAAGTAATATCCACAGATAGTGTTTTTAGAGAACAACTCCGCCAGCTGTTCAAATTAAACTAATTCTTTTTTTTTTTTTTGAAAGATTTATTTATTTATTTGAAAGTCAGAATTACAGAGAGAAAGAGAGGCAGAGAGAGAGAGAGAGGTCTTCCATCTGCTGGTTCACTGCCCATTTGGCTGCAGTGACCTGAGCTGTGCCAATCCGAAGCCAGAAGCCAGGAGCTTCTTCCAGGTCTCCCGCATGGGTGCAGGGGCCCAAGGACTTAGACCATCTACTACTGCTTTCCCAGGCCGTAGCAGAGAGCTGGATCAGAAATGGAGCAGCCAGGACTTGAACTGGCGTCCATATGGGATGCTGGCACTGTAGGTGGTGGCTTTACCCACTACACCACAGCACCAGCCCTAAATTAAAATAATTCTATGAGGCCAGCATTTGACGTAGCAGGCTAAGCCACTGCCTGCAATGCCAGCATCCCATCTTTTTTTAAGAAAACTAATTCTGTGAAGAACATTAGTCCTGTCTTGAGATATGTACCAAGAAATACTCAAAATGTATTTTGTATATGATATATGTTCATAAAGAATTCTAAAAGATGGATTAGAAACGTGTACCTTAAGAATGTAGAGACTGATATTTAATGAATGAAATAATCAATTTTTTAAGTCAACCATTTTATATATGTGTGTATGTGTATGTAATAACTTTTACATATTATGTATTATAAGCTTATGTTTAAATATTTTGCAACTTAAGTGGGAAGATTTTATCTGTGACACTCCAAAGGCTGTTACCTTAGAAGATTTATTTAGGTTGTTGTTTTAGAAGATTTCTTAACAGCCTTACTAACATGGTCAGTGTTCATTCTATTCGGGAACTCCATAATTTCAGTCCATGGTCACATACTTTTTTTTTTGTTGTTCAAATATTAATTAATTAATTTTTTGAAAGGCAGAGTTACAGAGAAAGAGAAAAGACACAGAGAGAGAGAGAGAGAGAGATCTTCCATCTGCTGATTCATTCCCCAAATGGTTACAAAGGCCAGAGCTGGGCCATTCTGGAGCCAGGAGCTTCCTCCGGGTCTCCAGCATGGGTACAGGGCATCAAGCACTTGGGCTGTCCTCTACAGTTTTCCTAGGCACATCAGCAGGGATGCTGGATCGGAAGTGGAGCAGCCAGGATTCAAACTGGCACCATATGGGATATCAGCATCACAGACAGCAGCTATACCCACTATTGTCACAGCACTGGCCCCATTCACATACTTATAAAAAGATATACTGTTGCCTGCATTACTCACATTGGGTTTCAGACTCCAAGAACTCTTTAAAATTATTCATTAATCACTTAGTGATACATATAAAGTATTAATTTTTATCATGAGATATATAAAAATAATTGACTTGTATCCTCAGTAATACGCTCAGGGAATGGAAAATATTTTAGTATCTGTAATGTATATTCAGAGTGAAATGGCAGTAAACATTTTGTGCAATGACTACGTCATTGAGATGATGGAAATTATAATGAAAGGAATAATCATTTGTTGTATTTTAGTTGTAATGAAATTGATCACGTCTTTCAGATGTACAAGACATCTTAAGTCCATCTGATGCAGCTATGCGTAAATGGGCTTAATTATTAGGTATTATTTAGGTAATAAACTTAGCAGTGATTTGTGAAATTTTATATAGCACAGTTCTCTAGCCAGTTTTTAAAGTAATTTGTCAACAGATTGCAAAAGGAAAGTTTATTTCCATAAATTAACACATTTAATAATGACTTTTGTATTGTAGAAGTGCTTGTTTATATGAATTTATAACTCAATTTATAGAGCCTTGAAGTTCTAACATTCTAGTAAAGTGTGCACATCTGGATGTCCCTAGAAGGAATTCCAGCACTGTGAATTTATGTATCCTTGACTTCAATATTTAGTTAGCCTGGATTCTAAATACCATCACAGTAATTGACATGTTATTGGAAATAAAGTTAAGTTTTTCCTTATTTATGGGGATAACTTTAATTTTGAAGAATATGAATCAATTCATACTTGGCTGAAAGCCAGTTTCTCCTTCACTTCACTGTAGCACACACAGGAAAAGCGCACTCGCGTCCTAAGTGCCTTGTGATTCTGCAGTGATTAATTCTTCTCATTATTTTGCTGCAAATTCTCATGACCCTCCGTGATGATTCGATCAGCCACTTAGAGTTTATGCATATTCATATCTCTGTGCTCCTGCCACAGTCGCTCAAGTCTCCTTCACTGACTGGGGTGTGCTTGGTGCAGTAATTGAGCTGCAGTAGATTGATTACTCTGGGGAGCTGTAAGGCCTTTAAAGGTGAAAACATATCAGTCCTGTTAATTAGGAAACAAAAGCTCTGATGGCAAGTTCAGCAGTCAGATATTTCCAGTGTAGAAAAGACAAAAGGTATGATTTGTTCCTTCCGTGAACCCTGTTTACTTTCTAAAATTTGAATTAGATGTATATTAGTGGTAGTGGAGATAGCTCTCTTTTATGAATTTTCATAGAAAACTAATTGAAAATGACTTTATTTATAATATTGGTTAGTACAGTTATTTATGATCTCCTAAACCTTTAGTTTAGGATCTATAAGAATTTGTATATCTCTGAAGCATTGGTAATATTTCTATAAACTAACTTCATATCATACATCCAGTACAGGATGTGGATAAATTATGGTGTTTATAGAACTAAGTTGCTCTGCAATATTCTAACACTTTTTTTGTCAACTTAGTAGTATTAGAGTGAAATTTTATAGATAAAAGTTGAGATAAAAATTGTATAGGTAGAAGTTGAGCTGCCGTTTGTCAAAAACATCCTTTGATTCTTTCTCTTTTTAACCATATATTGTCATACATTATTATGGCAAAAGCGGCCCTATGTAGAACTGTCCTCCAAAAGTAAGCTTGTAATGTAGCGATCATGTAATTTGTGTAGTCCACATCTGTTTTTCTCAGGTGTGGTGTTCTCACATTGTGATATTCTCTTTTCTCCCTATGGTTATAGTTTTCTCTTTTAAGATACAGTACACATACCATAAAATTTGCCCTTTTAATGTATGGTTTTTAGTATAATCACAAAATTTTGCAACCATCACCACTAATTCCAGAACATTTTCATCACCCCAAAAACAAACCCCCTACTCATTAGCAGTCACTCTGCATTTCCACCTACCCCCAGCCCTTGGCAACAAATAATATGCTTTCTGTCTCTATGGATTTGCCTATTCTGAACATTTCGTATAAATGGAGTTGTACTATATGGGGCCTTTTGTATCTGCCTTCCTTCATTTAGTGTGATACTTTCAGTATCATCCACTTTGCTGCATGAATCAGTACTTCATTCCTTTTTGTGACTGAATAATATTCTATTATATTGATAATTCCACATTTTGGGTTGTATTCGTCAGTTTATGAATATTTGTATTGTTTCCACTTTTTGGTTGTTTTGAATAATGCTAATGCATCCTTGCTTTATTCTGGATCTTAGGAGGAAATCTTTCAGCCTTTAGGTGAACATTGAGTATGATGTTAAGTGTAGTTATTTTTTGCTTTTGTTTTTTAAGGTTATTTATTTATTTGAAAGGCAGAGTTACAGAGAGCAGCGAGAGAGGTCTTGCATCTGCTGGTTCACTCCCCAGAGGGCTGCAATGGCTGGAGCTGCACTAATCCAAAGCCAGGACCCAGTAGCTTCTTCCATGTCTCCCTGCGGGTATAGAGGCCCAAGGACGTGGGTCATCTTCTACTGCTTTCCCAGGCCATAGCAAAGAGCTAGATTGGAAGAGGAACAGCTGGCTGTTGAACCAGAACCTATATGGGATGCTGGCACTGCAGGCTGTGGCTTTACTAGCTATGCCACAGCGCCAGCCCCATTAAGTATGGTTTTTTTAGATGATGTTCATCGGATTGAAGAAGTTTCTATTTCAGACTTGTTGAATGTTTTTATCATGAGAGGGTATTGAATTTTGCCATATGCTTTTTCTATGTCTATTGAGATGATTTGTTTATTTGATGCATTATATCAGTTGATATTCCTATGTTAAACATTAGGATATTCTGCAGAGATTTCATATGATGCTCTTTTATTGTTGTGGTTTTAAATAATATGAACCAATCTCTTATATTTCAGGCATTTATTAATACAGCAAAAGAGATTTATGAAAAAATCCAAGAAGGAGTCTTTGACATTAATAATGAGGTATATACATAAAAATATTACTGGCTGATATTAATATAGAATTTCCCTCTATATTTAGATTCATGATTTGATATTTTTAAGTGCTGAAATGCATCCATGATTATCACTTAACATATTGGCTTATGATCATCTAACTGAAATCTATGCATAGTTTAATAATTAAATGTGTATGTGCTAATAAGATGTAACTTCATCTGTGAAAATGAATTAAAGTAAGTGGCCCTACCAATTTCTTAAAAGCAATGGAAAATAATATAAATCCCCCAAAAGCAAAGAAAATCCACTTTCATCTAAGTCCATATGGTGTCATCTGCTTTGGGGAATAATGTTCTAGTGTGTAAATGCATGTACTGTGTCACTAATGCAAGATGCTCTCTGTTTTCTCATATGAAAGAGGGAAATACCCAATCTGGAGCATATTCCCAATATAGCATAGCATGGTTTCAGAAGACTAAATTAATGTACAGAATTGGCAGTTGGCACTTAGCTTTTTGTAAAGTTATTTTGAGTCTGGTTGGTTGACATAACTAGGATAAAATGTGAAGCTTTGAAGCATATAATTCAGTGTTCACTGAAGGCCATCATTTTGACCTAAATCCCCACTCTTTATTTATCTATATTTACTTCAAAACACTTATTGTGGGTATAGCATGTTATTTACTTTTACATAAATATTTTTGCTGTTTGATAGTAAGACTTCTGGCATCTGAGAGAAAATCCCTGGTCCCTGCCCAGTTGCACTTAGAAAAGCATTACGTTGGGAAGCCACTGCAGATCTGAGACTCCTATTAGTGCCTCAGTGGTCTTGGCTAAAACAAACAGCAGCTTACCTAAGGTTTCCAAAAAGTACTTAATTTCCTCACCCTTAACATGGAATAATACTCGTATAGGCTCTAAATCCTCTTCTAGACTTACAGCAGTACTTCTTCAGTTAATTTAAAGGTGACAGCATTCAGAGACTAATGCCAAATAAATTGAACAGTAATTGGGCCTCTGTTTAAAAGGGCATGTTCATTGTTTCTGTCTGGTTTCATATAGTAGCTGACTGCTTTACTGTGCCTTATACAGCTTTGATTGTAATGTGCTGTCAGGAGCCAACAGGCCGTGCTATTTATTTGGCCTAATGCCAAGTCTGACTCCTTGCTTCCTCAAGAAGTTGCTACCAGCCCAGAGGGGGCAAAACCAATGAGCCATAGGGCATGCTTTTTATTAAAGAGGAGTCAAAAGAGCGAAAAGAAACCACATCAGCTGCTGTCAATACTGAGCTAGTGCCAGAAACCCCAAGGCTACTACTGTTGCAGAACAACTGCCAAGCACTATAAATCTGAGATTTACTGTGACGTAAAGTTTCCTTAAGAGCTTAATTTCTGAAGCTACTGTATTACTTTTCTCAATGTGTTGTATTTTTAGGTAAAATCCACTTGAGGGAGTGAGGGTTAAGACATAAGTGTGAGTTTGATGAATGAAAGAACTATTCTGTGTGTGGGTTCTTGGCAAGCTGCCATGTCTTTGGGGATCATAGAAATTATTGATGACACAGAACCCTCATGTGCCCTTAGCCTGTACAGCTGATTCAACATGGAACAGAAATGCTGTGCAGAGAAAAGATTTTATGTTGTGGTAGACGGCACAGGCTTTGGATAATTTTATCATTTAAATATTGCTTTCAGCAATTGTTTTAGATGGTTTCTCCATTATGAGAATTCCCTGAGAAACAAGCATTTCAGTTTCTGTTTACCTTGTATCTAGTATGATAAAGAATGATTTCAGAAACATTTGTTGTTTTAGAAAGAAGAAGCATTCCCTGAGAGTTATTGTTTTATTCCTTGCTAAAAGATAGTTAATATGTCTTTCTAAATTGGTAAAATTGTGTCATTAGGAATTAGCTAGAATATTAAAAAACAAACCCACTAAATTATACAGGCTGGTTGGGTCTGGTTGTATTTATGATTCTGTTCTCTTTGATTTCAGGCAAATGGCATTAAAATTGGCCCTCAGCATGCTGCTACTAATGCAACACATGCCGGCAATCAGGGAGGACAGCAGGCCGGGGGCGGCTGCTGTTGAGTCTGTTTTTACTGTCTCGCTGCCCACTGGGGCCCGCTCACTTATTCTTTCACCCTCTCCTCCTGCTCAGCTGAGACATGAAACTATTTGAAATGGCTTTATGTCACAGAAGACTTTAATCCTTCAAATTCTTGTATAACTTTGAATAAATGGTTCATGTTCACTTAAAAAGACAGATTTTGGAGATTGTATTCATATCTATTTGCATTTGATTTCTAGGTCAATTGATGTGATTATTTTTGTTAAATGTTGTCTTGTGCCCTTAACTACGAACTGAATTGTATTAAACACTACAAAGTCATCTTGAGTATTTTAAATCGGTTTATGTAGTTAGGTTTCCCAATACCTGTGGTTACCTAATGTTTAATATTATAGAACTGTCCTCAGAAAGTTTGTCAATTTTCAAGGCTGTAAGGAAAAACAGAACTCTTTTAATTCTGTATTTATCATTTACTTTCTGTGTATATATAGTTTAATAACTTGCTTGGGTGTAATTTGCCAAGCTTGAATTCTTTAATGCATTTGCATAAATTCTATACTGTTTAGAGCTTAAAGCTACAGAAGCATTGTTAGGAATTGCTTGGACACTGAATTTTAAACTTTTTGACATTGTTAACAAGCATGTTCATCTTTTCTTGTCACTAGTCCAAGGAAAATATGCTTAATGTATATTACTAAAGGCTGTGTACGTGTTAACCTGTTTTAATGCCAAAAGTTTGCTATTTGTCCACAGTTTCCTTAAGACCTCTTCAGAAAAGGATTTGTTTGCCTTAATGAGTACTGTTGGGTTAAAACACAGTATAATGAGTGAAAAGGGCAGAAGCAAGAAATCCCTACCTATGCGCAACTCTTAAGAAGAATGAGTATCCACATTTAGATGGCACATTATGAGAACTTTAATCTTTCCTTAACACAATAATGTTTTCTTTTTCTTTTATTCACATGATTTCCAAGTATATTTTTCATGCAGGACAGTTTTTCAACCTTGATGTACAGTGACTGTGTAAAATTTTTCTTTCAGTGGCAACCTATAATCTTTAAAATATGGTAAGCATCTTGTCTGTTTTGAAAGGGATATGACAATAAATCTACCCGATGGAAAATCCTGTTAAAAAGTAGAAAAGGTTTAGTAATTTACTCAGTGTGGTGGTTTTATCTTTTTTTCCTTTTTTCCCCTTGGTCTATAATGAAATTGTTACAGCAGTGCAAAATAAAATCCTATGTATAAAAGTGTTCTTTTATTTATTATACCACATTTTTAAATGTATTTTTAGTCCATTTAAAACTTTTACATGTATTTAAGTATTTTTTAAAGATCAGAATGTTTAACACTTGCCCATTTTAAAAATTTTGCTAAAATCTCACTATATTGAAATTATTCATGTTGATGTTGTAAGCAAGTATTTTGTCCTCAGCACAAAAGAACATTTATGCCTATCAGAAGTTTCATAAAAGTACAAAACTAACTACTTTCCACTTACTCAATGACTTCAACTGTCTGTGAGTCTTTCCTGAAGAGTCCATAGTACTCTGTCAAGTCTTTGACATTACTCTTCTGGGAAATCACCACATGCTATCATAGTTTTAACCGGCCCCTGGAGGGCACAGGGAAAGGTGAGAGGAAATCTAGTTTTAAGAGTATTTTTATTATTAACTTTTTTCCCCTTCTGAATTGACTGATCTTATTTATCACTCTGTTTACTGATGAAAAGAAAAGGCTAAGACAACTATGGCACATTCTACTCTATATCAAGAAGGAAACAATTCTTTGGGAATTATTTTTAAACTATTGTTAACTTTTCCAGAAGCTTAATCTGTTTCTTTTCCATACTGCCTTTCCTAATCATTTTATAAATTGAGTATAAAAAGAGAAGCTAATGGTAAATAAACAGCAACAAATGAACACATGTATTTTTAATCTGTAAGAAAAGATGGAACCCTCAACTTCAGCAGCCTTAAGGTGCCTCAGTCTGGAGCGACAAGAGCAGGTGGTAGACTTCTCTGCAGCTCATAACTGCTCTCTATAAATCTAATCTACCACCAAGAAATGTATGTTGCAGACCAAAGCAGTGTCGCTGTGATTTCCACTCTATCCCTGGAACAGATAATGTGAAATAGATCTCTACAATTGAATCTTTAATACTAGAATTTAAATTAAAAAAAAAAAAAAGATTTATTTATTTATTTGAAAGGCAGAGTTAGAGAAATTTTCCTTCTGGTGGTTCACTCTCCAAATTGCCGCAACAGCCAGGGCTGGGCCAAGCTAAAGCCAGGAGCCACGGGTTTCTTCTGGGTGTCCCATGTGGGTGGCAGGGGTCCAAGCAGTTGGGCCATTTTCCATTGCCTTCCCAGGTACAGTAGCAGGGGGCTGGATCAGAAGTGGGGCAGTCAGGACTCAAACAGGTGCCCATATGAGATGCCAGCGTTGAAGGTGGTGGCTTAACCTGCTATGCCACAATGCTGGCCCCCTAAAATTTACATTTTTAATTGATATTTGATGAGTTTTTATGGCATCTGTGAGTATGTTTTAATAGCCAGAAAATCAGGCACTGAAAAAAAAAAATTTAATGTTTCAACATATTCCAAAATTGTAATCTTCATAAAGACTTTGTTACCATTTTGTCCTTGCATATAATTAGATGAAACCATTAGTTCAAACTATCTAAGGGAGCCGAACTGGATCTTCACAGTTGTTTTGAAGGATATTTTAAAATAACCCATTAACAGAAAAATAGTTCTGATTTATCTGCTAATGATTAAAAGGGTAATAAGTAAGCAAATGGTATCAAAATATTTGTAATAAAAAAATTATATCTTTTGAACACACTAAGTATTTTTTCATAGGTAAAGAAGCCCCATCTCAGTTGCATAAGGTTGGCAATGTGGGGCTAAACTGTATGAGCTAAAAATAATGCCCCCCCCCAAAAAAAAACTGTTTCATAGTAAGAATTTGCTACACAATTAGATCAGTATATCTACCTGTGTTTTAAAGAGTTTAGATTACTTTGGTGTTCACATTAAAATAAAGCCCTATCTTCAGTGTACTACAGTATTACTTGAAGTCATAATAGGGAACTTTATTTTTAAACTGCCCATGTATGTATTAGTGTTCATTAGTTTTGCAAAATCATGAGGCCAACTCTTGAAAATTGAAGTACAAAGGATGAAAAACCATAATGGAAAAAATGAGCAGATAATTCACTAAAGAAGACTTTCATATAGCCCAAAAATATATTTTAAAAATTCATACATGATGGGGCTGGCATTGCACAGTGGGATAAGCCGCCATCTACAACTCTGGCAAGCCATTGGGCACTGGCTCAAGTCCTGGTTGCTCCACTTCTGATCCCTCCCTCTGCTAATACACCTGGGAAAGCAGCGGAAGATGGTCCAAGTCCTTGGGCCCCTGCACTCATGTGGGAGACCCCCATGGAGCTCTTGACTTTGGCCTGGCCCAACCCTTGCTGTTGCAGCCATTTGGGGAGTAAACCAGTGAATGGAAGATCTCTTTCTATAAATGTCCCTCTCTGTAACACTGCCTTTCAAATAAATAATCTTTAAACATGAAATGATGGATGTTAGTTTGCTTCACTGTGGTAACCCTTTTTATTGTCTATGTATTTCATAATATACTGTATACCTTAATATACATAATAAAATTTACTTTTGAAAAAGTTCAAATGTGGGGCAGGCATTTGGTGCAGAAGTGAAAACGCCAGTTGGGACACCCACATTCCATATTAGAGTGCCTGCGTTACTTTCCTGGCTCCACTTCCAATTTCAGCTTCCTGCTAATGCACACCCCTGGGAGGCAGCAGATAATGACTGAAGTACTTAGGCCTCTGCCACCCATTTGGGAGGCCTGGATTGATTTACACACTTCTACACGCCCCAGTTCTGGCTTTTGTGGGCATTTGGGGAGTGAACAGTGAATGGAAAAATTTCCCCCTTGCTCTCTCAAAAATGAGAATAAGTACATTTTAAGAAGCAGTTGTTTTTAAAAATCCAAACAAGTTAAAGCCAAGATACCATTTCTCTCCCATGAGATGGAAAAATTTAAGAGCAGGATGATACCACATTCTGTTGGTGAAACATTCCTCTGAGTTGGTTGAACTGCGTACTGCAGCTACCTTTCTTGGGGTTGGGATTTGGCAATATCCAATAAAACTCCAAGTAAATTTAGTGTTGTCCCAACAATCCCACTTAGGAATCTTCCCTGGTAATACTCTCCAACAATGCAAAAGTTCACATTCACATGGTTACTCTGCAGCATTGGTTGTAGTTGCAAAGGAATGTAAGTTACCTAAATATATATATATATAGAAGAGTGATCCAGTAAGCAATGTACAGCCACACAGTGGAGTCCTTTGCAGTTTTTAAAAAGCTTTTTTTAAATATAAGTTCTCTAAGAACTCTGATTTCCCAGATACAGTAAATGAGAAATGCAAAGCACAAGAGTACCTGCGATTTACCATCCTTTGTATACAAAGAACACAGTATAAGAAAATATATGTGCATCTGCTCATTTGTGCCGAGGAAACTCAAGAAGAGTAAACCGAAAACTAAGAAGATTAAGAAAAGGGTAGTCGGGATGAGGAGAGGTGACATTTCTCTCTCAGTATTCATTTTTGTATAACTGATTCAGAACTATGGTAATGTTTCCCATACCCCAGATACAGTTAAAATCAACTGTGATGTGCAGGAACTTGATGTACAAACTAGTGAAGGAAGTTAATTACTACAAATGAGTAACTGCCATACTGATGTGAGAAGAAAGAAACCTGCATGGATGATAATAGCATTTCTATACTGTAAGGCCAAAGACAAAATGAACTATGCACAAGTATCTTCATAATTAAAGGATTTGGGTTAGCATTGTAAAACTGCCTTTTGCATAAACTTAAGACAGCAAATAAGAAAATGTGTTGTGGCTGACCAAAGGTTCTCATTGAGAAAGGAGTTGCAAATAACAAAGTCTTGAAGTGGTGTTGCAGATCTGGACTCGTTGATTTTATTTTCTGTAGAAATGCACAGCTTTAGAAATACAGCTGAGTCTATGAATATACATACATTCATTTCCCAGCTTTGTCCATAGACAGGACCCAGAAGTAAAGGCTGCAGTAGCAGCGAGCACACCTATTGCTGTTATTGCCATCTAGTTGGTTTCTAAATGTCATTCTCAGTGGATATTGAGCCTTTTGAAGAAATGGGTGATTCCTAGGCTGGGGCAGCAGAATTAGAAAATGAGCTTGGATGGGCTGGGACTGTGGCAGAGTGGGTAAAGCCACCACCTGCAGTGCCGGCTTCCCATATGGGCACCAGTTTGAGTCTTGGCTGCTCCACTTCTGATCCAGCTCCCTGCTGATGTGCCTGGGAAAGCAGCGGAGAATGGCCTAAGAACTTGGGCCCCTAAACCCACATGGGAGACCTGGAGGAAGCTCATGACTCCTGGCTTCAGTCTGGCCCAGCTCTGACCATTGCAGCCATTTGCAAAGTAAACCAGCAGATGGAAGATCTCTTTGTTTCTGTCTCTCCCTCGAACTCTGCCTTTCCAATAAAATTTTAAAAAATTTTTTTAAAGAAAATCTTGATGCCAAGGAAAAATAAGGAAGTGCTCATGGGATGAGGAAAGGCATGTCAGTGGATACACACGCCAGCATACTGCTTCATATCACCAACTTAAACAACTAATACTAGTAATGGCTTGTAAACTATGGAATGGAATAAATGTCCATGGGTTTATATTGATAAAAATGATTGACTAAGTGAATGGGGGAGCAGCTCTTACATTAGAACACCAATTAGAAGAAGAGAAGGTATGATGTAAACAAGAAATCAGCACAATTGATATTAAAAGGATAAATCAATGAGTGTAATTAGTGGGCAAAGTATGACAAGAAACAGAACATGGATAGTCTAAGGTATCTCCCCGTGGGGGCCAGCATTTGATGTCAGCATCCCACACCAGAGTACCTGTGTTCGAGTCCCAGCTCTGTTACCTATACCAGCTTCCTGTTAATGTACACCCTGGAAGGCAGCAGGTGATGGCTCAACTACTTGAGCCCGTGCCACCATGTTGAGACCTGGATTGAGTACTGGGTTCCTGGCTTTGGTCGGACCCAGTCCCAGCTATAGCAAGCATTGGAGGAATGGACCAGCAGATGGAAGCTATTCTCTCTCACTCTTGCTGTCTTGTAGAAATTAATAAAAGTTGAAAAAGTTACCTCCCCACAAGATGCTACTACAAAAGGAAAAATAGTAACTTGGTGGAAAAAACCTAGCAGACATCACCTTCATCAAATGATCAGACATGAAGACAGCATGTGCTTTCTGAGGGGGGTGCACTGAGAACACAATCCCATGGTATTGCCAAAGAGATACAGCTTCAACCTACTAAGGAAACATCAGACACCCAAGTGGGGCAACATTCAACAAAGTAAATGGCCAGTGCTCTTCACCCATGTCAAAGTCATGAAAGATGAAGAATGAGGAGACAAGTTGGAGGAGATAAGGAGACACGACAACTGAATGCAATGCAGTGCTGGCTGGGTCCAGGAAAGACCATTAGTGAGAAAACTGGCGAAATATTAAGTCTGTAGACCAATAGTATTTGATGTTTTGTTTTATTTTTAAAGGCAGAGTTACAGAGAGGCAGAGAGAGAGAGAGATCTTCCATCTGCTGGTTCACTCCCCAAATGGATGGAAGAGCCAGAGTTGGGCCAATCCGAAGCAAGGAGCCAGGAGCTTCCTCCTGTCTCTCATGTGGGTACAGGGGCCCAAGGACTTGGGCTATCTTCCGCTGCTTTCCCAGACTCAAACCAGCACCCATATGTGATGCTGGCACTGCAAGTGGCAGCTTTACCCACTACGCCCCTAGTATTAGCGTTGGCCCCTAATATTTGGTTGTTAATCAGTGCTAATTTTTTGATTTGACAACTGTCTTATGGTTACATAAAAGTCTAACCTTAGGGGGAAAATAATTGACAATATATGGAAATTGCTGTTTCTAAAACTTCTCCAAGTCTAAAATTTTTTAAGATTTATTTATTTATTTGAAGGGCAGATTTAGAGGAAAGACAGGGAGAGATCTTGTATCCACTTGTTCACTACCCAATTGGCTACAATGGCCAGGGCTCGACCAGGTCAAAGCCAGGAGCCAGGAGCTTCTTCCAGGTCTCCCAGGTGGGTGAAGGGACCCAAGCGCTTGGGCCATCCTCTGATGCTTTCCCAGGCACATTAGCAGGGAGCTGGATCGGAAGTGGAGCAGCTGGGACTGGAACTGGTGCCCATAAAGGATGCTGGCACAGCAGGCTGCAGCTTAACCTACTGTACCACAGTGCTGTCTCTAAAGTTATTTTGAAATAAGTTAAAACATCATGAAGCCTACAAAATTCAGTGTTGGAAATATAATGATAGTGGCTTTGTTTTTCCTTCTACTAATGCTAACTTCTTGCTTCATGAAATTGTTTCTGTGTACAACTACTTCCTTCATAACTAGCTAAAAGAAGACTTTTTCAAAGGAAATATTCTTTCCCAAATTCTTATAAAATATTTTTTGAAAGATTTATTTATTTATTTGAAAGTCAGAGTTACACAGAAAGAGGAGAGGCAGAGAGAGAGAGAGAGAGAGAGAGGTCTTCCATCCGATGGTTCACTCCCCAAATGGCCACAACAGCCGAAGCTGCACCAATCTGAAGCCAGGAGCCAGGAGCCTCCTCCGGGTCTCCCACGAGGGTGCAGGGCCCAAGCACTTGGGTCATCCTCCACTGTCCTCCTGGGCCACAGCAGAGAGCTGGACAGGAAGTGGACCAGCCAAGTCTCGAACCAGCGCCCATATGGGATGCCAGCGCTTCAGGCCAGGGCGTTAACCCAGTGCACCACAGCGCCGGCCCCCAAATTCTTATAAAATATACTAGAACAAAAGCACCTCCCTTCATTGGACTTGGAATCCAAATTTTATTTTTCATGGATATTAAAACAGAGATTTTCAGAAGAATTGCATTGTTACCCTATTTTGAGTGTATTAATTGTAAGAATCTTACTGATTTTTTTTTTCAACAGAGATTCCAACCTCTCCTTTTCTAATGCTTATTTATTTTTGTCTTTTCGGGTGAGGGGAGAGAGAGATCTTCCATCCATTGGTTCACTCCCCAGATGCCCACAGTAGCCAAAGCTTGACCAGGCTGATGGCAGGAGCCCAGGACTGCATCTGGTTTCCCACATGGGTGGCTGGCAGGGCCCCAAGCTATTTAGCAATCTCCTGCTGCCTGGCAGGTTGCATCAGCAGGAAGCTGGATTGGAAGTAGAGGAGCCAGGACACAAACCAGGCACTCTGATATGGGGTGTGAGAATCCCAAGCAGCAGTTTAACCTGCTATACCACAGTGACTGCCCCTACAGATTTTTTATTAATCCAGTGTATAAGTTTTTTCTATTGCTGCTGTTACAGATTTCCAGAAATGTGACTTTAAGAAGAAAAATAACATCTGACAGTCCTGGATGTCAGAAGTGTCACAAAAGCAAGCTCTTGGCAAGATTGTAGTCCTTTCTGCAAGTGTTAAGAAAAATCTATTTTCTTGCCTTTTCTGGCTTTGCAGGGTGGCCAGCATTCCTTGGCTTGTAGCCCCCTTCCTCCCTCCACCTTGAAACCACCAGTGGTCAGGTGAGTCCTTCTTACATCACATCACTCTGAGAAGGAGTTGAAAATCTATCTGGTAAATCTGCCTCCAGACACTTACCAGCAAATGGGGGAAAATCAGAGCAACCCAAAGGCCATGTGGGTGGGTCAGTTCCTTATGCAAAATAGAGTTCATCTGCTATTGGCTGAGCCACGCCCCAGCCCCAGATGTTACAGAAAAGGACGTCCTGTTAGTGGGAAAGGTGAGAGGCTGAGAGATGAGAAAGAAGAGTTACAAGATTGATGGCAGCAATAGAACAAGCAAAAGCATGAATGAACATCAGTATTCTGACAGTGGTAAGAAGGAACAGATTAAAAGCCTACAGGGAGGAGAGTGAGCTCTGTGTGTGTGCGTGTGTAGGGAAATGCTGGAGGCAAAAGTAGTTCACAAATGATTTTTTGCATTTTAAAAGCTCCTGAAAATATTATGGTGCCCAGTACAGCAACAAAATCATCAATTCCAATATTCCTCTCAGGAAAAAAAAAAGATATTTCACTATTTGATTAAATGTCTCAAAAATAAGTGAATAACCTATGTTTTGGTTGAAGAACGATGAGCACAGAAAATATGTATTCTTGTAATTTTATGTACAAGGAGAGAGAGAGAAAGAGAGAGAGTGAGCACTGCTGTCCACTGATTCACTCCCCCAAATGCCTGCAGCAGCCGGGACTGGGCCAGCCTGAAGCCAGGAAGCAGGAACAAAATCCAGGGTCTCCCACATGGATGTCAGGAATCCAGTTACTTAAGCCATCACCCCTACCTTCTAGGGTCTTCGTTAGCAAGAAGCTGGAGTCAAGAGCCAGAGCTAGGGATTGAACCCAGGCACTTCCAATGTGGGATGCGGGCATCTTAGCCACTAGGCTAAACACCTGCTCCATGGAAAGCATTTGAGAGATCATCATAAGTGATTAGACTGACTACTTGCTACTTCGCAAAATACAGTTGTCTAAATAAAAACCAAACTTTAGGGTCTGGTGTTGTGGTGTAGCAGGTAAGGCTACCTCCTGTAGTACCAGCATCCCATATGGGTACCAGTTCGAGTCCCAGCTGCTCGCTCACTCTCTCTCTCTCTTTCTCTGACTTTCCAATAAATAAATAGATCTTAAAAATAAAAAACTTTATTTCTTGAGAAATAAGCTTTTAAAATACCTCTGTCTCTAATGCAATACTAATTAGAAAGCTGAACAATGTAAGACAGCCAAGTGCCAGCTGTCTGTTAGAAGCCACTTGGCCATGGACTTGGCGTTCCAAATTTTAGGACCTCTGAGAACATCCCCTGCCCCTCTTGGAATCTAGGGCAGAGCTCTCATCTCCAGGCCACCTTGTATTATGCTTGTCCCTGACATGCAGTGCTTAATCAACCCCATCACACGGCCCTCCATCCCCACCCTGAGGCTGCTACTGCAGTCAATTTCCAGAAAGAAAAGCCTTGCAGAAGTCTTGAGAACTTTCACAGCAGTGGCTTTCACGCTTTGCAAGATCCAGGTAGAACTTTCCTCGCCTAGAAGCCTGTCTGGCTCCCAATTTTAAAACACATAAACGCGGAGCCACACCTTCACATTCTTCATCTCCTCCTTGTTAGCCCCAAAGTGGTCTCCAGTGAGACAATGCTGAAGAAACACCTCAAATAGTGCCAGCCAAGGAGACTCGGTAAATGTCATCGGCGATAAATTCAACTACATTAAAAGTCAGAATCTCGGCCGGCGCCACGGCTTACTAGGCTAATCCTCCACCTTGCAGCGCTGGCACACCGGGTTCTAGTCCCGGTCGGGGCACTGGATTCTGTCCCAGTTGCCCCTCTTCCAGTCCAGCTCTCTGCTGTGGCCAGGGAGTGCAGTGGAGGATGGCCCAAGTCCTTGGGTCCTGCACCCCATGGAAGACCAGGAGAAGCACCTGGCTCCTGGCTTCGGATCAGCGCGGTACGCCGGCCACAGCGGCCACTGGAAGGTGAACCAACGGCAAAGGAAGACCTTTCTCTCTGTCTCTCACTGTCCACTCTGCCTGTCAAAAATAAAATAAAATAAAATAAGAAAAAAAGAATCTCCATTCTATAAGAGATATGATTTAAAAATAAAAACATGAGCCACAGAAAAATATTTGAAGCAATTAACATGGGTGTAGGATTTAAAATATGTGTCTTTTTTTAATTCTAACAAATGAGCAACACACTCACACACTTCACAAAAAGGGAAATCAAAATCGACAATAAATACACAAAAGAGGTGTTCAACTTCAGTAGCAATCAGGGAAGTAAACAAAGTTCACAATGAGACAGTCACAATCCATGAATTGGCAAAAAGATAAATAAATAATAATAATCGGCCGGCGCCGCGGCTCACTAGGCTAATCCTCCACCTTGCGGTGCCGGCACACCGGGTTCTAGTCCCGGTCAGGGCGCTGGATTCTGTCCCGGTTGCCCCTCTTCCAGGCCAGCTCTCTGCTGTGGCCAGGGAGTGCAGTGGAGGATGGCCCAAGTCCTTGGGCCCTGCACCCCATGGGAGACGAGGAGAAGCACCTGGCTCCTGCCATCGGATCAGCGCCATGGGCTGGCTGCGGCGGCCATTGGAGGGTGAACCAATGGCAAAGGAAGACCTTTCTCTCTGTCTCTCTCTCTCACTGTCCACTCTGCCTGTCAAAAATAATAATAATAATAATAATAATAATCTGACAATGTCAAGTGTTAGAATCAAAGGCAATCCTCATATGCTACTGAGAGGAACATAAATCCGTGCAACCATTTTGGAAAACAGCCTTGCAGTTCTCTTTCTGGGGAAATGCCCTAGAGAAACTCAATCACGTGTGCACCACAATGTGTGTGGTGTTGTATGTCATAGCCCCGAACTGGATACAACCCCAACATTCATCAGTAGAAAGGAGAAATCATACATATATTCACAGCAATGGAAATGAGTTGATCCACAGCCACTCAGCAACAAAGAATTTTGCTTGTGAAAAAACATGGAGAGGTAGGCATATAGCAAAGCAGTTCAGTCACTGCCTGGGACGCCTGCATTCATGTCAGCTGGATTGAATCCCAGCTCCTCTGCTTCTGATCCAGCTTTCCTAAAGCCTCCTGAGGCAGCAGATGATGGCTCCTGTGCCTGGGTTCCTGCCACCCACGTGGGAGACCCAGATTGAGCTCCTGGCTCCTGGCTTCAGCCTGGCTCAGGCCTAACTGTTGCTGGCATTTGGGAAGTAAACCAGCAGATAGAAGATCTCTGTCCATATGTCTACCTTTCAAATAAAAATAGAAATTTTAAAAGGAAAGAAAAATAAGAAAGATTCAGAATCACTTCAATAACTCTAAAGGAAATTATCTCACACGTCAGGCTGTTGGTGACTTCTAGTAGGGCAAGAGGGCCTTCAGTGTAGGAAGACACACAGGGGCTTCTCTGGTACCATGTTTGGTTTCTTGACCTGAATGGGAGCTCCATGGATATTTGCTTTAAAAAAGATATATATGGGGGGTGGGGGGCGGCGGCACTGTGGCGTAGCAGGTTAACACCCTGGCCTGAAGCACCGGCATCCCATATGGGCGTCGGTTCAAGACCCGGCTGCTCCGCTTCCGATCCAGCTCTCTGCTATGGCCTGGGAAAGCAGTAGAAGATGGCCCAAGTTCTTGGGCCCCTGCATGCGTGTGGGAGACCTGGAGGAAGCACCTGGCTCCTGGCTTCGGATCGGCGCAGCTCTGGCCATTGCAGCCATCTGGGGAGTGAACCATTGGATGGAAGACCTCTCTCTCTCTCTCTCTCTCTCTCTCTCTCTCTCTCCACCTTTCCTTTTTCTATGTAACTCTGACTTTCAAATAAATAAATAAATCTTCTAAAAAAAAGATATATTTGAGGCCAGTGCCATGGCACAGTAGATAAAGCCACCAACTGTGGCACCATCATCCCATATGGGCACCAGTTAAGAGTCCTGACTGCTCCAATTCCAATCCAGCTCCCCGCTAATGTCCTGAGAAAGCAGCACAGGATGGCCTTGGTAATCTCCTGGGAAGGCAGAGGAAGATGGCCCAAGTCCTTGGGCCCCTGCACCCACATGGGAGACCCAGAAGAAGCTCCTGGCTCCTGGCTTCAGATCGGCACAGCTCCAGCCATTGCAGCCATTTGGGGAGTGAACCAGAGGATGGAAGATCTCTCTCTCTCTCTCTCTCTCTCTCTCTCTGTATGTATATAACTCTTCCCTTCAAATAAATAAATAAATCTTGACGAAAAATATTTATTTGAAAGGCAGGGTTATAGAGAGAGAAGGAGAGACAGGGAGAGATCTTCCATCCACCAGTTCACTTCCCAATTGCCTGCAACAGCTGGGACTGGGCCAGATAGAAGCCAGGAGCCAGGAGCCAGGAGCTTCACCCAGGTCTGTCACATGGATGCAGGGGCCCAAGCACTTGGGCCATCTTCCACTGCTATCTCGGGCACAATAGCAGAGTGCTGGCTCAGAAGTGGAGCAGCCAGGATGTGAACAGGCACCCATACGTGATGACAGCATTGCAGGTGATGGCTTTAGAACTACACCTGTATTTTTGTAAATGTGTGTTTTATGCTCTTTCCTGTAAGATTTGATCTCCATTCCACAATGATGCTGCCTTGTGTATTGTCCTCTACATGCAAATGCATGAAGTTTACCTTATGCAGGAGTTGTGCTCCCCACCCCCCAAAATATGTTGAAATCCTAGTCTCAAAATCTGACCAGGTTTAGAACTAGGACCATTCTAATTTGTTTAGATAAGATCAACTGGAATAGGGTGAACTGCTTATTCAGCTATGATGAGCGTCCTTTTCAGAGCCAGCCATGTACAGCAGACACACAGAGAAAACACCATATGTGAACCAAGGCAGAGACCAGAATCAGGCAGCTGTAAGCCCAGGCAGGTTGGAGATTGCTGGCAACTGAATGGAAGTGAGGAAAGGCCAAGGAAGGATCGTCTGACAGGCTTCAGAGGGAGCCTGGCTCGCGGAGACCTTGACTTTGGGCTTCTGGCTCCAGAGCAGTGCAACAATACATTTCTGTTCTTTGAAGCCACCAGTTGCACCTGTGATGGCAACGCCAGGAAACTGACACCCCTTTAGGCCCTGTGAGTGAAGATGTGACCCCGCTAGCTGATGGGAAGCTAATAGCACCTTCACTGTGTAGCACCTGCTGTGCTCATCCTGAGAGAAGCAGAGTTCCTCTCTACCAATATGGCTTTCATATCATCCAGCCTCATGATCATTTAGACTCCAAGGTGCTATTCAGAACATCAGAGACTACCGCATAACAATTTCCAGAAGAATCACACATAAACCCATAGAAACTTCCTGACATGATATTAGACTTAAAATTGAAGCAGAGGGCCTGTGGTGTGGGGCAGTGAGTTAAGTTGCTGCTTGAAATTCCAGGAGCACTATCAGCTGCCTTTCTTTTCTTTCTTTTCTTTCTTTCTTTCTTTTCTTTCTTTCTTCCTTTCCTTTCCTTTCCTTTCCTTTCCTTTCCTTTCCTTTCCTTTCCTTTCCTTTCCTTTCCTTTCCTTTCCTTTCCTTTCCTTTCCTTCTTTCTTTCTTTCTTTCTTTCTTTCTTTTTTTAACAGGCAGAGTGGACAGTGAGAGAGAGAGACAGAGAGAAAGGTCTGCCTTTGCCATTGTTTCACTCTCCAAATGGCCGCTGCTGCCAGCGCGCTTCGGCCAACGCACCACGCTGATCCGAAGGCAGGAGCCAGGTGCTTCCTCCTGGTCTCCCATGGGGTGCAGGGCCCAAGCACTTGAACCATCCTCCACTGCACTCTCTGGCCACAGCAGAGAGCTGGCCTGGAAGAGGGGCAACCGGGACAGAATCCGGCGCCCCGACCGGCACTAGAACCTGGTGTGCCGGCGCCGCAGGCGCAGGATTAGCCTAGTGAGCCACGGTGCCGGCCCTCAGCTGCCTTTCAAATAAGTAAAATAGATTTTAAAAGAGTAATTAATAAGTTAATTAACTATTTAGAGATAATGGCAATCATTCCAGAAACACCTCTTTTTTGGGGGGAGGGGAGGGTAGTATATTTCCTTTGGGTAAATTCCCAGGAGTAGGATGGCTGGATCGTATGGTAGGTCTGTGTTCAGTTTTCTGAGATATCTCCAAACTGATTTCCACAGTGGTTTTACCAGTTTACATTCCCACAGTGGTTTTACCAGTTTACATACCCAAAAGGTACATTAGGGTACCTTTTCCCCCACATGCTTGCCAGCATTTGCTGATTGTTGATTTCTGTATGAAAGCCATTCTAACTGGGGTGAGGTGAAACTTCATTGTGGTTTTGATTTGCATTTCCCTAATGGCTAGTGATCCTGAACGTGTTTTCATTTGTTGGTTGGCCATTTGGATTTCCTCTTTTGGAAAATGTCTGTTAAGTCCTTGGCCCATTTCTTAACTGGGTTGTTTATTTTGTTGTTGTGGAGTTTCTTTATCTCTTTATATATTCTGGTTATTAATCCTTTTTCAGCTGCAACACCTCTGTTTTGAGGAGCTGTGTTTTCAAAATATGAATTGAATTTTGCTTCTACATTTCCAAATTCAGTGCATTGTAAGGAGGAAAGTTCTTCCTATTTCACATTTGTTTGAACAAATCTAAGGCATTTTACACTTTCTACTAACTTGCATTTTCATCAGTTATTTTTATTTTCCAAATGCTTGATTTTTCTTCCATCTATGCATCTCTTAGTTAATTATCCTTAAATAATAGCCTTTCTCTTATTTTAAGTATAAAATGTCATTCGATGGGCTGGTGCTGTGGCATAGTGGTGCCAGAGTCCCATATGGGTGCTGGCTCAAGTCCCGGTTGCTCCTCTTCTGATCCAGCTCTCTGCTATGGCCTGGGAAAGCAGTGGAAGATGGCCCAAGTGCTTGAGACCCTGTACCTGCATGGGAGACCCTGAGGAGGCTGCTGGCTCCTAAATTTGGTTCAGCTCAGCTCCGGCCATGGCAGCCATCTGGGGAGTGAACCAGTGGATGGAAGATCTCTCTCTGCCTCTCTCTCTCTCTCTCTGTGTCTGTAACTCTACCTCTCAAATAAAAAAATAGAATGTTTAAAAAAAGTTATTAGAAAGTAAATATCAAATATTCACTCAGTATACATTTCATTTAATACAATATGAATAAAATTCAACAAATATTTAATATTAGCCAAATACAGTAAATCATAGGAATGTGCAATTAGATAATACAATATGTCATTCTTTCATATACAGCATGCAGATCATTGAAAAATAATGATGCTCAGAGTCCTCTCTTGTAGCTTGGTTGCCAAGTTTTCCACACTGAAATCCTCCCAGCAGGTTAGCTCTTGCTGACTCCTTGTAACCTTGTCCTCAAGACAAATTGCACTTGATTGGTCCCTTGGTCTGCTCCTTCCCCTTCAGGGATGCTGTGAAGATCATCCCTTTTTTATTTTTTAATTTTCTTTTTTTGAAAGGTGGAGGGACAGACAGAGATCTTCCATCTGCTAGTTAACTTCCTGAATGCCTGCAATAACCACGGTTAGGCCAAGCCAAAGCCAGGAGCTGGGAACTCAACCCACAAGGGTGGCAAGGACACCACTACATCAGCTATTATCCGCTGCCCTGCAGGGTGTCCATGAACAGGAAGCTGGAATCCAGAGCTCATCTGAGACTTGAACCCAGGCACTCCGATATGGATTGCAGGATTCCCAGACAGCCTCTTAACCACTAGCTCAACACCTACCCCAAGATGCATTCTTTCTATAGGCCACCTACACAACCAATTAGCGCCTTCAGCTCCTCTTCCACCAATTTTGGTACCTCCAATTGTCTCAGTCCCTCTGGACCTGATTTTCTACCCCATTTTCTCCTCTGGTTTTCTTTTTGTGTCCATGGAATGTTCATTGTACCACCATTTGAAATAGCAAAAGTTAAAAAACAAGTTCAGGGCCGACGCTGTGGCGCAGTTAAATCCTCCGCCTGCAGTGCCGGCATCCCATATGAGCACTGGTTCTAAGTCCTGGCTGCTCCACTTCCAATCCAACTCCCTGCTATGGCCTGGGAAAGCAGTAGAAGATGGCCAGAATACTTGGACCCCTGCACCCACGTGGGAGACCTGGAAGAGGGTCCTGGCTCCTGGCTTTGGATTGGTGCAGCTGTGGCCATTGCAGCCATTTGGGGAGTGAACCAGTGGGTAGAAGAACTTTCTCTCTGTCTCTCCCTCTCACTGTCTATAACTCTACCTCTCAAATAAATAAAAATGAAATCTTTTTTAAAAACTATTTTTAAAAAAACAAGTTCAACTTCTCAATTAGGCAATTTTTTTAAAGATATTTATTTATTTATTTGAAAGTCAGAGTTACACAGAGAGAGGAGAGGCAGAGAGAGAGAGAGAGGTCTTCCATCCGATGGTTCACTCCCCAATTGGCTGCAATGGCCGTAACTGCGCCGATCCGAAGCCAGAAGCCAGGAGTTTCTTCCTGGTCTCCCACGTGGGTGCAGGTGCTCAAGAACTTGGGCCATCTTCTACTGCTTTCCCAGGCCATAGTAGAGAGCTGGATCGGAAGTGGAGCAGCTGGGACTAGAACCGGCACCCATATGGGATGCCGGCGCTTCAAGCCAGGGCGTTAACCTGCTGCGACACAGCGCCGACACCAATTAGACAATTTTAACATGAAGCTTTAATCTATTCTATACTTGACCAGTAGTGTGATCTTGAGCAACTTAATCTTTTTTTAAAGATGTATTTGATTAATGGTAAAAGTTGTCTCCAAACAGTACTTTATACTTTGTGTGTCTGTGTGGGTGCAAATTGTTGAAATCTTTACTTAGTGTAGAGTTGATTTTCTGTATATAAAGATAATTAAAAATGAATCTTAATGAAGAATGAGATGGGAGAGGGAGTAGGAGATGGGATGGGAGTGGGGGGTCTGAGTATGGGGGAAAGAACCACAATATTCCTAAAGCTGTACCTATGAATTTGTATTCATTAAATAAAAGCTTTCTTTAAAAAAAAAAAAAAAGATGTATTTGAGAGGCAGAGTTATGGACAGAGAGAGAGGTTTTCCATCTGGTTCACTCTCCAGATGGCCACAGCAGCTGAAGCTGGGCCAATCCGAAGCCAGGAACCAGGAGCTGCTTCTTCTAGGTCTAACCATGTGAGTGCAGGGGTCCAAGGACTTTGGCCATCTTCCATTGCTTTCCCAGGCCATTAGCAGAGAGCTGAATAGGAAGAGGAGCAGCCAGGACTTGAACTGGTACCCATATGGGATATTGGCACCCCAAGCTTAGGCTTAACCTATTACATCACAGCTGTGGCCCCAAGTTAATCTTTTTATGCCTCAGTTTCCTTAGTAAAAATGGGGGCACCAATAATACCTATTCCGTGGGGTGACTGTGAGGATGAAATGAGCCAACATTTGTAGAGTGTTAGGACAGCACCTGGTTCACAGTGAGCAGTATGGATGTGTTGGTTCAGTGGCAATGGGACAGGGGGTGGGTCTCATGATGTCTTGGTCACTTTGGGCTGCTGTAACACAAATACGTCTTAAACAACAAACACCTATTTCTCACAGTTCTAAAGGCTGAGAAGCCCAACATCAAGGTGGCAGCAGATCTGGTGTCTGGAGACAGTCACCTGCTCATTGTGCCCTCACACAGAGCTCTTTCTCTTAGAAGGACTCTAGTCCCAGCCGGCACCGCAGCTCAATAGGCTAATCCTCTGCCTGCGGCACCAGCACACCAGGTTCTAGTCCCAGTCGGGGCGCCGGATTCTGTCCTGGTTGCTCCTCTTCCAGGCCAGCTCTCTGCTGTGGCCCAGGAGTGCAGTGGAGGATGGCCCAAGTGCTTGGGCCCTGCACCCCATGGGAGACCAGGAGAAGCACCTGACTCCTGGCTTCAGATCAGCACGGTGCGCTGGCCGCAGCATGCCGGCCATGGCGGCCATTGGAGGGTGAACCAACGGCAAAAGAAGACCTTTCTTGTGGGGAGCAACCCGGACTGGACTGAGTTACTGGAATTAAGACTTATTCTATGCATCTGCTCTCCCACAATATGGCGCTGGGAGAGGAGGAAACAGCTTCTACACAGCTGCCTCCAGTTCAACCAATAAACTGTAGGACTTGCTCCTGATTGGAGGAGAGCAGCGTACTCGGCATGTGGGTAGCAGAGTTGGGATTGGCGGAAGAGGACTATAAAGGAGGAGAGAGACAACATGCACCAGGAACATCTAAGGGGAACATCTGAGGGAACACCTGTGCAGCCCCCGAGAGAGCCGGCCGGCGGTGTGCCGCTCCCCCGCAGAAGTGGGGAATGTGGCTAGGGGGAACCGCCCTTCCACGGAGGTGGAAGGGACGGTAGCCAACCCGGGAAGAACCAGCAGCAAACCCGGGGAGGGCCGAGCAGACGAAAGAACAACGCAGGGTCCTGTGTCGTTCCTCCATGAAGACGGGGAGCGACACTTTCTCTCTGTCTCTCTCTCTCACTATCCACTCTGCCTGTCAAAAAAAAAAAAAAAGAAGGACACTAGTCCCATCATGGGTCTGTCGCCAGGACTCCATCCAAATCTAATTATCCCAACAGCCCCATTTCCTAGTACTATCCCTTTGGGTTTGGAGTCTCAACACATGAGTCTGGGGGGGGAGGGAGACACAAACATGTACTCCATAATACATGGAATACTAAAAAGTGGGGGGGGAATCAGAGTTCTATACATGTAAGATATACTATTATGTAAAAAAAATACATATTTTTGGGGCCAGCGTTGTGGCGTAGTGAGCAAAGCCACCGCCTGCGGTTCTGGCATCCTATATGGGACCAGTTCAAGTCCTGGATGCTCTATTTCCAATCCAGCTTTCTGCTATGGCCTGGGAAAACAACAGAAGATGGTCCAAGCACTTGGGCCCCTGCACCCTCATGGGAGACCCAGAAGAAGCTGCTGGCTCCTGGCTTCAGGTTGGTGCAGCTCCAGCCATTGCAGCCATCTGGGGAGTGAACCAACAGATGGAAGACTTCTCTCTCTCTCTCTCTGTCTCTGCCTCTCTGTAACTCTGTCTTTAAAAAAATACATATCTTGAACTTAAACCATATATATGTACAGATATACTTTAAACTTAACATGTCATAGATGTGTGTGTGTGTGATTTGGAATAATATATATGGTTATATACATGCACATATGTGTGTGTACATATATATATATATATACACACACATGTATGTACACAGAGAAAACTATATGGAAGACTATGCCCTAAACTGTTGGTGCTATAGTAATGAATTTCAGGAGATAGAATTTTTAATTCCATGTACTTCTATACTGTTTGACTTTTTATGATAACATTACATAATATATTACTTGTATAAGTGAAAAATTATTATGGAAGAAAAATAAGCCAAGGAAATGAACAGAAAATCCCTGACATAAGAAATTCAAATGGCTCCCAACATTTAAAAATATGCTCAAGATCTATAAAATGTAAACTGGAACCATGAAATAACAATTTTTGCCAAATTGGCAGAAAAGATAAATGTTTTCTTTGGGGGGGATTTATTTATTTATTTGTAATGCAGAATTAGAGAGAGAGAGAGAGAAATCTTCCATCTGTTGGTTCATTCCCCAGATGGCCACAATAGCCATGCCTGGGCCAGACTGAAGCCAGAAGTCTGGAGCCCCATCTGCATGTCATGCATTTGTCCAAACCCATAGAATGTACAGCACCAAGACTGGGCTGTAAAGGCAACCACCCAGTGTAGTTGGTAATAATGGATAATATGTATTCATCAGTCCTAACAGACTACCACACTGATGCAAGATGCTACTAGGCAGAGTAACAGGAAGTAATGAGGAGGAGAGAGGAAATTTCTCTATAAACCTAAACTTGATGAAAAACTGATAAAGCCTGTTAGAAAAATAACGAGTCAATCTGTTAATTTCTTACAGTGCAAAGCTTGAAGTTCATCCTTTACAATAGATCTCCTGACTGGAGAGCATGGGCAGAGCCCTGGTGAGTTATGACAGCTCGGTTTGGTTCAGAGATGCACCCAGATGTTTGAAAGATGAAGCAGGAGGGGCTGGCACTCTGGTGTAGTAGGTAAAGCTGCAGCCTGCCAGTGCCAGCATCCCAGATGGGTGCCAGTTCGTGTCCCAGCTACTCCACTTCTGATCCAGCTCTCTGTTATGGCCTGGGAAAGCAGTAGAAGATGACCCAAGTCCTTGGGCCCCTGCACCCACATGGGAAACCCAGAGGAGGCTCCTGGCTCCTGGCTCCTGGCTCCTGGCTCCTGGCTCCTGGCTCCTGGCTCCTGGCTCCTGGCTTCGGATTGGCACAACTCCAGCTGTTGCGGCCAATTGGGAAGTGAACCAGCGGATGGAAGACCTCTCTCTCTCTCTCTCTCTCTCTCTCTCTCTCTCTCTCTCTTTCTCTCTCTCTCTGCCTCTCCTTTTCTCTGTGTGTAACTCTGACTTTCAAGTAAATAAATAAATCTTTAAAAAAAAAAAAGATGAAGAAGGAAGCATGTAGACAGATTTAGCTGGTGTCTTTGCATAAACAGAAACCCCATCAAGAAAGCGGTCTCTCAGCTCTTTGATATTCCCTGCACCCAGACTCCCTTGCATTTTTACTCATATGTGGACCAAGCCCTATTGTCAATCTGTTTCTCCATCCTGTTCAGACCTATGCAAGAAGACCTTCACCTACTAGCCGATTCTGTGACCAGTCCTGGACAGGGCAGGTGCTCTGCTTCTAAACTCGTGCTCATTTTTGTACTCTGCATGCCTGGTGTAAACCTGTATAACCCTTGGCCCACTGGGGTCCTCTTCCTTCAGCCCCTGTTGGGGTTCCTAATTCATTCACTTAGATCTCTATGAAGTGGCCCAGTTCCGATACAGTTCCCATAATATTTAAACTCTGAGATGGCAGCCTAAGGGATTGTCACTGATGCAGCCAGCCCCTAATTCCTGCACCTGAGACAATGCCTCATTCAGAGGAGTGTCAAAATACTTGGCAGAAAGGAAAAAATACACAAATTGTTCCAAGTTGTTCTTTTGGAGGGAACAAACATTTTGGAGGGTGAGGGGCATTTGGTGCAGCAATTAAGATACTACTTGCAGACATTGGCACAGGCAAAGAGTTCTTGGAAAAGATCCTAGAGGCACAGGCAATCAAAGCCAAAACTGACAAATGGGATTATATCAAGTTGAGAAGCTTCTGCACTGCAAAAGAAACACTCAGCAAAGTGAAGAGGCAACCAACAGAATGGGAGAAATTATTTGCAAATTATGCAACTGATAAAGGATTAATAACCATAATATATGTAAAGAACTCAAGAAACTCAAGAACAAAGAAACAAACAGCCCATTTAAGAAATGGGCAAAGGTATTAAACACGCATTTTACTAAAGAGGAAACCCAAATGGCCAACAAACACATGAAAAAATGCTCAGAGTCACTAGCTGTCAGGGAAATGCAAATCAAAACCATAATGAGCTTTTACCTCACCCCCATTAGAATGGCTCTCACACAGAAATCAACAAACAACAAATGCTGGTGAAGATGTGGGAAAAACATACCCTAATCCATTGTTGGTGGGAACATGAACACAGCCACTGTGGAAGACAGTATGAGGATACCTCAAAAATCTGAATATAGACCTACCATATGATCCAGTCATCCCACTCCTGGGAATTTGCCGAAGGGAAATGAAATGAACATATGAAAGAGTTACCTGTACCCCCATGTTTATTGCAGCTCAATTCACAATAGCTAAGATACAGAATCAACTCAAATGCCTATCAACTGAAGACTGGATAAAGATATTATGAGATACATACACCATGGAATACTACACAGCAGTAAAAAATGAAATCCTGTCATTCGCAACAAAATGGATGAAACTGGAAAACATCATATTTAGTGAAATGAGCCATTCCCAAAAGGACAAATATCATATGTTCTCCCTGATCTATAATAACTAATAGAGCACCTAAAAAGTAATCTATGGAAATGAAATTAACACTTCAAGAGACAATGACTTTGAACAGCCCTTGTCTTGACTGTTCAGGAACATTTTTTATACACTATTTGTTGAACTCTTTACTTAGTATAGAGTTAATCTTATGTGTATAAAGTTAATTGAAAATAGATCTTAGTGGGACCAGCACTGTGGCATAGCAGGTAAAGCCACCTCTGCCCAAAGTGCAGCAATCCAATTCTCTGCTATGGCCTGGGAAAGCAGTGGAAGATGGCCTAAGTCGTTGGGCCCCTGCACCCGCATGGGTGACCCAGAAGAAGCTCCCGGCTCCTTGGATTTCGATTCGCCCACCTCCGACCATTGTGACTATTTGGGAAGTGCATCAGTGGATAGAAGACTTCTCTCTCTCTCTCTCTCTCTCTCTCTCTCTCTCTGCCTCTGCCTCTTTGTAACTCTGCTTTTCAAATAAATAAATAAGAAAATATTTAAAAAAGAAAATAGATCTTAATAAAAAATAAGAATGAGAATAGGAGAAGGAGGAGGAAGAAAAGTGGGAGTGCAGGTGGGAGAGTGGGAAGGGTGGAAAGAATCACTATGTTCCCACAGCTGTGTTTATGAAATGCATGAAGTTTGTAGTCCTTAAGTAAAAGGTTTCTGTGGGGGGAGGGAGCAGATGCTACTTGTAACTCCTGCATCACCATTGGAATGACTGCATGGTCCCAAATCCAGCTTCTTGCTGACGCACAGCATAGAAGGCAGCAGCAGGGGATGATTCAAGTACCCGGGTTCCTGCCACCCACTTGTGAGACCTGAACTGAGTTCCTGATTCCCCATTTTGGCCTGGCCCAGCCCCTGTGAGCTGCTGTGGGCATTTGGGGAGAGAACCAGTGTATGGAAGGTTCTCTCTCTCTCTCTCTCTCTCTCTGTCTCTCTCTCTCTCTATCCCTCTGTCTTTCTCTGTCTCTGTCTCTATGCCTTTCAAATAAGTTGAAAATAGGGCCGGCGCCGTGGCTCAATAGGCTAATCCTCCACCTTGCGGCGCCAGCACACCGGGTTCTAGTCCCGGTCGGGGCGCCGGATTCTGTCCCGGTTGCCCCTCTTCCAGGCCAGCTCTCTGCTATGGCCAGGGAGTGCAGTGGAGGATGGCCCAGGTGCTTGGGCCCTGCACCCCATGGGAGACCAGGAAAAGCACCTGGATCCTGGCTCCTGCCATCGGATCAGCGCGTTGCGCCGGCTGCAGCGGCGGCCATTGGAGGGTGAACCAACGGCAAAGGAAGACCTTTCTCTCTCTGTCTCTCTCTCTCACTGTCCACTCTGCCTGTCAAAAATAAAAAAAAAATAAAAAAATAAAAAAAAACAACAAAAAAAAAAACACAAATAAGTTGAAAATAAATGATATTTTAGTGGCTTTACTCTAGAAACAGTGTTTGCCTCTGTGGGAGGGACATTTACTTTCCTCTCTCATCCTATGTGCCTCTGGATTTTACCTATTCAAAAAGGAATAAATACAAATTGAAAATAAAATATTCAATTATTTTATTTATGATAGCCATTATTAAATGTCAATAATTGACAAAATAAAAATTAGAAGTTTGTGATCCTATATTAGTTTTATAAATTTGTTTAATTTGTGGGGATTTTTTAAAAAGATTTATTTTATTTACTTGAAAGGTAGAACCATGGAGAGAGCAAGAGAGACAGAGAGAGAGGCCTTCCATCTGTTGGTCCACTGCCCAAATGGTTGAAATGGCCAGGCTTGGGCCAGGCTGAAGCCAAGAGCCAGAAGCTTCTTCCAGGTAGCCCACATGTGTGCAGGGGCCCAAGGACTTTGTCCATTCTCTATTGCTTTCCCAGGCACATTAGCAGGGAACTGGATGGGAAGTGGAGCAGCCGGGACTCAAACCAGCCTCCATATGGAGTGCTGGCACTGCAAGGGCTTTTTTAACAGCAAAATTTCCAAGTTCCAAAGCACTGAAAACAGTGCCTTGTACCTATGCAGTATTCAATTTTTTAAAAATGTTTATTTGAAAGGCAGAGAGGCAGAGACACTTGGAGACAAAGATAGAACTTCCATCTGCTAGTTCACTTCCCAAATGCCCACAAGGGTGAAAGGGGACGGAGAGAACACTGGGCCAGACAGTATAGAGGCTGGAACAGGCTGAAGCCAGGAGGCTGGAACTCAGTCCATGTCTCCCACATGGATGACAGGGACCTAACTACTAGAACCATCATCTATTGCTTCTTGAGATGTATGTTAGCATGAAACTGGAATCAGGGGCATCACTGGGACTCAATCCAGGCACTCTGATACGGAATGGATGTGTCCCAGGTCTTAACCACTTTGCTGAATGCCAACCCAGCACTCAAATATTTGGTAAGTGAAGGAACCACCCAGAGTTTGCAAGCCTGGCAGCCACGGGGCTGTTAAAGGCCTTTGTCTCCTGTCACTGTCCTCTAACAACAAACTCCTCATTGCTCTCCCTGCAACCGGGGTTCTCCAACTCTGATCCAGCCTCACATCAACTACTTGTCTACACACACACCTGAGATTGCTCTGGGCAGGTGTGGGTGTGGGAGACCTCACCGGCATCCTGATGCCCAGCTGGCAGGGTGCAAGTGAGGTGTGCCTCCCTGTGTAAGAGCTGCTCGAGACTTATTATGACACAGGTTCCAAGGCCACAGAATCCAGATGGGAGTGAGGCCACCCCAGTCTGGATGTAAAGACACTCTGGGAGACCCTCGACAGTTGCTGCAGCTCTCTCCGCTCCTGCACCCTCTATCCCTGACCTGGACTTTCTGGGGACCAGAGGCCAGGTGCTTCTCTCCTTGAATCCCCATTATAGCATGAGGTGGGTGCAGACGACAAAGGCTAAACTGGGGTTTGAGAAAAACAAATAATTAGCCTGCATTTAAATTTTCATTAGCTTTTTTTTTAACTTTTATTTAATGAATATAAATTTCCAAAGTACAGCTTATGGATTACAATGGCTTCCCCCCCATAACATCCCTCCCACCCGCAACCCTCCCCTTTCCCACTCCCTCTCCCCTTCCATTCACATCAAGATTCATTTTCATTTCTCTTTATATACAGAAGATCAGTTTAGCATACATTAAGTAAAGATTTCAACAGTTTGCTCCCACACAGAAACATAAAGTGAAAAATACTGTTTGAGTACTAGTTATAGCATTAAATCTCAATGTATAGCACACTAAGGACAAAAATCCTACATGAGGAATCAGTGCACAGTGACTCCTGTTGTTGACTTAACAAATTGACACTCTTGTTTATGGCCTCAGTAATCAACCTAGGCTCTTGTCATGAGCTGCCAAGGCTATAGAAGCCCCCTGAGTTCACTGACTGATAATTTTTAGACAAGGCCATGGTCAAAGTGGAAGTTCTCTCCTCCCTTCAGAGAAAGGTACCTCCTTCTTTGATGACCCGTTCTTTCCACTGGGATCTCACTCTGAAATGCAGAGTGGCTCGGACTCAAACCAGCCTCTGTGATATATGCGGACATCCCAAGTGGTGGCTTAACCCACTGTGCCACAACACTTGCCCCAAGGAAGTCTATTATTTTTTACTTGTCAAACATTTAATTATTCAAGTGGGGAAATTTGTTGTTGGGACACTTAAATCACCTCATAAGGAACAGTGAGCAGTCAGATAAGACATAACTGAAGATTGCTTTTTTCTGTTAATATTTGACAATGTAAGAATGAATTTTGGGCCTGGTTCTGTGGCGTAGCAGGCTAGGCCTCTGCCAGCGGTGCCTGCATCCCGTATGCGTGAGGTTTCCAATCCCGGCTGCTCCTCTTCTGATCCAGCTCTCTGCTATGGCCTGGAAAAGCAGTAGAAGATGGCCCAAGCTCTTGGGCCCCTGCACCCATGTGGGAGACCAGGAAGAAGCTCCTGGCTCCTGGCTTTGAATCGGCGCAGTTCCGGCTGTTGTGGCCATCTGGGGAGTAAGCCAGCGGATGGAAGATCTCTCTCTCTCTCTCTGTCTCTCTCTGTAACTATCTTTCAAATAAATAAATAAAATCTTTTTTTAAAAAAAAAGTGGATTTCAGGTTACAGTGTAAACACTTGTTCGAGTCCTAGCTGTTCCACTTGTGATCCAGCTCCTTGCCAATATACCTGGGAAGGCAGCAAAAGATGGCCCAAGTCCTTGGGTCCCTGCCATCCAAGTGGAAGACCCAGCCGGAATTTCAGGCTCCTGGTTTCAGCCTGGCCAACCTCTGGCTGCTGTGGCCCCTTGGAGAGTGTCCCTCCCTTCCTCTCTCTCACTCTGCCTTTCAAAGAAATAAGACAAATCTTAAAGAAAAAAAAATTCATCAGATGAAGAGTAGCTGTCACGCGACATCTGAAGCATAAGCTGTTCTGCACTGTAGGATACAGCAGGAAATGTCACATAAGCTTCCACTCATACCACTGAAGAGAAGGGCTAGACACGGAGTTGGCCACACGGTCCTGGGAGTTTCTCTAACATGGTCCCGTGAGTACAGACAACACCTCCCCCAACACACACGCACATACACAAGTCATTTATTGCATTTATTTTGTGGGTTTTATGGGTTTTATTACTGTGAAGAAAACCTTTTTATTTCTACCACATGATTTGACACTAAAAACTATTTAAAAGAACAAAACCAAAGCCATGACAGAAAATCCAATGTGTTGTGTATGTATCATTTTTATTCTGGGGACCAGTTTTATTATTTTTGGAACTATTACAAGACTTCTGTTAAACATGTTGAATGCTAAGAGGAAACAGACTCTTGGCAAATGTGGAAAACCAATTACAGCAAACGTCTCTGCTAGGGCTAGAATAACAGGAGGGAGAGACTGAGCAGTTTGCCCTCTCCTGCTCCCACTGCTGAAAAACAGAAGGGGGGATCCCAGCAGAAAAATATGACTGTTCATCACTCTATTTTTCTATTTACAGACAAAAGGCAGTAAAATGATCCTTCTCAGTGTAGTCTACTTACAGTGTACTGGAATACAACATAGAAATTTTTTTTGAGAGAAATAGAGAATGCTCATCTGCTGGTTTGCTCCTCGAGTTTTCCCAGTGGCTTAGGACAGGGCTAAAGCTGGGAGCCAGAAACTCAGTCCAGGTTTCCCCCTCGGGTAGAAGGAACCCAACTACTTAAACTATCAATGCTGCCTCCCAGGACTACATTAGCAAAAAGCTGGAGTCAAGAACTAGAACCAAGCATCAAACTCAAGATACTTCGATGTGGGACTTGACCTAACTATATATATGAAAGGCAGAGTTACAGAGAGAGGGGAGACAAAGAGAGGTCTTCCATCTGCTGGTTCACTCTCCAAATGGCTGCAACAGCCAGGGCCAGGCCAGGCTGAAGCCAGGAGCTTCCTCTGGCCCTCCCACTTGGGTGGCAGGGGCCCAAGCACTTGGGTCATCCTCCACTACCTCCCCATTGGGCCATCTTCCACTGCCTCCCCAGGTACATTAGCAGGCAGCTGGATCAGAAGTGGAGTGGGATGGTGGCACTGCAGATGTGGACTCAACCCACTATGCTTAACCACTACTTTTATTAAAGCAAATCTGGGGATAGGTACTGTGGCGTAGCAGGTAAAAGCCACCACCTGCAGTGCTGGCATGCCATATGGGTGCTGGTTCTAGTCTTGGCTGCTCCACTTCCAATTCAGCTCTCTACTATGATCTGGGAAAGCAGTAGAAGATTCCCTAAGTCCTTGGGTCCCTGCTCCCACATGAGAGGCCTGGAAGAAGCTCCCAGCTCCTGGCTTCAGATCAGTGCAGCTCCGGCCATTGCAGCCATCTGGGGAGTGAACCTGTGGATGGAAGACCTCTCTCTGCCTCTTCCTCTCTGTAACCCTGCCTTTCAAACAAATAAGCTGCGCCAATCTGAACCAGGAACCAGGAGCTTCTTCCAGGTCTCTCATACAAGTGCAGGGGCCCAGGCCAGTGCCGCGGCTCACTTGGCTAATCCTCCGCCTGAGGCGCCGGCACCTGGGGTTCTAGTCCCAGTTGGGGCGCCGGATTCTGTCCCGGTTGCTCCTCTTCCAGTCCAACTCTCTGCTGTGGCCTGGGAGGACAGTGGAGGTTGGCCCAAGTCCTTGGGCCCTGCACCCGCATGGGAGACCAGGAGGAAGCACCTGGCTCCTGGCTTCGGATCGGCGCAGTACGCCGGCTGCAGCACGCTGGCCGTAGCGGCCATTTGGGGGGTGAACCAACGGAAGGAAGACCTTTCTGTCTCTCTTTCTCTCACTGTCTAACTCTGCCTGTCAAAAAAAAAAAAAAAAAAAAAAAAGTGCAGGGGCCCAAGCATTTGTACCATCTCCAACTGCTTTCCCTGGCAATATCAGAAAGCTGGATCAGAAGTGGAGCAGCTGAGACTCGAACCAGCATCCATATGGAATGCCGGCACTGCAGGTAGCAGCTTTACCCACTATGCCATAGCACTGGCCCCAGTAAATAAAATCGTAAAAAAAAAAAAAAAAAAGTAATTCAGATACAGGAAAATGTACTATTTCCAAAATTAAGCACTTAGAAAATTACTATTTGCTATACTAAAATTAAAAACACTTCACCATGAGTAAAGAAATCAAATTATATTAAATTTTAAAGTATGTGAGTTATAAATACTAATTTATTAAACTTTCAGAAGTGTATTGCCTATTATGTAACTATTGATTAAAAACATAATTTTAGGGGCCAGCATTGTGGCATAACAGGCTAGGTCTCTGCCTGCAGTGCTGGCATCCCAAATGGGCACAGTTCTAGTCCCAGCTGCTCTTCTTGCCATCCAGCTCTCTGCTATGGTCTGGGAAAGCAGTAGAAAATGGTCCAAGTGCTTGGGCCCCTGTACCCACCTGAGAGACCTGGAAGAAGCTCCTGGCTTCTGGCTGTGGATCAACCCAGCTCTGGCCATTGCAGATATTTGGTGAACGAACAGATGGAAGACCTTTCTCTCTGTCTCTTCCTCTCTGTCTGTAACTCTGACTCTCAAATAAATAAATAAAATCTTTAAAAAAAAAAAACACCATAATTCTATGTACTTTGATAATGATATGATTGAAATAAAGGAAATGCCAATGTTGAATTGATCAAATTTTCAAAACTAGAAAGTTGATCTAGAAAATGAATTAACAATGGAAACAAAACTTGCTTTCAGTAACCATTCAGTTAAACCTTTATGGTCATCTACCACACATGAGACACCATGCTCTAAAGCGCAAAAGCATGCCAGGGAGTCGGGTAATTTTCAGTTCTGTAAAAGCAAAGCAGCAATTAAAATGCAATTCGGTGAACGCAATCGTAGAGGCAGCCCACGTGGAAGGAGCTCAGGAAAATATTCACAGAGCATTCTTTTTAAAATTAATTATTATTTGAGAGTGAGATTAAGAGAGCGAGCGAGCGAGAGAGCAAGCGCACACTCCCATCTGAACTCTCATCACTGGGTTACTCCCCAGTTACCCACAAAGCCTGAGGCTGGGCCAAGACAAAGATGGGAGCTGGGAACTCAATCCAAGTCTCCCATGTAGGTGGAGGAACCCAATTATTTAAGCCATCACTGTTACCTTTCAAGATTGGCATTAGCATGAAGCTGGTATCTGGAGCTGGAGCCAGAAACTGAGCCCAGGTACTCCAGCGTGGGATGTGAATGAGTTAACCACTAGGCCAAAGATGACTTAGCATAGAGTGTTCTTCTTAGGAAGAACAGCATATGCACGGTTGAAAATGTGTGGGGGCAGGAAGCTAGGGGATAGTGTGATGTGTTAGAGAACAAGGGTGCAGAACGGAAGGGCCACAGACCACACTGGAGGGATAGGCAGGGCCCAGATGATAAGGGACATCCAAGTTAGGCACCAGCAGAGAAGAAACATAAAGCACATTCATTTGGGATTTTTAGAAGAGTTTTAAGAAGTGTAGGCAGTTACAGGAATCCACAAGGTGAGGAACTCCTAGGACCTGCAACAGTAGAGATCACCCCACCCGAGCCTGAGGGGTTAAAGAGAAGGTGGTATTACAGAACCTGGTTGTGTGCTAGACCCACAGGAGAGTAGCCTACTGTTGAGCACTAGAAATACCAAAACAAAGGCAAATAAGACTAAGTGCTTGTTACTAGATTTAAAACAATTTTATTATATTTATAAGATGTTTTAATACAGACTTATGGTTTAACCTATGATTTTTCTTTTTAATAATTTTTTAAAGATTTATTTTTATTTATTTGAAAGACAGAGTTACAGAGAGAGGTAGAATCAGAGAGAGAGGTCTTCCATCCGCTGGTTCACTCCCCAGATGGCCGCAATGGCTGGAGCTGAGCTGATTCAAAGCCAGGAGCCAGGAGCTTCTTCCAGGTCTCCCACGTAGGTGCAGGGGCCCAAGGACTTGGGCCATTTTCTACTGCTTTCCCAGGCTATAACAGAGAGCTGGATCGGAAAAGGAGCAGCCAGGACTAGAACCAGTGCCCATATGGGATGCCAGCGCTTCAGGCCAGAACTTTAACCCACTGTGCCACAGCGCTGGCCCCTCTTTTTAATAATTTTTAGAATTTACTTTTGTGTACTTGAAAGGGAAGGAAAGAGAGAGAGAGAGAGAGAAACAGGGAGAGGGTTCACATCTGTACTGGTTCACCTCCCAAATGCCACAACAGCTGGGGCTAGACCAAGACAAAGCTCAATCCAGATCTCCCGCACTGGTGGCAGGGGCCCAAGTACAAGGGGAGCCATAACCTGTTGCCTCCCAGGGTTTGATTAGCAGGAAACTGGAATTGGGAGTACAGCCAGGACTCAAAACCAGGTACTGTGATATGGAAAGCAGGTGTTGCAAGTGGTGTCTTTACTGCTACCCCGAATAGCAGGCCTACTTTAGATTTTTCAGCTTTAGGATAATGCAAAAGTAATGCCCTGCACCCATGCTGTCTTCCACTTTCAGTGTAGTATTCAGTAAATGACGGGAGGTAGCCAATGCTTTACTATAAAATAGGCTTTGTGTCAGATGCTGTTGCCCAACTGTAGGCTGATGTAAGTGTGCCGAGCACACTGAAGGTTAAGTTGGGCTGTCACCATGTCAAAGTAGGTTAGGTGTATCGCATGCTCTGTTTTATCTTAGAAAGGTTTATCAGGATATACCCCCGTCCTAAATGGAGAAGCATTTATATCTGAATTTAAGAAAGACCAGATGTTAAAAGCTTACTGATGGAAATGGGTTAAAAACAGAACAGAAAAAGACACAAGCACTAGAGGCCAGGTGGTTCTCTTTAGTGGGCCTGCAGGGGTGTCTCTGCTGCCACTTGGGGCACCTTAGGTGTTAAGACCCTGAGAACAGCCATGTTGGTCACCCACTAACAGCAGGGAGACTCAGTGGGTCAGGCTGGCCGGCGACTGACCTTCCTCCATGCTGCCCCAGGGGCTTCCCTGCCAGCATTTCACAAGAGATGACAAACGCCTTGTTGCCCAAGAATCAGTGCTAGCTCCGGGTGCAGGTGGGAGTGGGAGGATGGGTGGGGACAATCCTTTTGTCTCCCACAGCACCCAGAACATCAAATCCTAACACTGATCCTTAATCACAATACTTAAACAGACTTAGCCAACTCAATTTTCAGCGCTAATGAGCATCAGAAATCACATGGATTAATGAGTCGCAAATGATCTCCTCAAGGATAATTTTATTTCTAATTTCTTAACCCTCCTTTTATAGCTTTGCAAGTAAATAGAAATGGGAATAATTTGAGACTGCCTACCCTCTTTTTCTTCCTTTCTTTGGCAGAGCTACAGATGAGCACTATAATGGCCACAGTATAGAGAGCTGGTGCCTAAATAGACCAAGGTGAATGTGAGGGCTGGCAGCCCACTAGCCTTGGTTGTCATTAGGGATGTGCCACTTCTCAGCCAAAGGTGCAGAGTGGAAAAAAGAAGGAAGGTAAAAAAATCTTTAAGACACAGTCTCTTGTCAAACCTCAAATCCCTGTCTTGTGTTCTTGGTTCCTCTTCCCTTGGCCATCTTCTGAAGACCTGGGCGACTCTAAGCATTTAGCCAACAGCTGAATGACTGAAAACACCAGTACCCCTTCGGGGACTGACACATTAATGCCACCAACACAGCCAATAGGGTTTTCCAATGCCATGTGTCTAGAAAGAAGGATAAGAGGTGTGGGTGGGGAGAGAAAGGAAGAGAGAACAGAGGGTGGGAAGACTTACCCACACCAAATGTCTGCTTCAAAGCTCTCAGAAGAGGCAGATCAGAGAGAGTTTCTCTTAAGTATTACAGGGATGCTTGAATTTCTGTAGCAAAATAAATACAAGACAGGAGCCTTATATTCATATGGTCTGAAATAGAAATAAATGGAAGGCTAAACTCTTTACTTAACATACAGCTAATCATATGTGTATAAAGTTATTGAAAATAGAGCTTAGTTTAAAAAAATAAGGATGAGAATAGGAGAGGGAGGAGGAAGGGGGATGGGAGTGTGGGTGGCCAGATGGGTACAGTGGGAAGGATCACCATGTTCCTAAAGTTCTAATTAGGAAATGTATGAAGTTTGTATTCCTTGAATAAAAGGTTTCTGGAGAAAAAAAAAAAAGGCTAATGGAAAGTGTTTAAATGATTAAACTGTCCAAAAATTCTGATTACAGATTAATAAGTTCAAATAAGAAATCCTAATATCTATAGAAATGCGTGTGCTTAACAAGCAGTGGAAAATGCATCAGCACAGGGCTTTGAGCAGTAACGCAGGGTGTTAGGCTGGAATCTCAGCTCTATACCCAACTGTCTCACCTTAAACAAGCTACCTACCAGCTAGAGCTTCAGTTTCCACTTCTTTAAATTGGAAACAATAAGGACAAGCATTGTGCTGCAGTCCCATGTTGGAACACGGGTTGAGTCCCAGCTGCTCTGCTTCTGATCCCGCTCCTGGGCAGAAGACGGCCCAAGTGCTTAAGGCTCTGCCACCCACATGAGAGACCAGCACGGAGTTCCTGGCTCCCGGCTCTTGGCTTTGCCCAACCTTTGCAGCCATTTGGGAAAACAAGAGGATGGAAGATCTCTCTGTCTGTCTGTCTGTCTGTCTGTCTCTCTCTCCCCCCCCACCCCCTCGCCCTTCAAATAAATAAATCTTAAAAAAAGAAAATGGTGATAATAATTATACCTGCTCTCTATAATTGTGTGAAGATTAAGAAGAACAGTGTTTGGGCTTGTGCCACGGCTCACTGGGCTAATCCTCTGCCTGCGTTGCTGACACCCCGGGTTCTGGTCCCGGTTGGGGGGCTGGATTCTGTCCCGGTTGCTCCTCTTCCAGTCCAGCTCTCTGCTGTGGCCCAGGAGTGCAGTGGAGATGGTCCAGGTCCTTGGGCCCTGCACCCACATGGAAGACCAGGAGGAAGCACCTGGCTCCTTGCACAGCGTGCCAGCTGTAGCGGCCATTTGGTGGGTGAACCAATGGAAAGAAGACCTCTCTGTCTCTCTCACTTCTCACTGTCTCTCTCTCACTGTCTAACTCTGCCTGAGAAGAAGAAGAAGGAGAAGGAGGAGAAGGAGGAGAAGGAGGAGAAGGAGGAGAAGGAGGAGAAGGAGGAGAAGGAGGAGAAGGAGGAGGAGGAGGAGGAGGAGGAGGAGGAGGAGGAGAAGGAGAAGAAGAAGAAGAAGAAGAAGAAGAAGAAGAAGAAGAAGAAGAAGAAGAAGAAGAGTGTTTACCATATGCCAAGCATTCCATAAATATTATCACTGTATATAGATTATGGTCATATCAAATACCAAAACAAAAATCCTAAGTAAAAGAGTTGCTGGAAAAGTGTCAAATTGATTTTGTGAGGCATTTTGTATCTTTTTTTTTCTTAAAGATTTATTTATTTGAAAGTCGTCAGAGTTACACAGAGAGAGGAGAGGCAGAGAGAGAGAGAGGTCTTCCATCTGCTGGTTCACTCCCCAATTGGCTGCAATGGCCATAGCTGTGCTGATCCAAAGCCAGGAGCCAGGAGCTTCTTCCGGGTCTCCCACATGCATGCAGGGGCCCAAGGATTGGGCCATCTTCTACTGCGTTCCCAGGCCATAGCAGAGAGCTAGATTGGAAGAGGAGCAGCCGGGACCAGAACCGGCGCCCATATGGGAGGCCAGCACTTCAGGCCAGGGCATTAGCCTGCTACGCCACAGCGCTGGCCCTGGCATTTTATAAATTATAATTGATGTTATCTGAGGGTTTTCCTAAAAGTTTGTGGGGAATGAAATTTAACTTTTTTTAGGTTCAGGGCCAGCGCAATGGTGTGGAGGGTAAAGCCACCTCCTGCAGTACTAGCATCCCATATGGCCACCAGTTCAAGACCTGGCTGCTCCACCTCCGATCCAGACTCTGCTATGGTCTAGGAAAGCAGTAGAAGATGCCTCAAGGCCAGCACCACGGCTCAATAGGCTAATCCTCTGCCTGTGGCACTGGCACACTGGGTTCTAGTCCCGGTCGGGGCGCCATATTCTGTCCCAGTTGCTCCTCTTCCAGTCCAGCTCTCTGCTGTGGCCTGGGAGTGCAGTGGAGGATGGCCCAAGTGTTGGGGCCCTGCACCCCATGGGAGACCAGGAGAAGCACCTGGCTCCTGGCTTCAGATCAGTGCAATGCGCCGGCCGCAGCGGCCATTAGAGGGTGAACCAACAGAAAAGGAAGACCTTTCTCTCTGGCTCTCTCGCTCATTGTCCACTCTGCCTGTTTAAAAAAAAAAAAAAAATGCCTCAAGTGCTTTGGGCCCCTGCACCTACCTAAGAGACCTGGGAGAAGCTCCTGACTCCTGGCTTCAGATCAGCCCTGCTCCAGCCATGCAGTCATTTGGGGAGTGAACCACCAGAAGGAAGCTCTCTCTCCGCCTCTGCCTATGCCTCTCTGTAACTCCGCCTTTCAAATAAATAAATCAATCTTTAAAAAATATTTTAGGTTCAAAAGAATTTTGAAATCCACACATAATTTTTTATAATATGTATGCCCAATGTACTATTCGAAGACTTACCTGCTGTGTCTATTAAAAACAATTTTTACTCAGCTTAATCTCTAAATGTAATGATGCATTCAATAACAAATGTTTACTCATAATAATAAATGCTAGAAGTGTAAATAAAAACAAATTTGTTACCCTCACACAGCTGCTTATTTCTGACTTCAAGGGAATGCTAGAATCATTATGATGATTATTTCTGCTTTTTTGAAAATTCCTGTATGATAACTAGTGAGGGTGGAGTTCAGAAGTGGCATTTGAGGGAGCTGCAACAATGTTTTAGATTTTCCTTGCAGCTCTTCTGTTTTCTACACTTAAGGGAAAAAAAGACATATCACATTAGTATAAATTTTAAGGACAGTCTGTAAATTTATTTAACACCAAATCTGATTTAGTGGAAATCCCTCTAGTAAGAAATGAGGTCATGTGTCTTGCAATGAATCATGTCATTAAATTTATCTCTTTCTGGAAGCGTTCCTTCCTTCATTTGTTTGTCATTTCCAAGTCTTTAATTCTTGATTACTCAATTTAATTTTTGAAGAAGGCACAGAAGTGAAGCTAAAAACATCTCTATCAGCATATGTCTTAACAATAATTTTTTCCTATCCAGCTTTTTGAAAAAACAAATAGCAAGTTTCTTTTCTTTAGAATTCTGTGAACATTTTCCATTTCTGCTGCTGTTACCTAAAGTCTCCTATACCTCGCCATCTTTCTACCCCTTTGATAATGGGAACCAAATAGGACGATGGCTCTTCTTTATTATCATGTTCCATTACCTAGAAAACTTCCATAGGATGAACCATAAGCCTCCTCTTCACACAAACAACTGATGGATCTCCACACATTTCTCCACTAATTTTCCTTCGATCACACTCTGGAAGACTGAAGCCCCACGTAAGTAACTGTCCCACATGAGGAAACCTATGATATCAAGCTCTCATGGGTTCCAAAGCCTGGAGATGTAATCCAATACACAGGCTTTATCAAGATAGCCTAGAGTCAATTATTTTAAAAACGGGCGCAAACTTTGAAAGCTATGCAGAGTAGCGCCCTCCCTTCATATATATGGAAACTAACATCTGGAAAGGCTGTACTGTCTAGGACAAGGAAATACGTAATTTTGCTTAAATTTACACAAGGGTCACGATTAAAGGAAGCCTGAAGACCGAGGCAAGCTGTTTGTGACAGTTGCCCCTTTTCACTTATTTGAGCAACGAACCCTTCATGTCAAACAATGGTTTTATTTCCTTGCAGAGGACGATTTTGCATTTTGAAACATCACCTTCAACGCCACACTCGGAACCGGTGGTATCAGAAAAGTTAGCATTTTCCCACCGCGGCGTTCCCAACACCGCAAGGAGCCCTGGGTCGGTGGGCTCGGCGCCGTGAGGGACCCTCGCTCCGCACCCATTTTGATCGGAGGAGGGCGGCGGGGGAAGGACAGAGACGGCCGCCACCAGACAATGTCCTGCATTCACGGCGGCCTCGGCCAATCACAGGCCGGCGCCTTCCGGCCCCGCCGGCGCCACCGGCTAGGGCTCCGGCCGGAGACGAGCTTGCTCTCGGCGAGGCCGTCCGCAGCCATTCCGGGGCAGGGCGCGCCGTCCTCCAACTGCGCGGGGCCCGGAGGAAGGGCTAGGGGCGACGGGCGTTGCGGCGTCCCCTAGGGGTAGGGGTCGTGCACAGAGGGCAGGACGCGTAGCCCTCTCCGCTTCGAACACGGCGCTGTCCCTTTAAGACGATCCTCCTCCCGGGGCCCAGACGCGCGTCGGCGGCCCCGCCGCGGGGGGCAGCGACATCCGGGCTACCGAGTTGGCAACAGCGACGGCCCCTCGGGCAGTTCCCAGTCCCGCCGGGGGACGCCCGCCTCGCTGCGGCTGAGGAACGCCGCCGGGCAAGACGGGGGTACCTTCGGGGAACACAACCGCCTAGCCTGGGGCTTCCCCGCCGCCGCCACAGCCTCAGAGAGTCCCGGGCAGGGCCCCCGGGGCCGGCACGCGGGTCACGGACGCTCCGCCCGCGGGGCCGCGCAGCGCGCGCCCGCCTGGGCCCCGCCCCACCTCCTGCGCGTGCTCGGGGGGCGGGGCGACGCAGAGGCAGCCAATCAGAGTTCGGAGGCCAGGCCCGCCCTCGAAGTCCGAGCTGCCGGGAGAACTTCGTGGGGGGCGCAGCGGCCGGAGGCGGGTGGGGAAGCGCCGCCGGGCCGGCGGAGCTGGGGAGCCGGGCGCGGAGCCGGGGGGCGCTGACTCGGAGGACCTGCGGAAGTGCAAGGGGCGGGAGCGGCGGGGAGGGGTGTGGGCCGCGCGTGAGAACCGGCGCGGGCGGGCGGGCGAAGGGGGAGGTGCCCGGAGCAGGTGGTGCGGCCGGAGGAGGGCAGGGAGCGGGCCGAGGGAGGGCCCAGGGGGAGCGGGCACGTCCCGGGGATAGGAACACCGGCGTGGATGTGCTGAGTTAATACCCGTGCAGCCAGGAGCTGTCAGCGTTTATTTATGCAGGACAGAGAACTTCAGAGACGTGGTGCGCTCACTGGGGAGAGAGACGTTCCAAGACGTTTTCCTCTGCTCTATTTTTTTAAATAATATATTTAATGGCTGATGCTGGTTATTAAAAATTAAACGTTGTTCACATTTTATCAGGAGGGGTTGGGAGAAGGAAGAACAAAAAGCATTTGAAAAGTACGATCCGTCCGTGTGAGCCAAAGTTTTGGGAACGCATCTGAGTTTGAACAGTCGGGTGCATGGAGTTAATAGGGGAGCGCTGCGGGTGTTCTGACTGGGGCGTTACTCTGCACGCTCTGCTGCCTGACGACCACGAACGAGCCCCTAGCCCAAATTCTCCTTTTCCCTGTCTCAGAGCTCCGCGCGTGTGTGCAGCGCCGAGGAGCAGAGCACCCCCCCACCCCAGGCCGGGCCGCGGGCGGGCTTCCCCGCCAGCTGTCTGCACCGTGTGCGCGCCCCGCGGGCTCCTCCACCCCCGGGGCGTCCTCCCGCCCCCACACCACCGCTGTCCAGAAGCCCAGGCACGTCTAACTCGGGTGCCCCAGAAGTCTCCGAATTCTACGCGTTCTATACGCCACGGCTGCTCACCTTCCCGCCGACCCTGCGGCGTTGCCCGTCTCGGCGACAGCGGCCCCACGGCCTGGTCTTCAGCACCCGCCGACCCTCACCCCGGTCCCGGCCGCTCTGGGAACCGTCTTACACCCAGACCTCTAGGCGTCTGGTTGCCGCCCCCACCACGCTGCGGCTGACCCCGTGCGCCACCAGCGTGTCCCACCTGGACGACCGCGCTTAGCCGGTCACGCACCGTCGGCTCTGCCCTCCCCCTCCTCGACAGTGCAGCCTGCAGGTGCTTTGTGTACGTGCGATCGTGTTGCTGTCTTTTCAGATCTTTGAAGGGCTCCCTGTGGCCCTCAGCCCTGTCTCCTTACCTTCGCTCTCTAAGGCCCTGCGTATCCTGTTTCCGCTTTCGTCCGGGGCTGGACCGTTCACCTCGGGCCACTCCTCCCGATTCCAGGCCTCGATTCCAGGCCACCTGAGTTGCTTTCGGTTCTCCCGACGTGCCAAGTCCCTTGCAGCCGCCGCAGCCCTTGCCTGTCTGCTCCGTGCCTTGGGAAGCGGCTTCCTCCCCTCCCCCAGAGCAAGGGTGAGGGGCGCCCACCACACGCCTGCCTCTCCCGTGCACCCCCAGCCCCGCGACCCCTGCCATCCTGCCTGGCGGTGGCAGCGGCTGCATCGTACTCTGGTTGTCCCAGTGCCTACGATGGCCCTGACAGGAGCTGGTCGGAGCCCAGGAACCCTTTTAGAATACACAGTGATAAGCGCCAAGAACTGAAAATAAGCAGTGCTTTAGGCATCAGGTGGTATATTCGTTTTATGTTGCTGATGTTCTCAGCTTTCGTAGTTTCAAGTTTCTCTGTAAGAATAACTTTTTTGAAAGATGACACAGTTTTTGTCACAATCCGCTACAAACCTCTTTTTAAATAAATAGCATACGTGGGTTGTGAAATGAAATTCTAGAACAGTGATTCGCTGTGTAGTGCAAATGGGCAGAAGTGTTCAAGATCAGACACCGAAACTTTAAAACTGAGCTGAAGTTAATGCCCCAATAATGATTGAGGAAAGGAGTGGAAAGAAAGGGTATAAAGATATGAATTCTAGTTCTTTGTGATTATTAATTTTAAGGACAGCAATTATCAATAGATTAAGAAATTACTCTGATTCTAGCTTTTTTTAGGAAAAAATTCCAGTATTTTTAACATTTTTTCATTTGTTTGTATGAGATGTCATTGTAACAAATTTAAATTCTCGTTTTTCTGTGCTCACTCCCAGCCAGCAGTGCTAACATATGTACCTTTAGATCTGTAGTATTTCTAAACAGCTCTGCTACACACTTTCCAATAAAGTTAAACAAGAATTCTTTGTTGAGCGATGTAATATTTAGAGGGGAGGATAGGGGAATAAATCTTAACTACTGCAAATTGTTTCCCTGCAGCCTTGCTCTGAAGGAGATCCTTGTTGGTTTTCTCATTACTGTACAACCAGCCTCTGCTGGCTTGGTTACACTTTGCTGGGAGGGAGTAGGATTTAGTGGGGGGGAAAATAGAAGAAGAAGGGGTGAGAGTTTCTTTAATAAAATAAGCAAAAAATAAATAAGCTATGAAAGTAAAGTAATAATGTACTGATAGAAAAAGATAAAAAGAAATTGTTCATATGCTTTTTGCTATAATTAATATGAGTTAATAGTATCCCATTTATTTAATGAAAACAATACTTAAAGCAGAGGAAATATGCATTATAATTATTCCTGTTTCTACAGAAAAATATTCTCCAAATATGTATCTAATCTGTTTACAGCACATGCCAAATGACTGTTATAAACAAATGATAGAAAAATAAGTGCACAGAAGTGATTTCTCTTTTGTATGTAGACTTGAATGGTTTTAAGTTTAGAAAACATTTTAGAGACTCTGATTTAATAACCATGCTACAAATATACTTGCTTACTTGGAAAATATTTTTTAAATTGTTAGTTCCAAATTAACAGTGGCAAAAAGACTTATTTAAAATGTTTAAGATCAAACTTTTTTTAATAGCTAATTCTAAGATTACATATATAGTGGAAATACCTTTCAGCTTTATTGAAGCCTGCCAAACCTGTTTAAGTGACCACTTGAAAGAAACACATGTTTAAGATGAGATCTAAGATTGCCATTTGTTACATTTGTTGATTTTAGCAGAGATTTAGAGTTAATTGGGCATTGAAAATAAACCAGCAACCTGGTGCAGATATGTAGACAGAGATGGCTAGAGCAAGGGAGAGTGGTCAGGGTAGGACATGAGCTGAAGTCTCAGGTCCAAGTCAGCCAGGTTTATTCCTATGCCAAGTTACGTCCTGTACTTAACTTCCACATTTATGAATAGGGCGATCACTTACAACCACCAACAGTGCTGATGTGAGCACCAAATGAGAATCAAATATAACATAAACTTAAAAGCTTTGGGTGAGTGGCAGTTTCTAATAATATTCTACTTTAGATTTGGAGATAATTGAGTTTTCATGGAAATTACATAAATAACATACACATACATTTATCGTGATAGTACAAGTGAGAGAGAAATCTAAGAAGGAAATAAATTACCTTTTCACCAAATTTGATTCTCTTAAGGGGAATTCATATACACTTGCATTTGCTTATAGGTAATAGTTGATATTAGAGTGGGGCATCCTATATTAAAAAATCATTATGAAAGTACATTTAAAGGGGATTCCAATGCTATCTAGGTTTTTATTATGCTCAAAGCATTATACATAAGTAACGTGATATTTATATGTGGGAAGGAAACTAATAAAAATAAACAAAAAGTAAATAGTTAATGAAGTGTATCTTGTTCAATGCTCACTGTCAAAGGTTAAGAATGCAAAATATTCCCCATGGACATGTCTTCATCCAAGTTTGAAATCTTTGGCCAGAGGTTAGCCGTCCTAACAGATTTCACTGAATACTGTATGCAGAGGTTCTAGTGCACCCTGTATGATTGGAAACCTAAGTGGAAGATGCAGTTTTTCTCAAGGGAGCTGACATTGAATTCCAATAAGAAAGCAAAACGTTAGTCCTGAAACGTTTGTGAGTGGGTCTCTGCTCCTTGCAGGGAATGAGAGCTGTGTGGAGAGTTCCCCCAGTTGCTTCTCCTTGCAGCCTTCCAGGAAGCCTGAGCAGCAAGCAGAGGAGAGGGACTCTCATCTGAGCACCTCACCCTCACGCTCTGCCCTTTCAGCGTTAGTCTCATTTGTTGCTTGGCTCGATTTGTAGGAGAAGGGAACGTGAACAGCAGAGGGAGGGATACAGGAGGGCTCAAGGAGTGAGTGAGGTAGCCCAGAGACGCTTTGACCATCTTGCCTGGGGATAGTCTCTGGCTCTGCCTTGTGTCTCTCTGACATGGTGCCATGGGGGTCCAGCCTGGGCTCTCAGGCTTCTGGGATCTGTTTCTTTGCCTGTCAGCTGAATTCAGGCTACTTGATGGCAAACGTGGCTACTAGAAGGAGAAGCAGTCCAAAGATCCAAAGATGAGTCCTTCGCAATGTTGAGCCATTCATGCCTTGCATAGACTTCAGTTTCCATGACATTGTATGAGGAGGGGAACAGATGATCTCCCTCTTCGGCTCTGGGTTTCTCTCTTTTCCCTCTAATCACTCCCATCCACTCATTTCATGATAGTTAAATGTCTCCACAGGGGGTCTAAAACCTAGCAATTCATTTGAACATGAGAATGGTTCACATGTCCATTGATGGAGGAGGGGATAAACAAAATGTGGTATTTACATACAGTGGAATATTATTCAGCCTTTAAAAAGGAAGGATATTCCAATACATGCTACAACATGAATGAACCTTGAGGACATTCTGTTAAGTGCAACAAATCAGACACAAAAGGACAAATATTGCGTGATTCCACTTATAGGAGGTACTTAGTATGGGTGAAATCCATAGAGACAGGAATAGAACAAAGGTTATTAGGAGGAAGAAATGGGGAGTCATTGTTCAATGAGTACAGGTTTTCAGTTTGGAATGAAGAAGTTCTGGAGAAGGTGGCAATAGTTGAACAACAATATGAATGTACTTAATGCCACTAAATGATACGCTTAAAAATGGTGGAAGTGGTAAGTGTGGGATTGTGTACCAAACAAACTCACCCACAAGGCCACACTGGGAACCCTGGCTGAAAACCTGCTCTATGCAGTCTGTCTGATGTTCTGCACCTGACTTGTCTGCGTAGCTGTTTGAATTTTGACCCAGCCTTAGTCTCTTGCTGGAAGACAGGACCTGCTCTGCAGCCCTCTCCAGGGCATGCTCCTCATTCATTCTCCTCCAACTCACGCTCTTGGGCCTGGCATGGCAGTTGCATTCCCCTAGCTCTCCTCAAACAAAACTCTGCCCCCATCCTGGAGCTGTCCTTCCAACCCCAAGTCTCATTCCCCCATGTTCACTGGGGCCATCGCCTGAAACTGCGCTGTTTCTGTAGAGTGTCTATATGTAGCTGTAGCCACAGCTTCCAGCCCTCCCCATGTAACAGTGATTTTACTACACCTGCTCTCAACTGTCACGGAGCTTCTATTCACTCAGCTTCTTCTCCCGTACCTGATCCATCCTGGTGTAGCTGTGTTTGCTCCTCCCTCCTGCATTTGTCTTTTCTTCTACAAAAGCCCTGGAACCTTGCTGGAGAATCACATTGTCACTGCCTGCATGATCCCACTGCATACTGCTTCCTAAAGGGAAGTTTATCAGTCCTTTCTACAAGTCCATTGAAGACTTCCTCTCCTACCCTAAAACTTCACTCTCTTTAATCATCCTTTGTATAGGCTGCAGAAGAGAGCACTGTTTCACCGTGTACTAGCCTGGTTCTGCATGAACCAAAAACTGCTATGTGCTGTCTGTTCCATGTTCCTGTGCTCATTAATCCAACTGCCCAGGGAAGGCTGTTTTTCTCGTTTTTGTCACACAGCCTCCCATTTTTCACCCGTCTCATCACAGACTTCAACACTGAGAAACTATCCCATGCTCCCCATCTCTGGCTGTAGGAAGACAGGTATGTCTGAGTCCCCTCTGCTTGTTCTCACTCTCATAATTGTATTACACCTGCTCCAGACACAATCATGAGGATTAGGGCATCACTAGAGTCTGATATGGGGCTTGAGCCAATACAAATTGGTTGTCAGTGGATATTATTTTTTAAAAAATATTTATTTGAGAGGCAGAGTGATGGGGGGAGGGGGCATCCCTCTGCTGGTTCAAATGGCTGCAAGGGCCAGAGTTGGTCCAGGCTGAAGCCAGGAGCCAGGAACTCCATCCAGAGCCCCAACGTGGGTGGCAGGGGCCCAAGTATGTGGGCCATCTTCTGCTGCCTTCCCAGAAGCATTAGCAGGGAGTGGGATCAGAAGTGGAGAAGATAGGACTGAAACTAGCACTCTGATATAGAATGCCCATGTCACAAGCAGTGGCTTAACCCCTGTTGTCATAGGTTTGATCTAACTGACAATCATTTGGCTTGTATTTTACTTCTGTCATTCTATTATGTTTTTATAAATATCAAGTCATTACCAAATTTTATAGGATTGTTTCCCCAATGATTAGTTAATTTTAATACTGAGCATATCAACTAGAATTAGGTTTGGCTGCTGGTAACAGAAAATCCTCACCAGCGCCACAGCTCACTAGGCTAATCCTCTGCCTTGTGGCACCGGCACACCGGGTTCTAGTCCTGGTTGGGGCGCCGGATTCTGTCCCGGTTGCCCCTCTTCCAGGCCAGCTCTCTGCTGTGGCCAGGGAGTGCAATGGAGGATGGCCCAAGTGCTTGGGCCCTGCACCCCATGGGAGACCAGGATGAGTACCTGGCTCCTGCCGTCAGATCAGTGTGGTGCGCTGGCCTCAGTGTGCCGGCCATGGCAGCCATTGGAGGGTGAACCAAAGGCAAAAGGAAGTCCTTTCTCTCTGTCTCTCTCTCTCACTGTCTACTCTGCCTGTCAAAAAAAAAATAATAATAAATAAAAAAATAAAAAAGAAAATCCTCAAATAGCGTGAGCATGAACAAACTTGATTATGTTTTATCCCACTCCTGGACAAGTTCAAGGACAGACAGTGCTGGTCTGATGTGTGTCTCTACTCCAACTTTAAGGATCAATTCTCTCAGGTCAGGTTTCCATCCTAAGGTCATACCATTGTGTTTGTGGCCCAAGACGGAGGTGCAACCCAAGCTCCAGACAGTAGGATGGAGGAAGGAATAAAAAAGAAACAGAGGGTGTTCACCAGTTCTCTTTGTAGGAAGTTTCCCAGAAGCCAGCAACCACTATGTCTGCTTATTTTCTATTGGGCCAACTTAACCACACCTAACTGTGAGGGAGGATGAGATATTCCATCTTTGTTTTGGAAAGACACGTGCCCAGCAAAAAGTCTATTAATGCAAAAGAAGAGAAACAAAGAATATTGGGGAACAAAGGGATGGCCATGTCTACATTTTATAGACATATTTATTTATTTGAAAGGCAGAGTGGCGGGGTGGGGGGGAGAGAAAGAGAGAGAGAGAGAGAGAATATCTTCCATCTGCTGGGGGGTCACTGGGACTGGGGCCAGGCAGAAACTAGGAGCCCAGAACTCAGTCTGGGTCTCCAACATGGGTACCTGGGGCCCAAACACTTGAGCCATCACCTGCTGCTTCTCCCAGGTGCATTAACAGGAAGCACCATTGGAAGCAGAGCAGCTGGGACTCAAGCAGGGCTCCCATATGGGATGCCTCCGTACTCCATTTCAAAAGAAATATAAATATGACAACGTCCCAATCCAGACGAATCTGGATTTCAAATGTTTCTTCCCAACTCTGACTGTCCTTTGTTGGAAGGCCACGGCATTTAGTCCGAGACGTTTTCACACGACGCAAGTCACTACATTTTCAGGTTTTTTCCTCATCTAGGTGACCAGCGCCATGACCTTGTCATTAGAATGAGGCTCAGAGACGAGGGCAAGTGGGGAAAGAGAAGCACTAGACGCAAGGACCTGGCACTTTCTAAGGACAGATTTTCTATTTTAAACTTGGTGTTAGGACCTCTGAGTCCCTCTGGCTGGCGTTGCTTTGTCGGGTTTGTCTCCGGGTTTGTGCCCCACGTCGGCGCCCTGCCAGAGCCTGCAGTTCCACTCCAGGCAGCTGGAGGGCTCTGTCCCACCGCGGGCCACTCTGGACGTGGGTTTATTACCCGGTGTCTTTGGCCGCGCCTCGCCAATCACCGGCGGGGAGGCGTCCTCGCGGGCCACAGAACCACCTCCACGGCCTGACCGGGCGCGGGCCGCCACCTGCTCACTTCCCTGACTGTGCCCCCGCAGCGCTGCCTGGCTCCGTGGGACCTGCTCTGGCTCATTACATGCGGCCTTGTCATCTTGGCCCTGCTCAGCCCCTGGCCGGCTTGCCAGGCCCTGAGCTCACCTGTTCTCCTTTCCTTTCCTTCCCATGCTTCCTCTCTGGGCTTCTCACTGCCCCATCTGATCGGTTCCCCTTCCTTCACACGCCCGTCCGCAGTGTCCTCGGAAATCCCAGTTCCTCTCGTGGCCTGGTCCAGTTTTTATTCACGGGACGAACCCAGGGTAAACCCACATCCCGGGTGTCACTTGCGAGAGCCAGCATCTGGCTTCCTGAGGATACACTGCCCCCAGCTCAGCGTCTTCCAGGGCTCTATAGGCTGCTGCTTTTCTGCCTGCAGGCTTGCAGGACCTCCCCGACTTTGCAAAAGGGCTCCCTTGTCTTTGCTGCCCTATCCCTTTCCCTCCCTTCATCACCAAATAAGGAGATCTACAGTATCCTCCGCTGCCATTGCCTCACCGCTGCTCCCAGCCTAATGCCCTGTCATCTGGGAGCATTCACCACATCTTTATGAAACTCGCGTGATGACGTCACCAGTGACCTCCAAATGACCTAATCCTCCACATTACCTCATCTGATGAAGGCATTAGATCCTTTGATTATAAAATGACACCGTTGCTCTTTCATCAAAATTTTTTTTCTTGCTGTCTGTCCCACTACAAACCTGGGATCGTTCCTTACCCCTAGTCACCATTCTTTTTCAGTCACAAAACAGCGATACCAATAGTTAGTGCTTAATGGCTGCTTATTTTGTGTCGGGGGAGAAATACAAGGTGCTTTACATGCATTGCTTCTTCTAACCCTCCCAACAACTCTCTGAGGTGTATGCAATTCTTCCCACTTTGCAGATCAGGAAACTGATATTGGAGGCCTGCAGAGGTAAGTGATGTGTCTGAGATAACGAAGCCAGAGTTCAAGCTGGACTAAAACCCAGGCTCACTGAATGCCAAAGCGGTGGCTTTTGTTTTCCAGTACAAAATCTGCTTCTGTTCCGAAAACCTGCTGTTCTTTGTTTCCTGATTTCACTTTAAATTAGACACGCCAGGACTCACTTCTGGGCTACCTGCTCCATTTACTTTCAAAGGGATGTGTTTGACTTCTGTGGGGGATGAACCCCTTTATTTCTTTTTTCAAACTTTTATATTTTTTGGAAATTTAAACAATACACAAAAGTGGAAGGAATTCTATAGTGACGATCCCTCCTTTCCAAGGGTCATCACCCAAACCCAACAGTAATCCGTGTATGGCCACTCTTGTTTCACTCACTAGTCTCCTCCTCCACGCAATAGGATATTTTGAAGCAAAGCCCAGAAGTCACATGACTGAATTGGCAAATCTTAAAAATATTAGGACTCACTTCAAAAGTCTTAGTCACAAAAACATTCATATACTTAAAAATGAAAAGTAAATCCTTGATACCAATAAATGCATGGCTAAATTAACTTTCTTCAGTTGTCTCACAAATTCTTTTAGTTGGTTTGTACAGATCAGGATTTAATAAGGTCCATTAATCACACTTGGTTGATGCGGTTCTGGAAGTCTCTGAATCTCTATATTCTCTTTTCCCTTTTTTTTCTTATAATTTGGTGGTGTTGTTTTAGAATTATTTTATGTATTTGAAAAGCAGAGTTGCAGAGAGAGAGATCTTCCATCCTCTAGTTCATTCTCCAAATGGCTGTAACAGCCAGAACTAGGCCAGGCCAAAGCCAGGAACCTGGAACTCCATCCAGATCTCCCATGTGGGTGGCAGGGGCCCAAGTACTTGGGTTATCTTCTGCCACTTTTCCTGGCACATTAGCAGGGAGCTGCATCAGAAATGAAGCAAAACTGGGACTGGAAATGGGGCTCATATGGGATACTCAGCTTAACCCATTGCGTCAGAACTCCAGCTCTTTACAATTGATTTGCTAAAAAATTCCGGATCACTTGTCTTGTGTAATATACCACCTCTGAATGTTGCTGAGCTAATTTTCATGGTGTGGTTGAACATATTTGTCTGTCTCCTCTAAATATCCAATTAATTGGCGTATGTAGAGACTTGATTTGATTCAAGTTTATTTTTGGGCAACAAGATTTCATAGGTAATATCTATGGAAATTAAATGAGTAGTTTCCATCAGAAACTCATTTACTTAGATAGTTGGTATTCTGCTTTATTCTTTTGTCTTTGGCTAATTGCTAGATCATTTCACTTTGGTATTCTGCTCTCATTTCAAAATCAACATGAGTAAAAATAAATGTATCTCCTCCCCATTCCCTAAGCTTCCCCTCTTGCCTCTTCTCTGTTTCTATCATTTCTATTGTTCTATTGTTCTTTCAAGCCACATGGGTTCCAGGTGTCATCTTCCCCTATTCCTTAGCTCCAGGACTCAGCCATTATGATACATCGATTTTTTCTCTACATTGTAGCATCTTCTCCTTTTGATTCTCACACACACTGCCCTGCTACAGCTCTCAAAGCATTACAATAATCTCTCACTCATCTTTTTTTTTTTTCCCCTCAGTTCCCTCCATGAATTGTCACTTGACAAATCACCCATGGCATCATCTGTCCTTTTCAGGTGCCTCTTTATTCACAAGCCTTCAGTGACTACCTAGTAGCCTGGACCAAAGTATGAACTACTGAGACTAGTTTAATACAATCTGGTCCCAACTTGATTTGCAGCCTACCACACACAATTTGTGATGCTGAGCATCAGATGCTTGTGTTTCTGGTTTGTTTTTTTTTTTTTTTTTTGAGATTTATTTTATTTATTTGAAAGACAGAGTTACAGAGAAAGGTAGAGACAGAGAGAGATCTCCCATCTGCTGGTTCAATCCCCAAATAGCTGCAATGGTCTGAGCTGAACCAATCCAAAGCCAGGAGCCAGGAACTTATTTTGGGTCTCCCAAGTTGGTGCAGGGGACCAAGGACTTGGGCCATCTTCTACTGCTTTCCCAGGTGCACATGCAGGGAGCTGGATTGGAAGTGGAGCAGCCAGGACTCAAACCGGTGCCCAGATAGGATGCTGGCACTGTAGGCCAGGACTTTAACCCACTGCACCGCAGCGCTGGCACCTGGATGCTTTTTTTCTACAGCTGTGAAAATCAATGGACTTGGACATGCTTAGATCCATGTCACATGTGACACCCTATGTTGGTGTTGACTACTGGAGGGTTAAATGAACTCTAAAATTCAAGCCCTGGGATAAGGCAGTGGTTCTCTGAAGACAGCACTGAATTTCTCTCAGGGAACACTAGGGGAAGGGCAATGCCTGTCACCCTGGCACAACACTGATTACTCCCTTTCTCTTCTTTCATAATAGGATGTTCACACTTGTACCTGTTTGTCTGGTTCCTGAGATATGTGCCTTGCCATGGACTCAGCAATGCAGAATGGCAGCTACCTCGGCTCTGCCCATTTATCTCTGTCCTGTGTCTCTCATGACAAACTAAACACACAAGCACCCAACCACACAAAGCACTCCCAGCTCAAAGAGAAGTTCATGGACAGTTCTCTAGGAGACAGGATACTCATCCACTCTCTGAAGACCTGCATCCTGGAAGACTTTCAGCCAAGAGGCCCTTGAGCATCCTCTTGGCTTGCTGCGATCCTGCCCAGGTGCCACAACTCACTGTCCCATATGTGATTTCCCATGTGACACTTTCTTATAACAGAAAGAACTAATACAGGAAGAGTAGGTATACCATCTTCCTTTCCATAGCAAAAGCCATGTACTTATAGTTTCCTTTTCCTATATCAGGAGACACAAATACAATTGTGATGCTCAATAACTGGCTACTGTGTTTCCAGTACATTTCCTGCAAATGTGCCTTGGAAGGCAGCAGATGATGGCTCAAGTATTTGGGCCCCTGCCACCCATGTGGGAGACCTGAACGAGTAGCAGGCTTCTGGCTTCAGCCTGGCCCAGACCTGGCTGTTGCAGACATTAGAGGAATTAACCAGAGATGGAACATCTCAATCTCTCTCTCTCTCTCTCTCTCTCTCTCTCATACACACACACACACGCACATGCTGCCTTTCAAGTAGATGACAATAAATAAAAAACATTTGACTAAGTTTTACAAATAGAGAGCCTATATTTTCCCCTAAGTCCTTACTCAGTTTCTATTTCTATTTTAATAATTTTGTATGTTGGGGCCAGCATTGTGGTAAAGTGGGTAAGGCCACCACCTGCAATGCAGGCATCCCATATGAGCACCTGGCTGCTCTACAGTTCCTAGCCAGCTCCCTGTCAATGGCCTGAGAGAGTGGCAGAGGATGGCCCAAATGCTTGGGCCCCTGCACTCACATGAGAGACCAGGAAAAAGCTCCTGGCTCCCGGCTTCATCCTGGCCCATTCCTAGCCATTGTGGGCATTTGGGGAGTGGACCAGTGGATGAAAGATCTCTCTCTCTCTATGTCTCTCCTCTCTCTGTAACTCTGCCTTTCAAATAAATAAAATACATCCCTTCTCTTCCATGGATCTCCCTATCTGCCCCAGCCTAGGGCAAGGCTTCCCTCCTCTGAGAGCCTCTCCTGTTGTTTGTACACTATTCATATGCCACTTGTCATACAGTGTCTTTCATTGACAATTTTATGAACCTGTCTTAAATTTTTGAAACCTTAAGCTGTACAAAAGAGGATGCCTAGAGGAAAAATATTCTGTCATCCACCATCTTCCATCCCCACGGTATCCACAATTTATAGCTCTTTGTGTGTCATTCCAGATACAATGTATGCACCTACCAATACACACAAATAAATACTTATACATATATGAACATACAATATAACAGTCCTTCAAGCAGTTCATGGAAAATGGGATTACAATATAAGTTTATTTCAATGCCAAAAAGCTGAATCCAAGCAGTTTTTTCGCAATACAAATTTTCCATTAACTTTTTTGAAGCCTTCTCATATCCATGGATTTCAATGTTTTTGTCACTAAAATAAACTTATCTCTTAGTTCAATTTTCCATGAACTTTTTGAAGTACTGTGATGTGTGGATATGTTTTTATTTTTATTTCTTGAGAGAGAGAGAGTTCCACACATGCTCTGATCCACTCCCCAAATGCCCATACTATCCAGGACTGGATAAAGGCTGAAGGTGCAAGTCTTGAACTCAATCTAGGTCTGCCATGTGGGTAGCAAGGATCCAACAACTTGCGCTATCATCTGCTGCCTCCCAGGGTGGGCAGTAACAGGAAGCTACAAAGCAGGAACACAACCAGGACTTAAACCCAGGTACTCTACTGAATGCAGGCATCCTAATTGGCAGCTTAACAGCGAGGCCAAATGCCTTGCCCATGTGTAAGTATGTGTTTGTGTGTGTGTGTGTGTGTGTTTGTAAATCCTGACTTTCCCCCCAAGACCATCAGCACACCATAGATATTCTTCAGCACTAAAATTTTCTTTTTCATACAATAGTATAGCGTGGCTACAATAGCACACCAGCATATACTTGTCCACTGCCTTTTTTCTAATACCTGTGCAGTCTCTATTGTAAAGACAAACCATAGTTTATTTGATTAGTTTTGCCCTCATGGCTTGTATCTCTCTGACTTTCTGAGGGCAATGGAGGAGATATATGTACATGTACTAGATTCCCCCTGAGTCCAATATAGCACTCTCACTGAAAAGCTCATCGAATTAATGTGTATTTTTTAAAGAAAGGTTTACTTATTTATTATTTGTTTTAAAGGCACAATGATGATGATGATGATGATGATGATGATGATGATGATGATATGAGAGAGACAGCCGGACAGGCAGACAGACATCTTCCATGTGCTGGTCCACTCCGCAAATGGGAGTGAACATTGGAACTGTGCCATACTAAAGCCAGGAGTAGCCAGGAACTCCTTCTGGATCTCCCACATGGGCAGTGGCAACTCAAGTACTTGAGCCATCATCCTCTGCCTCCCAGGTGCATTAGCAAGAAACTGGATTGGAAGTGGGGAAGCCAGGACTCAAACAGGCACTAAGATTCACGTACTGCACCACAGTGCTGGTGCTTACTTGTCAATTTTTATTAGTAAATAGTCAAGTAGCAAGTATTCTACTTCAGAACAATATTTAGGAATAACTTAAGAGAGCATTACAGCCTTATCTATCAACAACATTTCACCGAAATGTTCTAAGTTATAATATACCTTTGTTATCATCTGAAGCATGTCTTGGAAAGGCTCAATCTCGAGGCATACTAAGTTTCAGCACCTCAGTTCATGAAGAATAAGGGGCCTGATGCCATGGTCGTGGCTTCCAGGGAAAGCATCAGGTTCAGCATAGGTCCCATGTCCAGAGACAAAGGCAGGCAGTCTACAAAACTAAGAGGACCACTCTAAGGACAGAGCAGAGCAGAGCAGGGCACAAGGAAATCAGCCCTGGTTTTGTGTCACTGTGCAGTGGGAAATTGCACAAGGAGAGCTGGGATGAACCCATCTCAGAAAGGAAGAGTTATTAAGTGCCCAGACCATGGTTGGCTGGATCTAGTCTGAAAAACATGCAGGGCCACCCTCATGCTCACAGCAGTATTATTCGCAGTAGTGAAAGGTGGATGCAATCCACGTGTCCATGGACAGATGAATGGATAAACAAAGGGTGTTATATACATACAACGGGATATTACATAGCCTTAAAAGGAAGAAAATGTGTACTCTTATGACTCCATGGATGAACTTTCAAGATATTATGCAAAGTGAAACAAAGCACAAGAGGTCACATGTTATGTGATTCCACTTACAGAGGTACCTAGAATAGTCAAGTTCTTAGAGACAGAAAGGAGAGTATTGATTGCCAGGAACTGGGAAAAGGAGAAGTGGGGCAATTTTGTTCAATGGATATGAAGTTTTTGTTTGGAATGACAGAAAATTTCCAGAAATGTATAGTGGTGATGGTAGTATAAACAATACAATTTTTTAAAAAGATTTATTTTATTTATTTGAAAGACAGAGTTACAGAGAGAGAGGTCTTCCTTCTGCTAGTTCACTCCCCAGATGGCTGCAATGGCCAGAGCTGTGCCCATCTGAAGCTAGGAGCCAGGAGCTTCCTCTGGTTCTCCCATGTGAGTGCAGGGGCCCAAGGACTTGGGCCATCTTCCACTGTTTTCTCAGACCATAGCAGAGAGCTTGATTGGAAGAAGAGCAGCCAGGACTAGAACTGGTACCCATACGGGATGCCCGTGCTTCAGGCCAGGGCATTAACCTGCTGCACCACAGTGCTGGCCCAACAATATGAATATATATTTTTTTGACAGGCAGAGTAGACAGTGAGAGAGAGAGAGACAGAGAGAAAGGTCTTCCTTTGCCATTGGTTCACCCTCTAATGGCCGCCGCGGCCGGCACACTGCGCTGATCCGAAGGCAGGAGCCAGGTGCTTCTCCTGGTCTCCCATGGGGTGCAGGGCCCAAGGACTTGGGCCATCCTCCACTGCACTCCCTGGCCACAGCAGAGAGCTGGCCTGGAAGAGGGGCAACCAGGACAGAATCCGGTGCCCCGACCGGGACTAGAACCCGGTGTGCCGGTGCTGCAAGGTGGAGGATTAGCCTAGTGAGCCGCGGCGCCGGCCCACAATAAGAATATTTTTAATGCTACTCACTTGCCCCACTTAAAAATGATTAAACTTGTATATTTGGCATACTTATGTATTATACGTTGTATTTGTAGATACATGTATATTTTATGACAATAAAATATGGAGAGGGAACATATAGAATATAGTGTTATTTCCTCCAAATTCAGTCATTCTTATGCCACTATCTCGATTTTTGCCATATCTAAGTCCACATGTTCTGCTTAACCTTCTGTGAGTCATATCCAGCGATATCACATTTTCTTTCCCTGAGAGGCAATAAATAGGCTGTTGGTGAAACCATACTTAATTGACTTCAGACCCAGGTAACTCAAGGGTGACTGAAAGGTGACGGTGTGGGAGGGTCCCACACAGTGGCCGTGAGGACTGGGATGGGATGGAGAGTGGGCAGTTTGTAGTGTCACATCTGGGTCAGGTTCTGCCTGATTGAGCCCATGCAGCTCTACCCCATGAGCTGAGGTTAGCAGCAGCATCTTGCACACGAAGAAGAGCTTAGAAAATGGCCTACTATGAATTCTTGAGTGGTTTCTAAATGAAAAACCCCAGTATAGCAGCCCAATCATATTAGAAACACATTATAAACATATTAAAAAGTAATTACTTTGGAGGAAGTTAACCATGTTAAAACACAAATGAAGATAAAATTAGGAATGTTTCCACTTTCAGACTCAAGTGTACAGAATATTTTTTAAACATGATTTTTGCCTTTTTATATTCAGTCATCCCAGCACCTCAAATGCCATATTCATTTCATGAGTGCATGCCCACTGCTTTCTGCATGCCAGGCACTGTGCTAAGTGCTGGCATTGAACCAACTTTGCAAATCTGTGTGGGTGCCTGTAGCAGTCATATTTCAACATGGAGCACTTAGGTGCAGCCTAGTCAGTATTTCTACCCAAGAGAAGAGATTAATCATAACTGTTGCCTCATTCTCCAGGGGGTCTGCTGCAGAGCTGCAGCCCAAGGCAAGACCTACTGGGACTCACAACACAGACTTGCCCATCGAATGCGGCTCTTTCTCCCTTAAAGCAGAGAGAAATATAAACAGTTGGAAGTAAAAGGAGTCCAGGTCACAGTGTAGCAGGAAAAAGACAAGCAGCCTTCTGATAGTTATTAGAGTTCTGCTTGGGATGAGCCTTGATGAGAGGGTTAGAAGACCTGGTTGTGGTCGCCATCTTTGTCATTCACTGCAGAGTGAGCTTGGTTGACTCTCAGCCTTACAGTCCTCTCTGGGAAATTGAAGGTTGTAGGGGGATACCTCAAAAAGATCACGGAAAATGGTATTGAAGGATAAGTGTGGGTTTTGGTGGAAATGAATTTTGAAATCCATGCATGTTTGTATGCATGTGATCTGCAAAAACCAAATGCAATATTTTGTCTACTGTGAATATTTTGAACAAGGAGTAAGGGGACTTGAGTACCATGTGCTAGCAAAAGATAATGGCAAATATCTAAACCAGAGTTAAATGTAGGTGCACCATGACCTCTGACACATGAGATATGAAATGAGGCAAATTTGGGGTTGGTGTTGTGGTACAGTAGCGAAACCACCACCACCAATGCCAGCATCTCATATTGGAGCACTGGTTTGAGCCCTGACTGCTCTGCTTCCATCCAGCTCTCTGCTAATGTGCCTGGGAAAGTAGTGGAAGATGACCACAGTCGTTGGGCCCCTACCACCTCTGTGGGAGACCTGGATGGAGTTTCAGGTTCTTGGTTTCAGCCTGGTCCAGATACAGCTATTGCTGGGGTGAACCAACAGATGAAAAATCCCCCCCCTTTCTTTCAAATACAATAAATCTTTTAAAAAAAAAGTAGCCAAATTTATGTTATGTTTGACTCATTTTACATACCAAAGCTCAACTTTGAATTTAAAATAGCTTGGCCTAGAATTATCCAAGAACTTGCAATGATATGTTCCTCTATATGACAATGGCACTATAGAGATCACTAGAGCAAAACAATGCCTAAGTCCTTGGCCACGTCCACATTGGCCAAAATCTAACCAAATGAGCCAAATAGCCATCCAAGGACTTAATAGAATAGAAGGAGCAGGAATATGCTTACTTATTTATTTGTTGTTCTTAACACATTTGTTTCCAAAAGGAGGAGGTCAATGATGCTAGATATTAACCCCTAGATATTATATGTATAGTCACACACAACTTATGTTCTCTGTTTAAACAAAGGACTTCACCTTGGATCTGGGTAACAACAAAACCTTGCTCCTGGCACTGGCTATGTGACTAGTGATTCCTCTGGGATTTTGAAGGAGGGATTATTTCCCTGGGGGACACTGGCAATTCACCATGGGTACTCCTTTTTCCCAGAGGGCAAACCTCACTTAAGAAAGTTGTATGGGGGCCATTGCTGTGGCTTAGTTGGTAAAGTCACTGCCTGTGGCAGCCTTGTACCCATATGAGGGACCCAACTGAAGCTCCTGGCTCCTAGCTTCAGATCAGCCCATCTCTGGCCATTGCAGCCATTTGGGGAATGAACCAGTAGATGGAAGATCTCTCTATGTCTCTCCTTCTCTCTCTCTGTAACTTTGCCTTTCAAATAAATAAAAATGAACAAACAAATAAATAAAAACAAAGAAAGTTGCACAACAAGGGCTGGCATTGTAGCAAAGTGGGTTAAGTGGCTGCCTGTGATACCAGCATCCCTTATGAACTATGGTTCAAGTCTTGGCTACTCTACTTCTAGCTCCCTAGTAACGTACCTGGGAAAGCAAAAGATGATGGCCCTATTACTTGGATCCCTGTTGCTCATGTGGGAGACCTGGATGGAGTTCCTAGCTCCTGGCTTTGGCCTGGCACAGCCCTGGCCATTGTAGCCATTTGGGGAGTGAACCAGCAGATGAAAGATCTCTCTGTGTCCTTCTTTCTCTCTGTAATTCTGCCTTTCAAATAGATTAATAAATCATTAACAGAGAGAGAGTTGTATGATAACTTGGTGCTGCTATAATCTCAGCTCAAGGTTCAAGGAGAGTCCTTTTGCTTTCTTTGTACAGCTTCTTCTCTTAGGGCTATTCCAAAACTTGAAAACCTTCCTTGTATCTCTTGACCTATGCTGATTTTAGTCTCAGCAGGTGATTAATCACTGAATTGACAATAAGAAGAGGGGCCAGAACAGTGGTATAGGAGGTAAACCTTTGCCTACAGTCCTGGCTGCTCCACTTCCAATCCAGCTCTCTGCTATGGCCTGGGAAAGCAGTAGAAGATGGCCCAAGTCATTGGGCCCCTGCACCCACGTGGGAGAATGGGAAGAAGCTCCAAGCTCCTGGCTTCAGATTGGCTCAGCTCTGGCCACTGTGGCCATTTGGGGAGTAAACCAGCAGATGAAGACCTCTCTCTCTGCTTCTGGAACTCCACCTTTCAAATAAATAAATAAATACATTTTAAAAAGAAAATCTATAAGAAGAGAAACTATTATCAATGAATTTGATGAACTTCTTTCTATGTCCCGTCATCCTAACCAGTAAATTTATTACCATTTTCACTCATCTTTCTTTGGTTTCAGAAAAACAGCTATCACTACCGTCACCACCCTTGAGCTAGATTCCTTCAACCACCTCCCCAAACTTTATTGAATTATGGAGTTGCCCCCTCCCTATCCCTGGCTCCTGTCTCTTTCTCTAAAAGAATGTTTGTCACTTTGGTATGAAAACAATAGTAAGAAGATGAAAACAAATCATAAAAACTGGGGCTGGTATTGTGGCACAGCATGCTAAGCCGCCACCTGCAAAACCAGCATCCTATATGAGCGCCGGTTCAAGTACTCACTGCTCCACTTTCTATCCAGCTCCCTGGTAATGCTTCTTGGAAGGCAGTAGAAGATGGTCCAAGTGCTTGGGCCCCTGCCACCCATGTGGGAGACCCAGATGAAGTTCCAGCTTCCTGGCTTCATCCTGATGCAGCCCTGGCCATTGTAGCCATTTGGTGAGAGAACCAGCAAATGGAAGTCCCCCCCGGCCCTTGTAATTCTGCCTTTCAAATAAATAATAAATAAATCTTTAAAATAATAATAATAACAAACAAATAACCCTATTACTGTTCTCCCTTTGATATAGGCTCTCTCTAGATACCACTACCCCATCTCTCTTCATTTCCACTCTACTATGTACAAGTCCTCAATTCCCATTAACTTTGCATCCCTTTGTAATCTAACTTCTGTCCTCAGCACCTGAAAAGGAAAAGCTTGACAACAACCAAATCTAGTGAAGACTTTTCATTCCTTCAACGCTTGATCCCTTTGTGACCTTTGACACTGCTGCTCCTTCCTTTCTAGAAACTCTTCTCCCACTGCATCTTGTTTTTCTTTTCAGATTGATCTTTGCAGCTTTTCCTCGATGGCTTCTCTTTTGATGTCTGCGTTTATTATTGGTTTCTGCCTATCTTTTAGCATGTGTTTTGCAAGGATAAGTAACATTTCTCAGTGAATCAAATCAAATGTCTGGGTGTTTTCTAATCCCTTTCATGGTGATTCTGGACTTGACTGTAGGACTTGCTTTGGCCAGTGGAAGATCAGCACACCTGAAGCAAGCAGAGACCTGAGAAGTACTTGTGTACTGGGCTTGCCTTCTTGGAGCACTGCTCAGAGATTGTCACGTCATCATAATGACCATCAGTCAGGAAAAATCAAGTGAGCAGAGACAAAAAGAACTAACTACTCCAGCTTCTCCAGTCAACCCATAAGATGAATTACAATCTGTTCTTTTAAGACACTAAATTTTGGAGTGGTTTGATATACAGATAACTGCAAAGGATTCCTTTTGCAGGTTTTCCTAAGCAATCCCACCCATTCCCATGGACTTAGGTACCATTCAGAACTTATAATGCTTATACCTACATCTCCACACCAGATCAACCTCCTAAGTTCCCATATCCTATTTAATGAGTCTCCCCACTTGAATATTCCACAAATGACCTTGAATATATTCACACCAAAGCCCCACATTCTACAAACTGCTCCTGCCTCCTTTTCCTTATCTTGTTTAGTGATGTAAGTGGTTACCCAGTTACTTAAGGTAGAAATTCAGAAGGTGGGGCCAGCACTGTGGTGCAATGGATTAATGCCCTGGCCTGAAATGCCGGCATCCCATATCAGTGCCAGTTCTAGTCCTGGCTGCTCCTCTTCCAATCTAGCTCTCTGCTATGGCCTGGGAAAGCAGTAGAAGATGGCCCAAGTCCTTGGGCCCCTGAACCTGTGTGGGAGACCTGGAAGAAGCTCCTGGCTCCTAGCTTCGGGTCGGCACAGCACTGGCCATTGCGACCATCTGGGGAGTGAACCATCAGATGGAAAACCTCTCTCTCTCTCTCTCTCTCTCTCTCTCTCTCTGCCTCTCCTCTCTCTGTGTAACTCTGACTTTCAAATAAATAAATAAATCTTAAAAAAAAAAAGAAATTTAGAAGGGAATTTCCATCCCTGCTTTCATTTCACTCCTAAGCAGTTATTCACTAAATCTTACCAATATGTCATCTGAATATCTCTCATTTATTCCTTTGTCTCCAGCACTTCAAATGCAGCCTTGGTATAGGTCCTTGTCTTTGACCATTACTTAAATCTACATACTGGCTCCTTGCTCTGAGGTTTGGGCCACAGTCTATACACATCTGTGAGAGGACTTCAAATCTTCAGGAAAATGGAAACAGAAGATAAGCTTTGGTTGGTATAAAATGTTTTTTGAAACCTATAAGTAGTTTTTTGGTGTTTTTAAAAATTATTTTATTGATTTGAAAGGCAGAGATACAGAGAGAAAAAGAAAGTGAGAGAGAGAGAGCGCGCACTGAAAACTACCAGTACACTCCCCAAATTGATGCAACAGTCAAATCTAACAGATTTCCATCTATTAGACTACAAATGGAGATTGTGAGAGGTATTGGGACTTGCTCAATATTTCTTAGGATGAGTTTGGTCAGGCTGAAGCCAAGATTTACTCTATGTGGGTCTTCCACATGGATGGCAGGTACTCAACTATTTGAACCATCATCTGTTTTCTTCCCAGGTGCATTAGCAAGAAGCTGGATCAGAAGTGGAGCAGGTTGGGTGAACCAGTGCCCTGAAATGAGATTCTAGTATCACCAATGATGGCTTAAACAGATATGGCACAAAGCCAGCCCCTCAAAACTTTTTTATATTAAAATAAACCTGTCTTTTCATTCCATCTTCCATGAGCTTTTTGAATTCTGGATGTATTTGTCCTATTTTCCTGCTATCTTTTTGTAGCTCTTGATGGCCTATGGGATAAGGCAAACATTTTTAATTTTCTCCAAAACACTTCCTGGCCTATCCCTACCTTTTCTTTCCATCCTCTCTCCCTTTCCCCTGTATGCCATGCTCTGGGCCAAATTACTCACCGTGCTGACACTAGCCATCTGCCCCATGCATGTCTCACCGGTTTTCCTGCCTAGTGGGCCTCCCTATCCCTTGCCATCTGCAAAGTCCAGCAAGTCTTGGTTGAAATGTCATATCCTCTGCACAGCTCCTCTGCCTCTCTGGACAGAAGCAGAATTAGTCATCTCTCCTGAGCGATCACTGTACCTAATACCACCTCAAGTGTACACATTTTGATTATAATGGCATGCTCAAATGTTTGCCACCCTAATAGATTCACAGAGCTCCCCCAGGCCTAGAGTTTGCCTCATTTTTGTGTCTGCAGCACTGAGCCTACTGCATAATGTACACAAAGTATCCAACAACTATGGAATGAATAATATACTATTTTTAGTTGTACTATTTTTAAAAAGTTATTATTATTATTATTATTATTAGCTATGTCACAGATTTCCATCTAGTAGACTACAAATGGAGACCATGAGAGGCATTGGGGCCTGCTCAATATTTCTTAGGATGAGTTTGGTGATTCTAAGCCATGGAATATTAGACCTGGTAACTGAGGGGCCAGGAGGTGAGGTGGCTCAGTCCAGGGAAGCAGCAGCATTACTTTGGACTCACTGCCCCAAGTGTGGGTCATAACTCATAATTGCTCCTTTCACACAGAGCGCTGCCTTTCTCCACCAAGGGCACAGCAGTTCTGCACTTCCGTCTTCTCCCCCCATGCTGCCCACCATGATGACTACATTCCAAGCATTTAGTACCATCTGATCTGGGCAGTACAGAGAAGCTGGCAGTTGCTTTATAGCTTCCCTTTTCCTGCTTTAAAGGTCTCCTTGGGGTGGGCATTTGGTGCAGTTGTTATGCTGTTTGGGGTGTCAAGTCCCAGCTCTGCTTTTGGTTCTAGCTTCCTGCTGATGTGCACCCTGGGAAGGAGTAGGGGATGGCTCTTGAATCAATCCATCCATGTGGGAGACCCAGATGGAGTTTCTGACTCCTGGCTTCAGTCTGACTCCTGGCTTCAGTCTGATCCATCCCTGGCTGTTACTGGCATCTAGGAAGTGAATAAACAGATGGAAGATCTCTCTCCCTCTTTCTTTCTTTCTTTCTTTCTTTCTTTCTTTCTTTCTTTCTTTCTTTCTTTCTTTCTTTCTTTCTTTCTTTCTTTCTTTCTCCTCCTCCTCCTCCTCCTCCTCCTCCTCCTCCTCCTCCTCCTCCTCCTCCTCCTCCTCCTCCTCCTCCTCCTCCTCCTCCTCCTCCTCCTCTTCTTCTTCTTCTTCTTCTTCTTCTTCTTCTTCTTCTTCTTCTTCTTCTTCAGATTTCTTTATTTGAAAGGCAGAGTTACAGAAAGAGAAAATGAGATTGATCTTCCATCTGCTGGTTCACTCCAAAAACAGCTGCAGTGGCTGGACCTGGGCCAAGTCGAAGCCAGGAGGCCCAAGTACTTGAACAATCATCCAATGCTTTCCCAGGCACATTAGCAGGGAGCTGGATCAGAAGTAGAGCACCCAGCTCTTGAACCTGTGCTCATATGGGATGCCAGCATCCCAGGTAGATGCTTAATCTGTTGAGTCACAATGCTAGTCCCTGGTAGATATCTCTCTCTCCCTCCCTCCCTCTCCTCAGTCAGCCTTTCAAATAGAAAGAAAGAAAGAAAGAAGAGAGAGAGAGAAAGAGAGAGAGAGAGAGATAAAGGGCTTCTGCTGTGGTATAGTGAGTAAAGCCTGCAGTGCTGGTACCCTTATGTATGCTGGTCCAAATCCAGGCTGTTCCACTTCTGATCCAGCTCTCTGCTATGGCCTGGGAAAGCAGTGGCCCAAGTCCTTGAGCCCCTGTACCCACATGGGAGACCCAGAAGAAGCTCCTGGCTCATGGCTTTGGATCAGCACAGCTCCAGCCACTGTGGCCATTTGGGGAGTGAACCAATGGACAGAAGATCTCTCTCTCTCTCTCTCTCTCTCTTTTTCTCTCTCTGCACCTCTCTGTAACTCAGCCTCCAAATAAATAAATAAATATTTAAAAAAGAAAGAAAGAAAGATCATTGCTCCTCACACTTCTGGCTTGGGATGTAGTTCTCCAGTCTTCATCCTGAGAAGACTCTTTCTACGTGCAGAGTTTTCTCTCTTGCTGAAGTCTCCTCAGTAAGTGACCTTCACCTTTAGGGTGAAGTCTAGCGTTCTTTCTAGCCCTTTCTCTTTTCCAGCCTAATTGTCAACTGTTTCTCACCTCTCTGCCACGGATATAAGAAGTGAGCTCTGTGAAGCCCCTCCCACTTGGAAGGGTCTGTAGTAGCCGAGAGAACTGAAAGACAAGACAGTCACTGCTCTCCAGTTACTCACAACCCAGACAGGATGAGAATTACTTATGGCTCAACATAAGCTCCTATTGACAGAGAAAACCATTTAAGGATCAACAAATGAGGGACAGCCGGGCCATGCTGAAGACCAGAGAGCTCTGTGCAGGCTGGCAGATGGGCTCAACCTCGGTGTCCCAGTCACCACTCGCAGAAACCTGAACGTGTTAGGCTTCAGGACCTCAGGACCTCAGTCCTCTGTTGGGAGACCCTCTTGCCCTGCTGGTTCTCATGTTGCTCCTTGTTCTGCTGACTTCCTGTGCTGCTCAAGACCAGCAGAAAGGCTTCCAACCTCTTGGAGGCCTGCCCTGCTTCCCCAAGCTGCAAGAACCACTCCGTTCTCTATGCTGCTATGCCCCTTGAGGACAGGGATCCTACCACATCTCCAGTGCCATCATGAAGGCCGGGCACACTGTAGGCATTCGGGACGGTATTTGCTGGAGCCAGGTTTGTGGCAAAGTGGATTAAGCCTCTGGCTGTGATGTCGGCATCCCAGATGAGAACTGGTTCCAGTCCCAGCTGTTCCACTCCCCATCCAGCTCCCTGCTAATGCACCTTAGAAAGCTTCAGAAGATGGCCCAAGTACACCTGCCACCCACATGGGAGACCTAGAGGAAGCTCCGGGCTTCAGTCTGACTCAGCCCTGGTATTGTGGCCATTTGAGGAGTAAACCAATTGATGGAAGCTCTCTTTCGCTCTCGCTCTCTCTTTTTCTCTGTAGTTTGCCTTTCAAATAAGTGAAAAAATAAATCTTTTAGAAAAACATGTTCATTTAAGAATGGCTAAAACAGGCCGGCACCCTGGCTCACTAGGCTAATCCTCCGCCTTGCGGCGCCGGCACACCAGGTTCTAGTCCCGGTCAGGGCGCCGGATTCTGTCCCGGTTGTCCCTCTTCCAGGCCAGCTCTCTGCTGTGGCCAGGGAGTGCAGTGGAAGATGGCCCAAGTCCTTGGGCCCTGCACCCCATGGGAGACCAGGATAAGTACCTGGCTCCTGCCACAGGATCAGCGCGGTGCGCCGGCTGCAGCGCACCGGCCGTGACGGCGATTGGAGGATGAACCAACGGCAAAAAAGGAAGACTTTTCTCTCTGTCTCTCTCTCTCTCACTGTCCACTCTGCCTGTCAAAAAAAAAAAAAAAAAAAAAAAAAGAATGGCTAAAACTTAGCTAAAGTTGCTGTCTTGCAGATGCATCAATGGCCCAACTCTAGCCCTAGCTGCCTTCTCTTCACCTGGGATCTTGCACTTGCTGACCTTCATAGTTGCCTGAGGAAGTTCCTAGCGCTATTCTGGGCTAATAGAAACAAAATAGGAATTTTATCCAATGATTTTTTTAAGGCAACATACTATTTGCTTGCTTATGAAAAATTGTGTGCTGATTGCTAAGAAATGTCATACCTTGTTTACCTGAGAAATGCAAAAGTATAGGGGAGCAACCCAAGTGTAATTTAAGAAAAGAATTTTCAGAAAACTAATTGAACCAACTCATATGTATATGCTATCTATATCAAAAACCTGGAGGAACAAACCTAACAAAGAAATGAAATGTCTTTATGCAGAGTAACCAAATAGAGGTATACATTAATCAGCATAAGAGCAAGTAAACAATAACTTTAAAGCAATAATGACTAATAAGGGAAAAAAAGGCAGTATCATATGAGACGCTATGGTTTTGTATTCTATAATACAATGAAACTTTTGACTATAAAAGGAGGTGACCAATTTTCTAACAACTTCAACTGCAGCTGTGTTTTCTTTTATGACAAAACTGGCAGGATCAGATTATATACCACTATTGCAGTGATGTGGGAAAAGGTATTTTTTTTTTTTTTTTTAGACTTTCCTTTGGGTGCGTTCATAGCATCCATTGTGTCCTAAATAGCTTTATCTCTATTTTCCTAGACTTCTTCAGTGGTAATGGATCTTCATCATTTAAAAACAAAATGGATTGTTCAATACTAGAGAAAGTCATTGGGATACAAATTCAATAAATGAATAAGTAGAATAAAACAGTCCTTAGTGGGAAAAAAACAAAAGATATGGCCCTAAAGAGAGTTATTTTCTAGAACTTACAAATTAGTTTTGAACACAGTTTCAAAAGAGAACTTCCAAATGTACCTCAAAGTTTGCCCTCTTGCTAGAACTAGTGGTTTGTATACTTTATTTGGAAAGACAAGATTTGTGTTCTAGAAGTTTAGGTGTCTTTCCAGTTATTTTGGATGTGCATATTATCCTATCCCCACCCCAAGTATTATAGGATTTATACATTATGGGCTATATTCCCAGAGACACTTACCATCCAGGCAGGAAAGCAGTAGAGCGGAAGGTCAGTTGGCGAGAGTCTGAGTTCTCAGAAAACTGGTGCCATTGATTCCATGGGACATAGGAAACCTTTCCATAACAGGCCCTGTTGTCCCTAGTATTCTGCACTGCTTTCTGCTTGTGCCCACACTGACCTCTAGTGCCCACCTCCTAGGTCCCTGGTATCTCTCCACTGCCCTCTCACTACACCTCCACCCTGTCCCATTCCCCAAGGACTCATACTTCAAAATGATCATCCTTTCACATCCCTAAATCGAAATGGCCATCCACTAGATTGCAAACACAACAAGGGCAGGCGATTCTGTCTGTTTTGTTCATTATCGTTATCTCCAGTGCCTGGGACCATGCTTAAAATCGCTTTGATATTCGTTGAATGCATGACTGAAGCCCCCAGTTCGGCCCTCTCAGCTGGGTGTTGAGGGGAAGGTACCTCACCAAACTTCCTTAATGTGGTCTGTGAATAATCAGGAGTCTCTAGGCTCACCCTAGGGTATTTGCAACCTTAAAGATACAGCTTGTGAATTCAAATTCTTCTCTTTGGGAGAACTTCAATAGTGAAGCAAATGAAGAGAAAATCTTGCAGGCTGAAGGGTAGTTGATTCAGGTAACCGGATCCGTGCAGGAGTTTGCCCCCAGGCTTTTTTCCAGGCCCCTCACTTCCCCAGCCTGCAGCCTCTAAATGCTTAGAGACTTCTTGCTGGCTCAGGACAATGACCAGGATACAGACGGGGAGTACGTCAGGGGGGCCTGGCGGGTCTCTTCCTCTGCCATGCATGGACTGTGCTATTTTACTGTTTATGGGGTGTGTGTGTTTCAGTTGGATATTTCCTAACTTTCTACTCAAATGCAGAGGCACAGTGGGACCTCACACCTCCCACCCCCAGTCACTTAATACTGCTTGTTGATCACAAGTTAACTGTAATATTAATCTTTCACTATATGCAGAAGTCTTTTTTTTTAGCTTGCAAATTGCCTTGAATTAGATGTACTTCTGACATTGAGCTGAGGCATAATGGAAAAGATAAGAAATGATTTTTTCATTGGCACACTATTATTTTTTAAATTTAATATAGTCAGGCACTTGTGACTCCTTTTCTAGACATTGTGTTCTGTCTTTAACCTTTCTCTCTCTCTCCTCTCTTTCTCTGATACCCACCAAAACAGCCCCATATACTTTCATTGAGAAATACGAGTTAAATGGAACAGACACCTCTCCACAGATTTTGATGGGTGGTTCATAATATGGAGTTAAAAAAAAAGGATAGAAGTGGATTTTGGTGTTTTTAAATTTTTCAAAGTGAGAATTCTTTCTGCAGCATCAATCTTTCTGTTGATTATCTGTAAATTCCCTGATTAAAACATTTCTTTTAAAACACAAACATGGTGAAAGAAACTTTAAAAAGCTACAATATAATGTAACAACTATTTACAAAATTATACTAATATTAGGAGATGATTTAGTGATTAACTCTGTGATAAACAAACTTAGTTATTGAATAGTTGCACTGGTTATATGAAATACATTTGATCAATTTTTTGTGCAAATAGAAGTATTGTGATTACAGGCTTAGCGCTTCAGGTAGTATAACCATCAAACAGTGACTATGATTATTGTATTTTGCATTTCTTTTTTGAGTTTATTTTGCAGTCCTATGATAGCAAGTCCCTCTATGTCTGTATTGGTTGACATAAGTTCCTTCTTTGATTTAAAAATAAATGCAGTCTTTAACCCAATAAAGTTCAAAATTGTTGAGTTTAAAAAATAATCACCCGGTATTTTGCATATCCAAGGTAGTTAATATTTGTAGCTCTTTCAACATCAGTGAAAACAACAGCCAGTTTCCCCAGGTTTAATACTCATTTTGTATCAGGAGGAGAAAAACAGAGTAAGATCCTGGGATGGTTAAGGCCAGGACAGCCCATAAAAATGCCATATTGGCCAAAGAATGACTAAAACACTCTAGTCCCGACACGTTTAGTAATGGGCACACATCCTATTTCTTTGTTTCATAACCACTGAGCTCTCTCCCCTCCCTGCCTCTTCCTGGCATGGTAACACATCTAGCCCAAATCAACACCATCTAGTTAAAACTTTCTGATTTAGCAGTGGATCCAGCTGTGCCGTCACCAAGGAGGTAGGAGAAAACAATGCGCAGAGACAGGAACGAATCTATCAGCAAACGGAACGTGTCCGGTCTCCATACTCTCCTGTGGGAAAATCATTCCAAGTTGAAGGATAATTGCAAAAGAGGCGTGCAGACACCTCCGGCTGCGCCGCCCGCGCAGCGCCGGACCGGGGGCACGGCTGCCGGCTCCGAGCCGCCGCTTCCTGCCCCGGGGCGGCGCACCCTGGCTCCGGGAAGGTGCCGCGCGGGGAAACGTGGCACCCTCCGCAGCCCGCGCCCCGGGCGCCGCGGCCGAGCGCTCTGGGCAGCCCGGCCAGAAGCGCTGCGCGGCCGCCGTGCACCGGCCGGCCCGGCCCGCTGCCCGCAACGCCGGCGGCCGCCCGGGGACGGGAAGTGGCGCCCAGCCCGCCCAGCGCAGCCTGCGGGCCCGCAGCCCCGCGCCGCCTCCTTTCTCTCGGCCTCTCCCTCGGCCTCCGCCACCCCGGCCGAATTCTTGCATAAATTATGCCAGGCGCGCCTGACGTCAGGTGGCGGAGCGCGGGCGCGGCGCGGAGGGAGCCGGCGGCGGGCGCGCGCGGCCCCGCGGCCTCGGGCGCGCGCGGCGTGCTGGGCGCGCGCAGGCGCTGGCGTGCTGGGGCCGCGGCGGCGGCGGCGGCGGCGGCGGCGGCGGCGGCGGCGGCGGCGGCGGCGGCGGCGGCGGCGGCGCGGGGGTTGAGCCGTGGTGGTGCGGACGCGCTCGTGCTCGGGAACTATCGGATTAAACTTGAATCGAGTGAAATTACACAAAGGAGCGCCGCTGAGGAGGCGGCCCGGCGACCCGGAGACCCTGAAACTCGCCAGTGCCCGGTTCGCCCCCCGGCCAACTCCGTGCCCGTGGATTCAGCCCCCCTGGCCGCGGCCGCCGAGCCAACTCCGGAGCCCGCTCAGCGTTTTGTTTTCCCCTTGGCACAGGGCAGCGGAGCAGCCTGATCGACCGACCCGGTGAGCGCGAGAGTTCGCCCGGCGCCCCCGGGAGGGGCGGCGGCGGCAGGAAATCGCTCCGGGCCGGGGCCGGGGCCGCGGCCCCGCGAGGAGTTGGAAGCGAGGAGTTGGGCGTGTGCGGGGCGCGGGGCGCGGGCGGGGGCCGGGGTCGGCGCAGGAGCGCAGCGCCGCCCGTGCCGGGTCGCCGGCACCGCCGCCGCTCGCGGGGTCCGAACCCGCGCCCCGAGCGCCGCCCGGCGCCCCAACTTTTGCCTGCGTCCGCGGGGCCGGCGGCGGCGGCGGCGGCGGGGCCGCGCGGTGCGGCCGAGGGTCACTTCCTCGCATGTAAATGGCTTTTTGTTGTGCTGCCGGCGCTGGGGGGGGACGGGGGACAGGAGAGAGCGTGTCTGCGCGCGGGGGAGCGGGAGCGCGTTTCCTCCCGCCGGCGCCGAGCACGAGTTACCGGCTCCATTCGAGAGAAAAAGGAAGGAGGAAAAAGTTGGGCTGCAACTCAAGTGCGAGCGGGCGATGGGCGCGCGGGCGCGGGGCGGCTGAGCGGCTCGGGGACGGCGGCGACCCCCGCCCCCCGCCCCCGCCCCCCGCTCCGGACCGACCACGCCGCCGCGCTCGCCGGGAGCGGCGGCCGCACCGGCGTGAACAAAGTGCGTCCCTCCCGGCGCGGCGGCGCCAGCCCGCGCGGGGACGGCCACCGGGCGAGGTGGGTCGGCGGCGGGGGAAAGTGCGCGCGGGCGCCGCGTGGGCCGGGGGGCGGCGCGAACACGCGGCGCGGGGGGCGTCCTGAGCCCAGCCCGTGCCGGCCGCGGTCGCCGAGTTGCGAGCCCGGAGCCGGGGAGGAGGGGGGGGGGTTCCCGGGGTTCCACGGCGGCGGCTCCCAAGTGCGCGAGGCGGAGAAGAAAGGGAGCCGGGCTGGGACGAGCGCGGGGAGGCGCGGCGAGGAGGGGACCCCACCTTGCCGAGCTGGCCGGGCCGGCAGCGGCGGCCGCGGCTGAATAATAGCCACTTGAAGCCCCCCGGACGCAACTCGGCTCCCCCGCCCCCCTGGCCGGCTGGGGGGGTCAGCGCCGGGGGCGGGGGGTGTCACCAGGTGGCCCCCGAGTTGGCCCGGGTGCGCTCTGCCCCCGCGGGGAGCCGCGGCTCCGAGCGTGAACGGCCGAGGTGGCTGGAGGCCAAGCGGTCAGCGGGGAGAGGAAGGAGGGCGGCGGGGGACGCGTTGTTTGTTTGGTTCGCACCGGGGACTGAGCTCGCCGGGGGCGCGAGGCTCGGGCGGGGGCGCAGGCAGCGGGTGGGCTGCAGTGCGGGGCGGGCGCGGCGGCGGCGGCGGCGCGGGGCGAGCGCGGCCGGGGGAGGGGGCGGCAGACCCCGGGCAGGGGTGGGGGGGTGCTTGCTGGTCGCGAGGCTCCGGGGAAGGAGCCGCCGGCCCCGAGCAGCCATCATTACCGAGCCGCCTTTCTCCGGATGGCTCTGCCTCGAGGAGCCCCGCGCCGTGGGAGCGCACCCCAAACTCCCGGCCGGCCGCCCGCTTTGTGAGCGCCCCCGCGGAGCGGGCGGCGTGGGGAGTGCTCCTGCTCTGGGTCGGACGGTTTTCCCGGAGGTCACTTTTAGAGACTGTTCACACCTCGGTTTAAACTAGTTTTTCTCCCCCCCTCTTCTGAACAGACAATGGACAAAAGAAAAGTAGCAACCCACATGGAGAGTTTCCTTTTGAATTGCTAGAATTAGATACACTATCCAGCTCTCCACTTGCTAAGTATACTTTTTAGTTTCCCCGTTGTATATTATCTAGCAATCGATTTAAATAACTTGGCTTAAAATGTGTGTCTCCTCGGGGCTTCATTTCTGGAAGACGTTAAATATCTTAATTTCTGTTTAAAGGGTTATGTGAAGGCCTTGATTTTTTATTTTCTGGGAATTTTTAATTTAAGCCGTTTTTACGCAGGTTGACACCTTTCTCAGGGGTTGAATATTCTTTCTCCCCCCATTCTCTCTCAGTAAGGGGCAAGAGCTCGTGATAACGTAGCAATCAAGTGGGGGAAAATACATCTCTATTTCTTCACAGGTCTATTCTAACGATGATTTAAAAAAAAAAAAATCGTAGTGACTAGGACCTCGGCAGTGTGGCTACCTGGTGTGTCCCGGTTATAATTCCATGTAGATCGCAGTGAGGTCTTAGTGCTGGCAATTCCGATTTCAGAAATAACTTGAGCACTGATGCCGTGAGTTGAATCCCTCCCCAGCCCCCAGAGTACATCTGTCGCGCAGTGTTTTTGTCTTGCTGTTGCACAACAGAAGCCCTCCAGTCTTTCCCCTAAAATGGCAGCTTTCATTTGACTGGGGCCCATTCATTGACAATGATAATAAAGAGGCTGAAAGCTAGAAGCTTGGGGCACGGAGCAGGACTTGGTTCGCCTTTCTAGGTGATAAGTAAGGAGACATTTTATGTTGTCCACTTGGCTCGGGAAAAGTTTTTTGGCCCCCACCCTGAAAAATCTATACTTCTAGGAGAAAATTAGGAGTAAAATGAGAATTTGGAAATCGAAAACGACTCCAGCAGTGAATTTCAGCAGCTAGATTTTTCTCATTTTGCCCAATGATGAAAATACGGCATTTCCCCCCTTTTCAGTAATCTACTAATAAAAGGATGCGGTCGATTTTTGTGGGCTGGTAACAGGTGAATTTTCTCAGCCTGGTGCTCAAGAACCTGGGTTGTTTTCTAGCACTATGTGTTGTATTTTTATCATATCTTCCTTTTATTTTCTGTTTCTTACCCCTCTGTGCAAGTCCCTAAACTGAAGCTCAAGGGATCCCATCCCAGGTTTAGGCTTTCAAGATTTAAATGAATTTTTACACAAACAGTGAATTGTAATAGTGGAAAAAAAGGTGCTATGAGAATTTTGAACTCCAGTTATATTGGCTTGATCAGTGGATTTATTTTCAAATCAATCTTTAAAAAATTACTTCATTTTCTATGTCTTAACATGGAAGGCAGAATAGAGAAATGGTAGAGTGGTTGTGTAGGCGATGGCTAAAAACTCTAAACATTATTTTCACCTTTCAAAGAAAAGCAGTAACACTCTTTTTCCAAGTTGAAAATATATATAGGAGACAAATTTAAGATCATATGCTCAGTAACTTAGTTTTACGATAGTACTTTCATAGATTCATCTGTGCTTGGTTCAGTTTTTAATCAGTCTGACTTAAGGAGCTTTTCTAAGACTTTTTTCACAGTAGTCTTCTAGGTTAGCCTTATTTTTATTGAGCTGAAATGAATAGCGTGAGGAGTACAATTAGAGTGTTGTATCAAGGAAACATTTCCACCTTTTCATGCAGTTGCAGAGCCAATACTAAAACGTGCAGATTTTTAGCCATCAGGTCAAAAGAACAAGAATATTTCCATATATGAGGGAATCCAGTGTCAATGCCTCTGTCCCTGCAAGGGTAGCACACCAGAGGCACGTGGGTTCCAAGTTCAGGGTCATTCTTAGTCCCAGGCTCGTCACATTTTATTCCCTGTGCTTGAGAAAGTTTGCCTGCCCTGTATTCACCTTTCATTTAGTTGATTTCTATTCAGCAAACCTTGACCAGCCTTCTATGTGTAAAACAACCAGTAAGAGACAGTACTTTTCCTCAGGGAGTTTACCATCTAGTGGGAGAGAGAGTTCTGTAGATAACCAAGAACTTGCATAAAGAATAACTTTGGAAGTAGTAATCTTTGGTCCTCTTCATCCAAAGGCAGACTTTTGGGGTTTGATAGCAGACACCAGGGCCACCTTATAAACCTCTGCTATAAATAAGGCATTGCAAGAATAAAAATGCTTAGTCAGGGCCAAGCAAAGTGTGTGACTACAAAAAATGGCTGTTAAAACTTAAACATTGTAAGAATGTAAGAAGCTGATTCACTTCAGTATTCATGTGATTTCTGTATGTAAACTGGTAAACATATAATGTAGGTTGCATAGCTAAATTCACTAAAAAGGAAAGAGAAGGAATCATGTGGGTGATACTGAGGTGATGGCCCCTTGTGATTCTGAATTGTCTTGTTTATTTACCTGGGTCCATTTGTATATCTTTTTTTTTTTTTTTCAAAAAGCTGTTTTTATATCATTAGAAAGTCAGAATTTACCATTATTTTGTCTTAGGTTTCTGAAACCATTATAGCTTCATTATTTTGTGAGGTAAAATTTTCCTCTTTCTTTAGATAACTTTATTTAGTCTTCTAAATTTTTTTTGACATTCCCAGATGACTGAAAGATGTCAGAACTTAAAAGATACTGAGAGTAAATAATCCCTTAGCTTTTTCCTACAAACCATGAACATGAAATGATTTATTTCAATTTTGATATCACTCAGGTTGTAATGATAGCAGAAGTTCATAGCTGATTATGGTGGTAGGTAAGAGCTAGCAAGGAAATTAAATACACTGTCACCACTCTTCTGTATTTCTACTCTTGTCAATATGTGAAAAATTTAAGTGAAATCACATCTGTATGAAAATAGTAAACCAAAATAGGGAATAATGATATTGTCAAATAGGAATTCATTTTATAATCATGGGAGGATTTTTGGATGTTTAGAGAGTGAAGACCTTAGAGAGCTGGTTGAACTTTCTTGCTTTGCAGATTGAGAACATAAAGCCAAGAGATTCATTGGGTGGGCTGCCTTTGGCTGGTCACCCAGTTATTGCAGAGCTGACCTTATTCGCAGTCACCTTCTCCTGGTAACTGGGATGGTGTTTGTGCATGGAAGGTGCTGGGTTTGTCTTTGCTGGATGACTGAGCTGGCTTTGGAGGTGTCCAGCTCTTTCTCATGTTCTGACTCAGAAGTGCCTTCTGGCTTCAGAATCCTGCAGTGTATGATAGTGTAGCTCTCAAAGGCGTTCTTAAGCCAGCAATAATTTGCCTCTACCGTGTTTAGAGTTCTCTTTCTTCTTCTTCTTCTTTTTTTAAAGGAAAAAAAAACACAACTATGATTATCCATCTAGAAAAATGCAGAGATAATTATTCCAAGATTTGAGTACTGTTTTCATTTTCAAAGCATGTATTCATTACCATAACTAGATTCCTGTACCTTTTAACTAATGTTAGGTGACTGCAAACATGATTGTTTTCTCAGAGAAGTATTTTGTGGCAGAGGGAGGGTCTGTTTTATTTTTGTTTTGAAAATTAAAAATGCTTTAAAATACAAAAATAATGTAGGATATTAGTGAAGAAACATTTTGGTAGTCAAAGACTTGACTGGTTCCAGGCTTGTATGCTTTTGTGAGTGTACAGTCTGAGACACCTTTTGAGCCTTGCAATACCTCTGTAGGTGTTGGAATTGGCTCTCATGGAAAGTGGATCTGGACTGTGATCAGTCTTTGTTTTCGATTTGGTTGTTGGTTGATTCAACTGTTTATTGGGTATGTGCTACCTGAATGCTCCAGTGTTATGAATGGAGAATATGGTTATGAAGTGAGAAAGCATGGTAGGCCACATGAAAAAATGAAGCTACTGCAAGGCTATTGGTGCTTTACAGTGGATACTGGAAGGAATGGGAGCTCCTGGCTTGGGCATTCAAACAGTTGTATGCGGCACTACCCTTTAGGAACTGGCTTTAGCATTGCCATTCAAACAATGCTAGAAGAAAGTGGAGGGCTTTGCACGCATGCCAGCTGCCCTGGAGGAAGACTGTATGCTTGAGGCCTGCAGAGAGCTGTGAGATGAGACTCCAGGGGTTGACAGTATCCAGCTTGGGCAGGGCTTGCAAGATAGTGATTTTGTTGATTTCTGACGAAAGCAGTAGGAACCATTGATGAGTTTTAAGCAGCGTTAGAGATAAGCAGAAATGTGGGGGTTGAATAATAAGGGGGTTAAATTGGGGAGTGGAGGAAGGAGAATAGGTTGTGCACAGTATCCTACTTCTCTCTTGGACTGTGGAACAGGGAAGTAACAATGGTTTGGACTATATGCGGGCGGAGAGGATGGAGAGAAATGGACAGGTTTGAACACTATGACCTTTCAAATGAACAAGACTTGGTGGTAGATGTGCCCAGTCTTGGAGACGAGAGTCTCAGAGGGTGTGTGTGGCTGACATATTTTCTGCTTGGCTGGCTGGTGATGCTGTTCACGGAGGTGGAGACCACCTGACACATATCAGATTGGAGGGGGAAGATCTTGAATTCTTGTAAGCATATGACCGAGCTAGCTGGTAATATACCATGAAACCATTGTTTTAGCTCTGTTCATTGCTAGTGGCATTTTACAGCTTCCTAACAATAATCTCCAGCTCACCCCAAAAGATGTTGATTTATGGTGATTCCAGCAAGGATTGCTGGTTGTTCAATGAAATGAGACAGCAGAGAGAACTTTTGTTAGTTGCTTAATATATAGCACTTGGCTTGTTACTTGTCTACTATGTAGCACCTTGCAGTTCTCTCATGGATGGCTAAGCACAGAATCCTGTGGAAAACAGACCTTGCCACAATTAGTTCTTTTGTATCTCTCCTTCTGTGGAGACTACTTTCTGTTGCTGGTTACATACTGGGACAAGGTCCTTGTGCTCTCAGCAGATAGTCAGTGCATGCCACATGCTTGCAGTGCTTGGAGGGAGCTGTGTTTTCAGAAGGTGGTTGCAGTCATACACAGGTGTGACAGAAAGGAATACATTATTTAAATTGTGGAGAAAAATGCAAGCTTTGGACAGAATACTTATTTAATGAAGGATGTATAAACCAGTTTAATACATAAATTGTCTTTAAAGCTACTTTGTTCATTAGTTATAAAATGGATTATACAGCATGATTTGCTGGTGGCAAGTGAGAAGTGCCTACTGATAAATCCAGAAAAGCTTCTGAATTACTGACTTTAATATTATATAATTGATTATGAAAATCCTGAACCTTGAAACGTTTTTTCTGAGGCAAGTATTTTGTTTTTGCCAGCTTATATAGGTAGTAATATTGCCCATTTTTGGATTTGTTTTAGATTTGTCTTTGTTCTTGTTTTTGTACATGAAGATACCCTTCCTGGGACCCAGTGTTTTTGCTTATGACTGTTTCCCTCCTAGGCCTCTCTGTTGGGAGCTGTGATGCAGTTGGTTCTTCCTAGGTGGCAAGATGCTGTGGCTTCATCATGAATGTTTTACCTTTGCCTCTAATGGGGCTGATCGATTATTTGAATAGATTTCAATGCAGGAGAGGTAAAGTTCCAGTGTGTGGAATACTGGAGGTGTTGATGTACTGACTTCGGTTGCAGATGGCCTTGTGCTAGCAGCTCTGTGGCAGTTTACTTCTAAGACTGTTTCCTCAACTTGCTAGTTTACAACACTTCAAAACACATTCTGTTGTCTGGTCTGATCTGCAACATATTCTTATGGTGTAAGGGTATTTCTACTTCCAAGGTGCAGGCACTAAGTGGAAAGCTGCACTTAAGCTCTGCAGGGAATAGGGTGTTGATTTGGGGCTCACCTCCTTTCCCCTCGATGCAGGTGAGGAGGCCGCAGAGGTCATGTGGCAGATCTGAGTTTTCCACATTGCATTGCATCAGTATGGGGGTGGGGGCAGGCAGGCAGGCAGGCAAAGAAGTACTGCTGCAGAGCAGGGAGTGGACTGCATGCGACCCCAATTCCACATGCAGTGTTTGTGTAGGGAAAGACTGGGGCTTAGACAAGAGTGTTGGATACTCTCCCTGGTATCCTCAACTTAAAACAGGGGTTTCCACACTGTAATTTCAGAACATCTAACAAATGGTAGAGTTCCTTGGTATTGAATTTCCTTCTAGTTCTGCAGCAGGTTTGGGGGCAGCAAGTTTAGAGAGCATACATTGTCCCTTTTTATCCTTTTGAAAGAAACCATAAACATTTTAGAAGTGTGTTCCTGTTGATATTTAAAACATAATTACAAATGTGCATATTATTTCAACACACCTAAAAACTGTTAAACCTTTAAAATCTAGTACTAAGCAGGCAAATAGTCAAATGTTGCTTGAACATGCCTTTAGTTTCCAAGGTAGCACCTGCCAGTGCACTAAGCAAATACAATACAATCAATTTGAGCACAAGTACACAATAAAAAATAGGTCTTATTTGGTGATGATATTCTAAAGCGTATGGGCCTACCAATAACTTGCTGACTGGTAGGACTGGCAGTATCTTGGAAACCATTAAACCTAGATCCTAGATCCTTAAAAAGGTGAATTTTTATTATTGTAATATTTTGTATTCCCATATACTTGATCTTGTTTTTGCCTTAAATTTTTTTTGAGTTAAAATTTTTTATCTTTTTTTTTTCTTTTACTTGAGAGAGTGTGAGAGACACAGAGGCAGACAGAGAGAGATATCTCCCATCTGCTGGTTTACTTCCCACATGTGTAAAACTGCTAGGGCTGGGCCATGTCAAATTTGGGAGTTGGGAACTCAATCTGGTTCTTCCATGTGGGTGGCAGGAAGTCAGCCACTTGAGCCATCACTTGCTGCCTCTCAGGGTGTGCACCAGCAGGAAGCTGGAATCAGGAGCAGAGCTAGGACTTGAACTCAGGTGCTCTGATCTGGGATGTAGGTGTCCAAAGTGGCATCTTAACTGCCAGGTCAAATGCTTTGTGCCTGTGCTTGAAATTTTGCTTTGGGGCCACAATTGTGGCATAGCAGCTTAAGCTGCTACCTGCAATGCCAGCATCCAATTTGAGTGCTGGGTTGAGTCCCAGCTGTTCCACTTTGATTCAGCTCCCTGCTAATACACCTGGGAAAGCAGTGGAAGATGGCCCAAGTACTTGGGCCCAGTCACCCACATGGGAGACCCAGAAGGAGCTCCTGGCTTTGGCCTGGCCCTGTCCTGGCCATTGAAGCCATTTGGGGGAGTCAGCCAGTAGATGGAAGATCTCTCCCTTCCTCCCTCTCTAACTCTGCCTTTCAAATAAATAAAATAAATCTTAAAAAACAATTTTGTTTTGATCAGTTGGAGCTGTATTGATCTTGTCTCACTCTGAGACTCTCAAAAATCTTCATTGAATTCAGACCTTCCCTCAATTAAGGGAGTGTTGGGAAAATCAAGCAAAATAGTATAGGAATAATAAAACAACATAAAAATAATAACCAAGCTTAATTAGCAACAATTATTCAGGATTTCTAGTTGGCTAGATGTTAGGCTGAATATTGTAATGGAGTATTTCATTTACTTACCAAAACAACTCTAGGTAATGGGATTTACAAATAAATTGAGGGATTTGAAAGGTGAATTATGCTGGAAGTGGAAGGAGGGTAGAGGGAAAGGGGGGCAGTGAAAAAAAGAAAAAGAAAGAATGAGAGAAAGGAAGAAAGAAAGATCACTCTTCCAAATGGCTGCAAAGGCTGGGGCTGGGCCAGGCCAAAGCTAGGAGCCTGGAACTCCATCTGGGTTTCCCATGGGTGGGAGGGCCCCAAGCACTTAAGCCACTCTCTACTGCTCTCCCAGGAGCATTAGCAGAGAACTGGATTGAAAGTAGAGCAGCTGAGATGCAAGTGTCACAGGCCTTGGCTTAACTTGTACCACAGTGCCGGTCCCATCCCAGTATATTTCTGTCCATACTCCCCCTGTGCCTGCTGCATTAGTGGGTTGTGTGTCTTCAAGTGTCTTGACACCTAAGATGACCAGGGCCCATGGCTTTCACCCTTAAGGCCCCCCTTCCTCTCCCACAGAGATGAAAACAATTGTTCTTGTGGAGGTTTTATTCTCTGGTGGCTGAGAACTTGAATTCTGACCATGCAGAAATCAGGATGTGAATTATAAGCAAATAAAAATACAACCAGCTTCCTAGGGTGATGGTGGCAAGATTAAGTGAGATTCTCTATCAGAAGCACTTGGTGTAAAATACCACATTTATTGAGTAGCTTCTGTTTTCATTAGCTAGTTATTAGTTATGGATCTTGCCAAACTACTTGTCTTGATTCTGTTTCCAATTAAAAAGTGCCCCAAACCATAATCCTAGACTATGATTAGACAAGACTGAGGGGTCTGCAATGGTGGTTTTCCACATTTACCTGGGAGCTGGCCTCTAGAAATTAAGATCTGTACACTGTTGTCCAGTGGTACACCTCGATGTTATGTGGCTAATCCTCTTGCTGATTCAGAGATCCCTCCTACCAAAAGTGAGAAGTTTGAGGAGTTGATCTCCCTGTAGGTGTAAAGGTGTCCACTTGCTACCTGCATTTTGGGGACTGTTCTAGTGAACCTCTCATCCTTCCTCTAAAACTGTGATTCTCTCGGGCTGGAGGATCAGTGTGCGCTTCAGACTGGAGACCCCAGGGTGTCCTTGTGGTATAGGAACCTCCTTTAGGTCTTCCAGCTTCAGAACATTTGACTCAGTCCTTTTTTCCCAAGTTCTGTTTACTGTGCAAAGAGTAGACAAGACTTGTTTGGGATCCCAAACCAGAATAGGTCTGAGTGTCAGCTAGAATGTGAAAAGATTCCCTTCCTCGGAAAGAAAAATCTCCAGGTACCTCTTCTTGGTTCCACGGCTACCCAGACTGGCAAGGAAGTGGAAGGAAGGTAGTGCAGATAATTTTCTTACTTTATCCCTATTTACATTTAAAAGTAACTCTAAGAGAGTAATAAAATAAAGGGGGCAAAATGTAAACTGTTGGTTAAAAAAACAGTGACACGAAAGTATTGATTTCAGTAGCTAACTTTTATTGAGCAAGGACTTTGTGTAAGTTACCATTTTGCTAAACTATTTACTTGAACTGTTATTACTGAATTCAGAAGTAGGATTAGTCAATGCTGTGTTTGGAACAATAATTGCCATTTTACAGGTGAGGAAATGGAGTTTTAGAGATTGTTTAATACATTTGCCCAAGGTCACAGCATCTAATGGGTGCAATTGGGACTGAAATCAGGATAGGCTTATTTAACAGTCTATAGCATTAACTGCTCTGCAGAAATTGCTTTGGGTGGTCCTATCAAAATAACCTAGATTGATAGAATGGTAGGAAGGGTGTATATCAAGATCTTACACACCTGTGGTTTCCAGGACTGGCTCCTGACAAGAAATGGAGAGGCTGAAAAGTGTCTATTAATGGATAATTATCATTAAGGCCCCCCTCCCTTTTTTTTATTCCAGGCCAATATCTTACTGATGGCACATCAATCCTTTCAACCTAAAGGCACGTGGTCATTGCAAAAACTTACTAGTGTTTCAACCCTATTTTCACTTACCAGTTCAAGACACAGCCAGCCTCAGATTATTTAGCTTATTATGGAATTGGCCTCCTCAAAAATTTCTCCCTGATGTTTATCCAGGATCCAGTTCACTTAGCATCTTTTTCTCACTACATGGAACCAGAATTGTTGGGAAAGAACCAGGGTGCTACTTAGGCTCCTGCTGGCATCACTCATTTCTTATATATGCTTGTGTGAATGTGCAGCCTTCATGGAGTACTTGCAAACCACTCTGCTGACACTTAAGACACAGGCTCTCTTCTACAGTTGTATACACTGTCAAATGCATTTGTATGCTGTGCAGTGCATTTTGGTCAACAGTGAACCACATGTGCTGTAGTCCCATATGGTTAAATTGCCTTCGACATTGTTAGCCATCTTAGTTGGTATAAGCATGTTGTATAATGTTCACACAACCAAGCTATCTAACATTGCAGTTTTCAGAATGTATCCCTCTTGTGAAGTGGCACAGGACTGGACTTGAACAAGCTATAGAATTCAAAGGTGTAAATCCGTAGGCTTATGATAGGCTCTGGGGTGGGTAGATATTCCTTTGCTGGAGGAATTTTTTTAAAAAAAGATTTATTTATTTATTTGAAATGTACAGTTAGGGGAAGAGACAGAGAGTGAGAGAGAAAGAGAGATAGCTTCCATCCTCTGGTTTACTCCCCAAATGGCTGCAATGGCTAGAGCTGGGTCAGTTTGAAGCCAGGAGCTAGGAGCCAGGAGCCAGGAGCTTCTTCCAGGTCTCACACATGCTTGCAGGGGCTCAAGCACTTGGGCCATCTGCTGCTGCTTTTCCAGGTGTATCAACAAGGATCTGGATTAGAAGTGGAGCAGCCGGGACTTAAACCTGTGACTCTATGGAATGTGGCCCTGCAGACTGCAGCTTTACCCACTATGACAAAGTGCTGGCCATGCTAGAGAATTTTAGAAAATAAAATCCCAAGTTCTAATACTAGTCTATGGTGATAGATTTCTGGATTTATACATTTATGTTTTTTTTTTTCTTCACAATAGAACCAATTGTTTACTAGCTTGAGTACAATGAGTTTCTATTTAAAACTGAAGTTTTTGCCCATTTTAAGGGTGCTCTTAAAAATTTCCCCTTTGGGGCCCTGTACCTGTGTGGGAGACTCAGAAGAAGCTCTTGGTTCCTGGCTTTAGGTCAGTGCAGCTCCAGCTGTTGCAGCCAATTGGGGGGTGAACCAGCAGATGGAAGACCTCTCTCTCTCTCTCTCTGCCTTTTCTCTCTCTGTATTTATTTGAAACTCTGACTTTCAAATAAATAAATAAATCTTAAAAAAATTTCATCTTTATCTCAGTTATGTTAAGTTTCAGAGTTATGTTTACCACCTGAATTATCATTTTAAGCTTTCCATTTTCCCAGTCTTTAACAAAAACAAAAATGAAAATTTGGGCTAGTGTGTGAAACAGACCTCAAGTTTATGAGGAACTTTGTGGTTAGTCTGGGATGCTGAGAGTCTTTCCATTTAGCTCTGAGAAGCTGGCAGGAACAGGAGAACTCTGTCTTCTGTGCTGTCCAATAGCAAGCCAAAGGACAAAATTCAACGAACTCAGTAGTGTTCCCATACTATTGATCACACAGGTGGTGGTGACACTGCTGTAGCTGAGCTGCCAGCCAGCTGGCCAGGCTGCCACCATGCTATAGCTGGATAGCGTGCTTCTTTGCTGTTTGACTGTTGTCTCGGTGGTGGATGAAAGGCAGATGGCCTGTCTTTGTGAGCTGCACAGGAAGCCAGACCATCCTAAGCAGAATGGTTGCCAGTGGGGACTGCCTGTCATACCCTAGCTTGGGATTGTCAGAACTCTGGGAAATTCCCAGATTATTGGCATTGTCTTTTATGGATCATTACTGCCTTAGTAATAATAGCAATAATAATAATGTCGTCATTTGGCAAGCCTGTAAAATGACTTTCTACCCCTCTTTAAAGGACCACTTGGGCCAGCTAATCAGTCTAGTGAGTGATTTTGGATTCTGTCATCCATGAACACTAGTGCAAAGTCAGAAAATGGGTCTTTGTATTTAATATATGCAAGCATTTATTTTTAAAAAATATTTATAGACCGGCGCTGCGGCTCACCTGGCTAATCCTCCACCTGCGGTGCTGGCACCCCAGGTTCTGGTCCCGGTTGCTCCTCTTCCAGTCCAGTTCTCTGCTGTGGCCCAGGAAGGCAGTGGAGGATGGCCCAAGTGCTTAGGCCCTGCACCTGCATGGGAGACCAGGAAGAAGCACCTGGCTCCTGGCTTTGGATCAGCGTGCTGGCCGTAGTGGCCATTTGTGGGGTGAACCAGTGGAAAAAGGGAGATCTTTCTCTCTATCTCTCTTTCTCTCACTAACTCTGCCTGTCAAAAAAATAAATAAAAAAATATTTATTTATTTTGAAGTGGGGGGCAGAGAGAACTCGGTCTTGTATCTGTTCATTCACTCCCCAGATGGCTGCAACAGCCAGTCCTGGGCCAGGCCAAAGCCAAGAGCTAGGATTTTCATCAGGGTCTCCCACATGGGTGTGGGGGCCCAAACACTGTGGTCATCCTCTGCTGTATTTCCCAGGCTATTAGCATGGGGCTGGATCAGAAGTGGAGCAGCTGGGAGGTGAAATGGCGCCAGTGTAGAATGCCGACATCACAGGCGGAATCTTTGTTCGCTATGCCGGCCCCAGCATTTATTTTATTTTATTTATTTATTTATTTATTTTTTACAGGCAAAGTGGACAGTGGACAGTGAGAGAGACAGAGAGAAAGGTCTTCCTTTGCCATTGGTTCACCCTCCAATGGCCGCTGCGGCTGGCGCGCTGCAGCCGGCGCATCACGCTGATCCGATGGCAGGAGCCAGGTACTTATCCTGGTCTCCCATGGGGTGCAGGGCCCAAGCGCTTGGGCCATCCTCCACTGCACTCCCTGGCCACAGCAGAGAGCTGGCCTGGAAGAGGGGCAACCGGGACAGAATCTGGCGCCCCGACCGGGACTAGAACCCGGTGTGCCGGCGCCGCAAGGCAGAGGATTAGCCTAGTGAGCCGCGGCGCTGGCCCAGCATTTATTCTTATCCTTAGAAAATTTACTTGTGCATTTCCTACTCTTGCAGTACTCTTCCTCTTCCTACTGTTGAGACAGTTGCTTAGACTGTGCCTGTCCAGCCTGCCTTGGTGAAAGGTGAAGTCCGTGTTTGCGCCTTGAGTTGGTGAGGGAGGCGGGAACGGTGGTCTGCAAGCCTGGGCTGCTGCCTCAGTCCAGCAGCTGGTGCTCTTGCGTCCTCTTCTGCCTTGCCAGGACTAAGGAGGTGCAATGTTGTTTTGCACAAAGGATGCATCCAAAGGTTAGAATATGAGCTGAGTTGAGGTAGCTTTCATCTGTTTTTTCCAAGGAACTTGTGTAAAATGGGTCTGCTGTGTAGATGGTTTTAAGGACCTTTTGCAATTTCAAAAGCCAGTGAACTTAGAATGATGAAAAAAAGGAAGATATTAAATAGTGTTTAGAATAAACACATTCACTTGGGCTCCTTCTTAAAAAGGCAGATTCTTCAACCCTACACCAGATCAATGGAATTGAAATTTGTGTGGGTCACATAGAGCCTGCATTTCTATTTCGGTGTTTTTGAGATACTCTGAAGTCCAAGAGTTTGGTCACTTGTTTAAGACCAATATGTCTGTTGTACAATGAACATACTTTAGAAATATAAACCATTTAGAAAATGGTAATGCATACATTCTTAGAATGTCCTTATCTTGTATACAGTTGGTTAAATATTTGGCACATCAGTTATTGTATGGAGTGAAGGTGGATGACTGGTCAAAGGTTTGAAACCATAATCTTTAAAGGTAGTGTTGAAGGGATGGTGGGCAGGTGGCTTTGTATTTATCTGTTAAATACTGTTTTTGTTTCACTGAGTAATTGTAAACTTGTTTCACGTGTACATTTGGTTTACATGGTAGATATATGCAAAGCTAATAGATTTGATCAGCAGCAGTAACTATTATGGGGTGACCTGTTTCAAGCCAGTGTTATTTTCCAAGGGCATGTAACATGTTTAAAATGAGAGTCTTTGTAATAGGGAGTTTTGTGAGTGGTTTGGTGCTGCCTTGGAGGGCTGGTTGGCATAATTCTGCGTAAGGATGCTTCTAAGCAAAGGATGCTCTTGGGGACAGGACTGGGTAAAGGAACCATGTATGTGGAGCTCGTCTCTAGTCCCTCTCCCTCCTTCTCTTCCTCTTGACGCTCACCGTCCTGCACCTCGGCAGGGAGGCAGTGTTTAGGTGCTCTGCCTGCCTTCAGTGCCACCTCAGTTCCTTGTTCCTTTTCTTTTTCTCCAGGGACATGTCACTCCCCCTCTTTGTGGAGGAACGACACAGGACCCTGCGCTGTTCTTTTGTCTGCTCGGCCCTCCCCGGGTTTGCTGCTGGTTCTTCCCGGGTTGGCTACTATCCCTTCCACCTGCGTGGAAGGACAGTTCCCCCTGGCCACATTCCCCACTTCCGCAGGGGAGCGGCACACCGCCGGCCGGCTCTCTCGGGGGCTGCACAGGTGTTCCCTTAGATGTTCCCCTTAGATGTTCCTGGTGCATGCCGTCTCTCTCCTCCTTTATAGTCCTCTTCTGCCAATCCCAACTCGGCTGCCCACACGCCGAGTACGCTGCTCTCCTCCAATCAGGAGCAAGTCCTACAGTTTATTGGCTAAACTGGAGGCAGCTGTGTAGAAACTGTTTTCTTCTCTCCCAGCGCCATATTGTGGGAGAGCAGATGCATAGAATAAGTCTTAATTCCAGTAACTCAGTCTAGTCCGGGCTGCTCCCCACAGGACAGCCTACATTGAGCATTTACTCTGGGCCTTCTCTAGGGTCCGGTCGGACCTGCAGTTCCAGGTCTTGTTTCCATGAGCTTAACTTGTATATTTTCATGTCCACCATCTCCCTCCTCCAGTCTCCTATCCTTAATGTTTCCAACCTGTCTAAAAGCACTCATCGCAACTCCTCCTCCTCCCCACAAAAGCATTAACAAACCATGAAACTCCACACCCATTGGTGCCGAGGCCCCATATGCTGAGTCTTCACTGATGTCATCACCTTCTGCCGTCCAGGTTGTTGCAGCCTCTGTTGCCTCAAGGCACGCCACATCCTGTGTCCTGGCATCTGGCATCCTTGTTGCCTCCACTGTGTTGCTACTTGCGTGGGGCTGTTGGAGTGTGGGCCCAGACCTGACAGGCCAGTAGTATTTCCATGTGTCGGGGAGCAGCGTGTGTGAGGAACAGTGTTTAGGGGAACCTCCCTTGGCTCCCTTCCTGCTCCTCTGAGCAGGGAGCTCCCCTTGACAGTCTTCTGTATCCTTGAGACCTTGCACCCAGACTGCAGCCGCTCAGCACTCCCATGGTGTCTGCAGGGAGGGCCCTGTCTCCCTCTGCTGTGCTCTGCTCCCTACAGGGCAGCCTCTCTGGCGAAGGTCTCTGTGTGCAGCTGGCCAGATAGTTTGACATTGAAGTTCTCTGTCTTAGGCAGTGTGAGGTCATTCTGGCCTCCACAGTGACAGAGGTGGCTGCCCCTGCTTGGGCCTTTCACAGCTGGTTCAGAATGTGGGTGAGGAAGAGGAGGTGAGTTATTCTGGCCTCCTGAAACCCCATTACCACATTCCCAGTGTCTGATGGGTAGGGGGTTTCCCATGGTAGCATTGTTGTGGTCAGGTACTTAAGGGGCACCATGGTTTACTCCCACACTTTTGTAGGTCAACCAGTAATGTCCATATTATAATGCCAGGATAGAGGGAAAACTATAAACCAGCAACTGCAGACCTCACGGGGTGGAGCTGCTTGCTGGAGGGAACGTGACCTGAGGGACTGTGTGGCAGAGCCAGATGTCAGCATGATGGCACCATTGGGATGGACACCTGCCTTGCTAGCAGGCTCTCAGGAGTGAGTTTCAGAAAGCTGGGCCTATCCAAATTCATGTAAGTGTGAACTTACTCATAAAGGACCATGGCCAGTCAGTTCTAAGAAGGACGCTAATGAATGCAAAGGCATGGCCATTAAACACAAGGAATGGATTCAGTAAAGTTTCAGATTTGCATCTCTAAAGAGCAAATGGCAATTTCTCTGTGAGGCTTGTAACAGAATCTCTCTGGCTTTTGGAAACATTGGTGTGCCTGGCGAAAACTGTTATTTTATGATCCTTCAAAGGTGTGTATGAAGCATGAGTGCTGGGATGGCTCTTGCTAAGCTTTTGGTATGACTTTGGTGTTTGTAAAGGTATGCTGGTGTGAAATTACAACCACGCTATGTTCTGTGGGCGACAGTAAACACGTTAGCCCTTCTGGGATGTAAGGTTTAACACGTGGAGAAACTCAGAAAGTTCATGGGGGGTGAAAAGGTATGTTTATTTTGGTGCAAAAATTTTGAATTGCAAGCATAGTGTTTTCATAATATCTATTTTCCACAAGGTTTGTGAGAACCCCTTTTAGGACTACATGGATCAGGACAGCGTGGTGAGAGGGTATGATGTGGTGAGGTCAGTGTCGCCATAGTGGAGAGAGGAATTGGGGAGTGTGCCTTACCCTGTCCCTAGATAGGATGGAGGCACTGAGCAGTAATAATATGAACAGAATAGTGCCAAGGCCATGAACCAATTTGGCAGGAAACAGATGGCCAGCCCAGAACAACCTGCAGGGGCCAGAGCAGGAGGGTGGCTGGACAGGAGCTGCAGCCCACCAGAGGGGAGTACAACCACTGCCTTGCCCCGACCCCTCTCCTTTCACCTTTCAGTCCAAGGGGCTACCTCCCTACTCCCCACCCCCACCCGCAGCTCAGGAGGTGCAGTGAGGCTTGGAGTGGGCGAGCGGGAGAAGGGCAATAGGTTGACTAGGAGGGGAGAGAGGCTGGGCTGCAGTGAAACTGGAAGTTCAGACTGGGTGAGATCTTGACTTACGTTACATGATGGAAATGGAGATGAAAGGTTAGTTTGGCACCATGTGATGGATTGCAGTTGAAGAGTGAGACTACAGGCAAAAAGTCAGAGGCTGTTGAAATAGCCCAGCCAGGAGGTGGGGCTTTGGCTAGGTCAGGGAAAATAGAGTGGGAGAGGAAGAGAGGCAGCTGTGGTCGCTCAAGCAAGGGGGTGGGGGCACAGGACCAGCAGCCAGTCACTCTGGGGGCATGGAGTGGAGAATTGCTTAGAATGCCTCCTTTCAGGAGAACTGAAAGTTGATATTTGGGGCTTAGATTTGATCCAAAAATAGAAAACATTTTAGCAGGGCAAAATGTATAAAGAGATCACTTTAGCACCATTCCAAAGTAAGTCCACTTCATTGATGAGATTCTGCAACTTGAAGTCAAGAAAAGGTAAAATGTTTAGCATTAAAAAAAAATTAAGGTCAGGGTGTCATCAAATGATTTTGGAACTGCCGTTACATGTAATTTGACTTTGCTTTTATAAATATAATGAACACAGGGAACAGTCAGTGATGAGACAGAAATCTGTAGAATGTTAATATTATACTTTCAGAATCAAAGGATACAGTGACAACTTGGCACATGTGAGAGGACTGTATGATATAGTTACTACAAATTCAAGTTTATCAGTTCACTGTAGCCCAGTTTCTTTTGAATATGTGGGTTTTGGCTTTAGGAAGAGCTGTCTTGTGTGTTTTATACTTTAATGTCTCTGCTTGTGTATGGATCTGTTAATAAAAAGCTGCAGCATACTCCATGAGGGATGTAGTAGGGAAACAGTGCAGCCCAACTGAAAAGCAGGCAAGGATGTAAGTAGGTAAGATATAGAAAGGAAACTTGTCAATAAAACCCCAAAATTTCCAAATTAGAGAATAGTAAAAAAAAAAATGCAAACTAAAGTTCCTTTTTTACCCTTTTGTCAAATTAGTCAAGACTTAAAAGATATTCATGCTGTCAAAATACCGTGGAGACCTGCACCCTCGCTCTTCCCTCCAGTTCAATAAGTGCAAACATTTGGAAAAGAAACTAGGAGACCATGTTTAAAGATCTTTAATAATGGGCATTCTAGCCATATGAGTCATCTATCCTAAAGAAAAATCTGAAATCCTAACTATTGTGAATGAAAAGTCATGGCATTATTTTCTGATGGTAAAAAATTGTGAATGGTTAAACTTACACTGAATGTGTATGTTAGAATGTTATGTTGTCACAGCAGGTTAACTCCATTACAGAGGGCCATATCTTATATCAGAGTGTATCTGTTCCAATATAGCTTCCTGCTAACACTCCTAGGAGACAGTAGATGATGGCCCACGTGGGAGGCCTTGATGGAGTTCCTCGCTCTTGACTTTGGGCTGGCCTCGCCCTGGCTATTAGAACATTTGGGAAATGAACCAGTGGAAGGAAGAGCTCTCTCTCTCCCCACCTCTCTCTGTGTCACTCTGCCTTTCAAATGAGTAGATAAAAGTATTATGCAAGCATTAGACATTATTTTTTTGAGAAATACAAAGCCCAAAAGGATAGAGTGCAAAACAATATTAACTGTGATCCTGTTTCATACAAGTTAAATTATGAGCATGGGAAAAAACGGGGGATACTATGTCAGTTTCACAAAAAAAAAGTGGTTAATTCCAGGGATTGGCAGTTTTACTTAGTAATGAACTGTGACTTCAAAGTTAAACAGATCTGATTTGAATCCATGTCTGACTGCTTACTTCTCATGTGACTTTGGACAAGTGACTTATTAGCCCCATGACCATAAGCAAGTAACTTAATTAATCCAAGACTCAATTTCTTCAACTGTGACATGGGGCCAACAGTTCATTTTCTCATAGGTTTATGTAGAGAAGGGCCATAATGGGGGTTGGTGTTGTGATAGAGTAGGTTAAGTAACTAGCTGCAATGCTGGCATCCCATAGGAGCACTGATTCCAGTCTCAACTGCTCTGCTTCTGATCCAGCACCCTGTTAATGTGCCTGTGAAAGTAGGTCTCCCTGCATCTACATGGGAGACCCAGAAGGAATCTTTAAGGCAGTAATGACATGATATACTCTACACAATATGTGTTGCATTATTAATATTTAATACATGATAATAGTTTTATTTCAGTTTTTTTTTTATATTTTCATTATTTAAAGTTTTATTTATTCAAAAGGCAGAGTGACAGAGAGGTGGTTTGCTCCCCAAATGCTCACAACAGCTAGGGCTGGGGCAGGCTGAAGCCAGGAGCTACAAATTCAAACCAGATCTCTCAAGTGAGCAGTAGTGATCCAACCACTTGAGACATCACCTGCTGTCTTCCAAGTGTGTGCTGGCAGAAACTGGGTTTGGGATCAGAGCTGGGACTTGAACCCAGGTACTGATATAGGATGTGGGTGTCCTAGGAGGCATCTTAACTGCTAACTAACTGCCTGCCTCTACTATATATATATATTCACATTCTAAATTTTAATCTGAAGATATTGTAAAGTCTGGGAAGCTATATATGATATATGGAAGAGAGGACTTGGACTATTTTTCAGTATTTTTGTGATATTGCTAAGGAAAATTTTTAAACTTTTTTTGTCACATGTTCTTTCATTTTAAAAATTGCATTTTTTTATTTGAAAGGCAGTCACACACACACACACACACACATCTTCCATCCACTAGTTTACTCCCAAATGCTCACAACAGACAGTGTTGGGCCAGGCTGAAGCTGGGAGTTGTGGACTCCTTCCTGGTCTGCCAAGTGGGTGGTGAGGACTCAAGTACCTGGAGCCATCATCTTCTTCTTACTTCCAGGTTGTGCATTTGTAGGGATCTGGATAGAATGCAGAATAGGAGGGACTTTAACCAGGCTCTTTGATATGGGATGTGGGTATCTCAAGTGGCAGCTTAACCTACAATGCCTGCCCTGAGTTTCTTTTCTAAAGCACTTTTAACCAGTTATATATCTGAAACAAATACTTTCCACTCTTGCCTGTTAGGATTTTCATTTGGCAGTATTTGACTTCTTTTTTCTATACCAGAGGAAGTTTGTTCTGCAGTTAGCTGAATTTAAAAGGAACCCTTCAGCATCACCCCCCTTTTTATTTACTTATTTATTTTTAGTTTTCTGAAGCAAAAAAAAAAAAGCAAGGGTCATTTTTAAAAAGTCTGTACATGAGATGTGAGTTTGGCTAATACTGCATGTTTAGCACTGGGATTTCAGACCTATTTAGTGCTAGCTTCTGTACATTGAACCTAATTGTTTAAATATGTGAGTGTGATTTTGATACTTGGGAGATGGAGGAGAGACCCTGTGAGACTTTGAGCTTGAGTTAAAAGGCTTATTGTGTCTTGGAGTAAGTTGATGTGGGTCAGGGGGAAGACTTTAGCATCTGGAACTCTTTCACCTTGGAACTGTGTCTTCCTAGTAGAAAAAACACACTTGGGTTGCACATAGCTTGCAGGAACTTTCAGGCTGTATTTTCTTCACAGCTTTGCACTTAGAATAAAATAGCCACCGGAGCCGCAGCTCACTAGGCTAATCCTCCGCCTTGCGGCACCGGCACACCGGTTCTAGTCCTGGTCGGGGCACCGGATTCTGTCCCGGTTGCCCCTCTTCCAGGCCAGCTCTCTGCTGTGGCCAGGGAGTGCAGTGAAGGATGGCCCAAGTCCTTGGGCCCTGCACCCCATGGGAGACCAGGATAAGTACCTGGCTCCTGCCATCGGATCAGCGCAGTGCGCCTGTCGCAGCGGCCATTGGAGGGTGAACCAATGGCAAAGGAAGACCTTTCTCTCTGTCTCTCTCTCTCTCACTGTCCACTCTGCCTGTCAAAAAAAAAAATAAAATAAAATAAAATAGCTTCAAAGTTCTTGTCTTCTTGCAGTTACACTGCATTTAATTTACTTTCAAACATTCTTTGGTATGTCATTCCATGGCAAACAGGAAGATTAAAAAAGGAAACACAGGGGCTGGCACCATGATGTAATGTGTTAAGCCTCCACCTGCAGTGGGCACTGGTTCGAGTCCCAGCTGCCCCACTTCTGGCCCAGTGCCCTGCTGGGAAGGTAGTGGAGGATGGCCCAGGTGCTTGGGCCTCTGCACCCACATGGAGGACCTGGAAGAAGCTCCAGGCTCCTTGCTTTGGATCAGCCCAGCTCTGGCCACTGTGACCATTTGGGGAGTGAACTAGAGGATGGAGGACCTCTCTGTCTATAACTCCACCTCCCAAATAAATCTTAAAAAAAAAAAAAAAAAAAAAAAAAAAAAAAAGGAACACAGAGGCAAATTGTTAACAGTGTTCCTTAAATTAATTATCAATAAATGGGTTCAAGGTAAAATAAAACTTGAAAAAGATATAATCCACAATATATGCAACCATATTTTACTGTTGTACTTTGTCAAAAACAAGGTGGTATGATTTTAAAGATGTATCCTATTTCTGGTTTATTGAAATATGAAAAAATTTTCATAGAATCAGTCATATATAGTAATGAATAATAAAAAAGAAGCCCTTAGTTTTTAGTTACTTGTTTTTCTAATTTTGCCTATGGAACAAGAAGAAAACTCACCTGAAGACACCTGAAATTCGAATTCAAGCCTCTAGGTCTTCACAGAAAGACGTCTAAGCTGTGCGTTGGTTTCCTAACACCTGGTGCCACCTCCTACCTTGCTCTCTGCATCATGCATAGCACGTAGATTGCAGCAGAGATGGTCATGTGAGGCAAGCACTTCAGCGTGACCCTGCTCGGCTACCAGACCTAATGTAAGCAGACAGTAGGCCACTTTTTATAGTGTTAATCTGCCAGACTGCTGTCAACACATTGGGTACCATAAAACAGTGTCACCAGGACTTCCACAAGAGTGATGCCAAAATCTATTAAAACTCATAGTAAAACGGGAAATATGCTGGTAACCACTGAAAGCCTGGCTTGACAACAGTCAAGTATTTGAATTCTGAGCTTAACACTAGGCTAGTACCTGTTTGGTACTTATGCAAAGGCAGGAAAGTCAACAGTTGCTCTTCATAGGAAGTTTTAAACTTGAATTGCTTAGGGGCGCAGCGCCAGGAAAAGCCTCATTTAATTTTCTATGGCTAGGATGATTTGAGCGTATTTTGCATCATCAGTTAGTGTAAGACCAGCACAGAGAGAATGCTGGTACATAGACTTCTCTAGGCTCAGATGTGGATCTATTACAGTGACATCCCAGCATCCTTCACCAGACATAAAAAAGAATAATTTCAGATTAAATGATAGCAATTTAAAGATTTATTTATTTGAAAGGCAGAGTTGCAGAGGCAGCGAGAGAGAGAGAGAGAGACACACACACACACACACGCACCGGTCTTCCATCCACTGGTTCACTCCCCAAATGCCCAGAGCTGGGCCGATTTGAAGCCAGGAGCCTGGAGCTTCTTCCAGGTCTTCCACATGAGTGTGGGGCAAAAGCACTTGGGCCATCCTCTACTGCTTTCCCAGACCATAGCAGAGAGCTGGATCAGAAGTGGAGCAGCCCGGACTTGAACCAGTGCCCTTATGGGATGCCAGCACTGCAGGTGGTGGATTTATCTGCCTTGTCACAGTGGCAGCCCCATTTGCTTGTTTATAACCATTGTTGTAGGAGAAACTTATTTTTTAAATTAATGACTTGAATTAATGGGTGTCAGGAACCCAATGACTTGAGCCATCGCTGCTACCTCCCAGAGTCTGTGCTAGCAGGAAGCTGTAGTCAGGAGCCAGAGCTGCATGCCGAATCCAGGGACTCTGATATGGTAAATGATATAAATATGATTAATGCATGTTAAAGGTTCTTAAATTTATACTTAGGCATCAGAAGAGGTAGTGTGGCATAAAGTTTAGAGACAAACTACCTGGTTCAAAACTTGCAGTACTTAACTATCATTGGGACCTTGGGCAACTGTGGCCTCAGTTTCCTCTCTTATAAATAGTATTCCTAATAAATGGTACCTTCCTCAGTGCCTAGCATATACCAAACATTTGTTAAACTGAGCTGCCATTAATGCTGTGTAGGCCTGCTTTGTTTCCTAGTGAAGAGAGCACAAACTTGAGAGGCTGAAAAGCTTCGCAGCGCCTTGGCGTTCATGAGTGAGGCTGTGGAACACTCAGATAAAGATGGTAGATAACGCTGCTTCTGGCGTGGCAATGGGCATCATGCAACTTGAGACCAGTTAGATATTAGCATTTTTTTAAAAAAAATTTATTTATTTATTTGAAAGAGTTACACAGAGAGAGGAGAGGCACACACAGAGAGAGAGAGAGAGGTCTTCCAACCACTGATTCACTCCCCAGATGGCTGCAATGGCTGGAACTGCGCCAATCTGCAGCCTGCAGCCAGGAGCTTCTTCTGGGTCTCCCATGCAGGTGCAGGGGCCCACGGACTTGGGCCATTTTCTATTGCTTTCCCAGGCCATAGTAGAGAGCTGGATCAGAAGTGGAGCAGCCAGGACTCGAACCTGCACCCACATGGGATGCCGGCATTGCAGGTAGCAGCTTTACCTGCTACTCCACAGCACCAGCCCTAAGATATTAACATCTTTTCTTTATAACTGAAGATTGAGAGTGTAATTGTGGCAACCATCGTGAGAACATCTTGCTTGTCATGTCTCATGTGGTTAAAATATAATGGTTTCATCACAGCAGTGTGGATTTAGGTTGTAATGAAGTGTAGGAACTGTGCTTTGTACAACTGGACAAGGGTGTCTCTGTTTTTTCTCCTAGATTCCTGTGTTGTAGATGATCTAACCAAAAATTTTAATAGCACCAAAACACTTAAATAACCATCCATAAGAACTGAGATGACTTTAACACTGCCAAACATTGATATTTTAACTGTTTTGCTTCTAATCACCCATATAAGTCAGGGCTGTAGAAAAGGCCATATTTTATTATATTGCACTTTTGCTTTTAAAGTCTTAGATGGTTGATTCTGCTGTAGCCAACTTTGTCCCCCCCCCCCCCTCCGCTCCTTGCTATGCAATATACCACAACACCCGTATTTCCTTTCGTGGAGCCTCTCCTAGGCTGTTAGGTCGGGGTGGAGGAGGGCACAGAAAATTAGAATAAGAAATGGAGCAAGACTTTAAGGAGCTTATAGCTCATCTCCTCTTTTGCCCCATGCTCCGCTGACTTCAAGGATCATTCTGTACAATCTGCTCTCTCAGCTATGTAATGGGTGAGATAAAGTGGTAGTTTCTTTCTTTTTTCTTGTTTGCTAGGTTGATGTTGTTTCTATGGAAATATTTGAAGTTTTAAGCAGCCAAATTTCAAAAAGATCATTATGAATAAAGCTAAGTAGTAAATTAATAATTGGTGATTGCTTGCCCTAGACTCATCCTAAACACGTTGGCAGTTTTTACCTTCACCCATTGTGTCTAGGGCATTTCCAGAAGCTCACCACTTTACAGTAGTTGAAACTGCTGATCATTGTTTGGAAGTGGATAGGTGCTGCCTTTATGGTTATGCAACCTTTCAGTTGATGCTATGCTGAAAATGTGTACTGACCTCATAGAAACCAAGGTTCCTTGAATATCTCCATCCAAAGTATCTAAAAACAATGTTAAACCTGAAAGGAATCAGTACCATAGAATTTAGATCACTGCTTTAACCTAACGTGATGAGATGATCCTGTGTCAAGTGACTGAATAGTTCTAGAAATTTGAAAGTATTGCTTCCTTGGGTGTTGGCCAGGTACCTATTTAACTAGTTGAATGTTGTATAAATATGAAGATTTAAATACTAGGTTTGCTGTTGCCAGCCTTTGGAGGCAGTATAACCTAACAGTTAAGAGCACGGGTTCTGGAGTTAGAACCTGGTTCTAATTTAGACTCCTCATGCTTCCCTGTGACCTTGGGAGGCTGCTTAAATTCTGAAGAGGAGATGAATGCCTGGTGCACACACTACAACAAGAGTGAAGATGACAATGATGACAACGTTGAGCGTGGCAGCGTTGTAGCTTTGGCATACTTGCTGTTGCCTGGGAAGGCAGTGCTTTTCAGAAGTGGTGGACTGGCTTCACAGATCAGAACAGTCTGGCTATTTGCAACATGTCTTAGGTTTTGAGCTGAGGGAGGTTTGTGAATAATGTGTGTTTGGGCTAGAAAAAAATTTGATGGAAAGTGAAGACTGTATGCACACTGACATGAACTTGAGTAAATTCACAGTTTTATATGTAGCAGCAGTTGGACCAAGTTCACAGACTGTAGGTAAAGCAAAAACACAAATCCCAGTTAGCAATCATGCATTAAAAGAAGAAGAAACAGTAACAAGTTAGTCGCTACAAGTGTGAGAGAGCATGTGTGAAAAGTCATAAGGTTACACAGTACTGAGGGCCCAGGAAGCAGTCATCCTGATGGAAGGGGTTACACCAGTCTTTTTCAGTCATACGTGTTCATTCATCTGTAGAGACTCTTACAGTCTTAACATCTTTGTTTGAGGGACTAGCCCTTAAATTTCTCCGAAGTAAATTTAAGTCTCTCACAATAAAGTAATTCTTTTTCTATGCAGTTGTTCTTGGAGGTTTGATTGGGAGTACATGGAATGTACTGAAGAGGGTGTTTTGTACCTGAATATTATACAGTGGCTTCCCCACATATATAATTATTATAGTGTGGATTGTTTATTGATTCATAGTCCTTTCTCTTGTGTAGCTGTCTGCATTAAATAATGAGAGTATTTTTTAATATAATGATTTTCTCTTGGAACAACTTTTTATCAAGGTCTTAGAATTTTTAAATACTAAATGTTTTTTAAGGAAAGATGAGTTTGGGTGAAGAAAAAACTGCTTATTTGAAAGGTATCTAGTTTAGCAACAACTCCAGGTGAACTTAGGAAACATTTTTAATTTTCTCAAGGATTTAAAAGACCTCCTTGGGGGCTGACATTGTGGCGCAGTGGGTTAAGCTGCTGCTCGTATTGCCAGCATCCAGTACAGGAGCACCTGTTCAGTTTCTGCTGCTCTGATTCCAATCCAGCTCCCTACTAATGTGCCTGGGAAAGCAGCAGCAGATGGCTCACCTGCTTGGGTCCCTGCCACGCATGTGGGAAACCCAGATTGAGTTCCTGGTCCCTGGTTTCCGCCTGTCCCTGCCAGTGTTGTTACAGCCGTTTGGAGAGTGAACCAGCTGATGGAAGATGAATCAATAACTTTCTCTCTCTCTGTCTCTCATTCTTACCCTACCTTTCAAATAAACAAGTAAAAATGCCCTCCCCAACTGCGAGGATGTGTCCATCACCATAGATTTTGTTTTTGTTTTTTTTTTTCTGTGGCAAATGTATTTTGATGGATGTTTTGACTCCTTGTGCCATCCTCAGGTCCTGGTGTCGTGCGCTGCATGGGCAGTGACAGCCTGTACTTTCTCATTTGCAGTGTTGTATTTTGGAGGTAGAACAAAATAGAAAAAAAAAATAAACATGAAAAAACAAGGACTTTAAAATTAGTGAGACCTAGTATTGATTACCAGCTCCTATATTCACTAGTTTTGTGATTTAGGTAGAGTTACTTAATTGCTTTCATCAATTTCCTCATCTACCAAGTGTGGACAGAGGATAACTTAGAGATGTGGGGATCAAAAGGTGTGTGTTGGGGAGGGAGGTTAAGTGTGTAGTACAAAGTAGCTGACACTCTGCACTGGTCCTAGCACTTACTAAATGAAAATTGCTCCTTCCCTATCCCCCATTTTAGTGATGACTTTCCATATGTGTTGGGATGTGGCCTGGAATTTCAGATTTTCCTCACTTTCTTTTCAGGCTAGATAGCCTTCCTAATTTTTATTTAGGTAAATGAGATACCTGTAAGTATTCACATCACACCTTATGTCTTGTAGCTTTCGTTTTTGTTTCCTCTTTGGCTTGTCTGTTCCAGCTGCCTGGAACAATTGGAATCCACTTAGTGCCCCCAAGTCTCTGAAACTTTTAATACTGAGACCCTCTAGTGACAAGTTTGTGAGAAGATGGAGGTTATCTGTATAGTTTTTTTTTTTTTTTTTAAAGAGAGAAGCATTTTTAAAAAATATTGACTTATTTGAAAGAACTGGAGAGACAGCGAGTGAGGGAGAAACAGCGAGTGAGCAAGAGATCTTCCATCTTCTGGTTCACTCCCCAAATAACCTCAATGGCCAGGGCTGGGCCAGGCTGAAGAGAGGAGCCAGGAGTTTCATCCAGCTCTCCCACATGGGTGCAGCGGCCCAAGATCTTGGGCCATCTTCCTTTGTTTTCCATGGTACATTAACAGGGAGCTGGATCGGAAGTGGGGCTGCTGGCACTCAAACTGGTGCCCATGTGAGATACTGGTGCTGCAGGCGGTGTCTTATCCTGCTCTATAGAGCAGGCCCCAAAATTTCTTACACCAATCCCTTCCTTGTCAGACTTTTCAGATGCTGGTGAATGCAATGTGAAAGTGACAAGGAATTTGCTTGTTTTCTTAGGGGTCTACAGTGGATTCCCCTAATGAATCTTACAGTTATTTGTTGCTGTGTAACAAACCACCCCGAAACTTGGTAACTTAAAGCAGCAGTCATCTATTTGGCTTGCAATTTTGTGGGATGGCAATTTGGACTGGTCTCAGCTGGACTCCCTTCTGCACTTCTGGTCAGCTAGTGGTCAGTGACCTCACTCCAGTGACTGGTTGTTAGCTGGGGCTCTGTGTGCGTGTGTGTGGTCACATTGTGTATGGTAGCAGATTGGCCAGGCTTGTTGAAACCGTGACAGGAGGGAGGGCAGTCCTTCCATGCTCATGCACTTCTTAGAGTATGTTTGCCTGAAGTTTGCTGTTGTCTTTCTGCACAGAGTGAGTCATACACATGGCTAGGTAGTGGGGAGAGACTGGATTGCTCTGGGAGGGGTAAGCCATCTTCCACAGTGAATATACAACATAAAACTTAACATCTTAGTGATATTTCAGTGAGGGGGGCTTCAGAAATGGGGAAATGGAGCTGAAAGATTATGCAAATTTTCCATTCACTTTTTGAAACCCCCTCATGCAGTTTAGTGATATTAAATACATTCATAATGTTACGCATCCATTACCACCACCATCTCTGTAACTCTTTTCATCTCGTAAAACTGAAACTCTATACCCATTAGACGTCAACTTTCCATTTCCCCCTCCCCACGTGCGTGTCTCAGTTCTTTTCTAAAATGTCTTTGACCCACGTGATCGGTCATAGCACCGAAAGGAAAGGTTTGCAGGAGAGCTTCCTAGGATCCATCACCTCCTCTTCCTCTCGTTAGTTCAGGGAAGGTTATGATTGGAAAGGGGAAGAAGGAAGCCAAACAAGAATGGAAAGCCATTGAGATGTTAATTTTCCGCATTGTGGCACTTACTTTTTAGAAACCATTTTGGGAGAACTTCTTGACATTTGGTGTGGTTGGAACTGTCAGTTGGAGTAATGATACGTACTCCCTACCAGGGAAGAAAGCATCATGGTGCTGCAGTAACTGGAAGACCAAACTCTTGTTTGGTTGCATTTTTTTTGAAGAATACTCACTGTGTGTGAGTGTAAACTGAGCACACTTCTGGAAGGACCATCCCATCACATCACAGCCCTCCCATGTCCATGACATCTTGGACGGCTGCTTCGGATTTTAATCTCCAAGCTGCTCTCCTTCCCTTGGCCTGGCCACTTATCCAGCTTTGGCTGCTGTCTGCCTTGTCTCCCAGATGTGGCAGAGCTTGGAACTCTCCCATATCTGACTCCATTCTGACGAATTCATCTTGATCCAACCATGTCCGAGCTCCTGAATCTATGATGTAAAACTTTCACTTTGTCTGTCAGACCCTGAACTCATATCCTTGCTGTTGCCCTACTGCTCTCTCTTCCCAGCGAGGCCAGCTTCGCTTGTGCTATTCTTTGAGTTGTGCCCAGTTTTGAGACTTTTTTCCCTGATGATTTTGCCTTTAAAATAAAGATTACTTTTATTAAAACCATTCATGGAAAATTTTCTCCCTTGTCTGAAATTCTCAGTACTCATGTACTCAGCCTCCCTAAGGTACTAGCAGTAGAATTACTGATCCAAAAGAGTAATTATGATTGTGTTTGGGCTGGGCACCATGCTGAGTACTGGGGATAAAGAGGTGAACAAAATTATACCACATGCCCAAGGCTAGTTGGTTAAATGGACATTAATCAAATAATGACACAAACCTGTAAAAGTACAACTGTAATAATTTGGGGGAAAAGGAGCAGTATGTGATACTCTGGAGTGGGTAGTAGGCATTTGACTTAGTTCAGGAGATGTGGAAAGACTGCTCTGAGGAGGGTAAGTGTGAATGGGGTCCTCCTGCCCAAGGTTCTGTTGCTACACTGGGAAGAGCATGGTCTGTACCCCAGGAGTGATAGGAAGCATTTATCACCACATACCACGCACATGGATTGGAGGGGGCTGGAGCAGGCAGTTGCATATTTCAGGCAAGAGGTAACAGTGAGTTGATGCAGTATGATGGTCATGGATATGGACAGAAGTGGGTGAATCTGAGCAAGATGTAGCAGACAAAATCAGTAAGATTTGCTGGTGTATTGGATGTTGGGAGCCATCAGGGGAAGAAGGTGTTCTGGGTGACTCCTAGATGGCTAGTGGGTGACTGATGTTTATGGGGCCACCCCTAGCCTATATGGTGCCTCTGCAAATTAACCATGGCTGCTGCCTTTCTCCAGGACATGTGGCCTGGCTTTCGGAGTAGTGGCTGGATTTCTACAGCCACTTGCTTTCTGCAGTCCTTTGTGTGGCATGTGGGCTATGCACCCACGCCCCTGACTGTAGTAGACCCCAGCCATTCATAAAGTTCAGCTTGTTTTCTCCTCTCCCTTTCAAACCAGGTGAGATTTGTATCTATTTACTTATTTAAAATCAAATGGCATTCATGCATGGGAAAGCAGATGGAGAGGATCCAGTTGAGAGGTGGGCTATAAAGGACCATATAGGAAGACTTTAAAGAGCATGGGATAACTGATGGAATGAGTGCTGAAAAGGAGAGAATCTTGGGGCCCAGAAGGGGAGGATTGGGTCTTAGGCTAGAGGTGCACCACTGCTCTGTGGTGACTGGACGACAAGTGGGGTGATGTTCTTGAGCCTGAGAGTTTGGCTTTAAGAAGGCCCACATTTAGACATCAGAGGTGTCCCTATTTTCCCTGCAAAGTAGGAAGCAAGGTTGCTTACTCATGCCTTGCCTCTCCGACTGGAACTGTGGAGGAAAACAAGGAATGTGTGTATAAACATGCTTATTTGTTCTTGCACTGCACTCATTTGATGGTTACTTAATTGTTGGGTGTCACTGAAAAGTTGGACTTATTGAAAAGTAAACTTGTTCCCTGGGACTAAACGTGAAATTGTATCTAAAGTAACTCGGACAGGTGTTGCAGCACAGCAGGTTAAGCTGCTGCTTGAGATGCCCACACTGCATCTCCGAGTGCTGGCTTGGGTCACAGCTACACCATGCTTTTGATCCAGCTTCCTGCTAATGCATCCTGGGAGGGGGCAGATGATGCCTCAGGTGCTTCCTGCTAGCTCATCCTGGGAGGCAGTGTATGATGGCTCAAGTACTTGGACCCCTGCCACCCACTTGGAAAACCCAGATGGAGTTCTGGGCTTCTGGCTTCAACTTTGCCCAGCCTTGGCTATTGTAGGAATTTTGGGAATGAACCAGTGAATGGAAGGTCTCTTTATGTCTCATTCTCACTCTCTTGCTCTGCCATTCAAATGGAATAAAATTAAACAATTAAAAAAAGTTAACTCACTATGTTTTCAAGTTTGTAAAAATACGAAATCCTGTCAATCTGTGCTGTATTAAAGTATTCTGTACTTCCTGAATGGCACCACTTTAATTGATAGTAAGGTACCTGCAAATAAATCTGCTAGAGTGAAAATGGCAGAATTTCTGCTGGTTTTTTTGTGCCTGGACTTTAGAGAAATGCATACCACTCATTCTTTGAGATTTAGAAATAAAACACAAAGTTAATGGTGACACATGTGAAAGAGAAACAGGGAGAGGAGTGAGCCACTTGGAATATGGTTTTAGTTCAACTCCTATGCATTGATCAACATTAAACAATAAAAGGAGTTACATTTTTAGTGTGTTTTATTGCTTCCCAGGCACTTTTTTTTTATTTAATGAATATAGATTTCCAAAGTACAGCTTATGCACTGCATTGACTCCCCCACCATGACTTCCCTTCTACCCGCAACCCTCCCCTTTCCCGCTCTCTCTCACCTTCCATTCATATCAAGATTCATTTTCAATTTTCTATATATACAGAAGATCAGTTTAGTATACATTAAGTAAGGATTTCAACAGTTTGCACCCACATAGAAACACAAAGTAAAAATACTGTTTGAGTACTCGTTATAGCATTAAATCTCAATGTACAGCACATTAAGGACAGAGATCCTACATGAGGAGTAAGTGCACAGCGACTCCGCTTCCCAGGCACTTTTAACACATGTTGCCACTATAATCTGTATAGGCAAGATGGCACCTTATAGAAGAAACTTGGTTTCCCCAGGGGCATGCACGTGGTGCATGGTAAAGGCAGACTTGATTGTAGGTCTAAGGACTCCAAGGTGCAGGGCCCTTCTTCCCTGGGCATCCTGAGTTAACATTTTTCAAGTGAACCCTAACTATGCAGTTCCAAATAACATGGAGATTCTAGTGGAAACACACAGACCCTTGACATTGTAGTGGTACTTATGCTTCTTTGATCTGATTGCTATTGAGTGAATAACTGGTCTTCTGATTTATAATGGTTAAAATTTGAATTGGAGGGGGAGGGTTGAACCATTATTAATTAGTTTGGGTAACATAGATAGTTAGGAATAATTTCATGTGGCACATTTTGTAGTATCTAATGTTTTTCCACACTTGGTAAAATAATGTGTTTTATCATACCAGGGAATATTTTTGTGCTTGATTAGAATTTTGTGTATGGTTTAAAAACATAGTTAAAAGAGGATGCTAGAACAATGAGCAGTGTAGGTAGGTGATGGAAGAGCAAAGGGTTGTGCTAGGCCACCTGTTATGTAATTGTGGGTTAGGGACCATCTTGTGTGGGAGGGTCTTGCGCTAATTATTGGATGCTCAGCATAAAATAAGAAGTAGAGTGATGGCATAGCAAAGATTAGTTAGAGAGTAACCAAATTACTGTCCAATTATGTGGGAAAAAACACTATAGCAATTTTTCTATGATTTGGTGATTTCAGAAGTTTTAACTCTGAAGGTGGGAAATTTTTTTGCCATTTTTAAAGTTGACATGCTGACAGTTTTCATATACAATATGAATAAAAAGGAACTTCTTTTAGCATTCTTTATGAAGATCTTTATATATTTAAAACATACAAAGATATTTTAGTATATTAAGATTCTGCATAGAAGCTCGGAATCTGACATAAAATCTGATAAATGTTAATTAGAAATTCCTTTTGATGCTGTCTAGAATGGTCTTGGAACTTGTTTATTCCTGCATCCACAGAGGCTGCACTATGCAAATATTGACAAAACTAGATTTATTGATAGTGATTTCAATTAAAATGTTGTGAATTTATACTTCCAATAGTCCCCCTTGACTGGCAGTTCCTTCTGTGGAAAGGAATTTGACTGGTTCCCAGGTGGCTCTTTTGGTCCTGCTAGATTTGAAGATAGTAATTTACTGTCCTACCCTTATGTCACTCACTTGTTCCCCATGAAACAACTTAGACATGTCTCTTAATGTAACAGATGACACATTTACTGATTAATGGATTAGATTATTGAAAAAAGTTTACAAATTGCCCTTCTGCAAGACTACTTTGAGGGTTCCAATAATTATGAAGAATGGATTATTAGAATTGGCTGTTAATAGATAACCCATCCAGCACTTACAGCAGGGCAGTATGCCAGGCACATACAGATTGGAATTAGATGCTGTGTGTAGTCTCTCAAAGCATTGAGACGGTGTTTCTCATATGTGGCCAGTTAAAGTGTGGGGAGGATGCCTGGGGTTCGAGCTTTTGTATGCGTGCTAGCTGCAGAGGGGCAGCGGAAGCAGGGATGGGCAGGTGCACGTGAAAAAAACAGCAAGATTTCAGCAAAGAAGGATTGGGAGTGAAAGAGTTGAAGATTCTCGAGGCGTCTTGAATGAGCCTGGGTGTGCATTTACTCTGGGAGGGGTGATGGCAGAGCTCTGCTTTCAGTCCCGGGTGTCGCTTCTCTGCAGCGACCCTCCCTCCTCTGTCCTCTTGCCATCCTCTATATCCAGAAGGTTGTCTGAGGATGGTGTTTCCTTGGTGTGGCCTTGCAGATCCTGCCCACTTGTCCGTGTCTGCTGGACTTCTGCCGGCCTACCGCTGAATCTTCTCAGTCATCTTGCTAAGTGGTCCTGCTCTGCCCACGTGTCGTCTCTTCACCCTGCTGTACACCAGGTTTGTGTTTGCCTCCCGGAAGCCAAGGTGACTGCCTCCACCTGGAATGCAGGCCTCCTGTTCTTCCTGCTGACCTCTCTGTCTGCACTATCTGCTCTTCTTCAAATGTAGCCTCTAATCAGACTTAACCGGCTTATTCATGGCCACTAAACACAGGGGTCCCCTCTTTCATGCCTCTGTTCTTGCTTTGCCTCGTTTCAGGTACGATTTTGTCCACTCAGACCCATCTTTGCCTATTAAAACCCTGCCTTTTCTTCTGGTTCTGTTTCAAGTGCCACCTCTTCTGTCGATATTTCTAGCTCTTTTCACTTGAGGGCTGCTTCCTCACTTTATTTTTTCTTCTTCATCTAGTTGTTTGGGGTATGAGTCCCTGGAGACTGGTCACTGGGTAAACACACCAGCGAGGTCAAAGGTAAATAAATGGCTGCACCTTGCCTCAGGAGGGGGTTTGGCGGGCCCTGCCCTTGCGGGAGGCACTCACCACTGTCTGCTGGCCCTCCACTCTCACTGTGCCCCGTTCCTCTGGGAGAATTTCTCAGTCTGTCCTGCACACTTTATTATCTGGGTTCCTGTTTTCTCCTTTGCATTGTAAGCGCTTTGAAGGTAGCCCACGGCTATTTTAGTACTCTTTAATTAGCATTTTCTTATTAGTGGTTGAAGTCTGATTTCTGAAAGGGAAATACAGGTGTTCTGCATAATATTACTTGACAGCTACCAAAGGTTCACTCTCTAGCTTGTAATACTTTGATGAACTTGATAGCATGGTGGATTCCCTCTTTAAGGGAATCCCACCATGTATATATACTGTATATGTATATGCTAGACTGGAACTCAGCTAATCTAGAGGGAGGCAGAGAAGAAAAATATAGTGTAAAAGTAACTGAAGCTTGTTTGTTTTGTGGTGTGTGTGTGTAGGGGGGTGTTGTGGGCGCTAACAAACAGCCTAAAGTAGTTGTAGGTTTATGTGTTTTAGTTGAGTTGAAAACTGAAGGAGACTCAAGGAAAAGTTGTTAACTTGCAGTTAACTCACCTTGCTAAATCACATTGTATCTGTTGTTAGTTACTTTCTTTTTGTGACTAGATTGAATTCATTCAGAATGTCTTGCTTACTTTTTACTCTGAGCACCTAGTCCAGTCCTGATACATTGTCTGCTCATTTGAGTTCTTAAATAGAAATTGAAACTGTATTTAAGGGTGAAAGGAAACCTGAGTTATCTTTTATTCTTACCTCAAAACAAGGTGGGGGAAGGGAAGAGCTATGAGAGGTGTTGGATATATTAAGTTGTTTGTAGCAATTGTTTCTTTATTCTGCATGTCAATATCATGCTGTATACCTTAAGTAAACACAATTAAAATGATAATAGAAAGTGACATTCAAACATGACCATTTTTCCTGTAGAGGAGCTTAAAATGTGTCTTTAAAATGTGTATAGGCACAGGTGGACAGGTGGTTGGCACAGCTGTTAAGATGCCCACATCCCAAGATGCCCATATCCAAGTGCTTGGGTTCAAGTCTCAGTTCTGCTTCTGATTCCATTTCCCACTAATGTGCCACCTGGGAGGCGGCAGGTGATGGCTCAAGTACTTGGGTCCCTGCCGCCCATGAGAGAGACTCAGATTGAGTTCTAAGGCTTCTGGCTTTGGCTTGGTCCATTTGAATGGAAGATCTCATTTGTTGCAGGCAGTGGATGGAAGATCTCTCTCTGTCTCAAACAAAATGAAGATAAATTAATTAATAATTTAAAGGTATATGAACTCGTTTGTAATTATTATCGGTAGTGAGGTATTTAAGACTGGAGACTCACAAAGATGGGTTGCTGGGAATAATTTTGATTATTATTTTAAACTTCAGAGTTTAAATCCTTAGTAGCATTGTTTATGATAGCTGTTCTTGGAATGATTACAAAAATTCCATTTTTGGGAAAAGAATTCTCCCAATACCAGTTTCTTCTTTACATATTGTTTATCTGAAAGGCTCACTTCTGTGCAGAAGTGCATGTGTGTGGTGAATTCCTTTGAAAGAAATTTTCCATGTCAAATTATCTGTTCTTAATTCATTTTAGTTCTCCTAGACTTCTGATCACTGAAGATTTTCTTTGTCTTAGCGGTGGGGTTAGCCCTGGCAGCAGCATTCTTCTGGTAGCAGGAAAGAGTGCTGGTCCTGGTGCAGCACACGCCCCAGGGAGCACAGGTGCCACGGCTGCTCTGTGGGCAGTCAGCGGAGCGACGAGTCACTCGGGATGTGTGTGTAAGCTGTCCACCCCGGATGATGAGCATCTTTCCTATTCATTGTACACTGTCATTCTGCCCCGCAGTTGGTTTGTTAAGCTTAAAATCAGGTTCTAATTAAGGTTTAGAGACTGCATGTTTTTTGTCCTTGAGAATGCAGATCCACTTTTCTCTTCCTTTCGTGGCTGCTGCTGCTGCTTCTTTAAATATTTTATTTATTTATTTATTTATTTGAGAGGTAGAGTTACAGATAGTGAGAGGGAAAGACAGAGAGAAAGGTTTTGCTTTCTGGCTGCAGTGGCCAGAGCTGAGCCGATTGGAAGCCAGGAGCCAAGAGCCTCTTCTGGGTCTCTCATGTGGCTGCAGGGCCCCAAGCACCTAGGCCATCCTCCACTGCCTTCCTAGGCCTTAGCAGAGAGCTGGATTGGAAGAGGAGCAGCCAGAACTAGAACTGGCACCCATATGGGATGCCAGTGCTGAGGTGGAGGATTAACCCAATGCGTCACAGTGCTGGCCCCTTCCACTGCTTATTGACATTGTTTTGAAGATCATACATATAATACTGCACTTATATCTTTAGTTATTTTATGTGTGACTGTGTCATGGACCGTTAGCTTGAAACCTCTGGGGTTTAAAATGGTGCGTTTAATAAAGAGTAGTGTGTAGTGCATACCTCAGGACAATGTGGGTGCCAGAAGTCATTGCCAAAACTGCACTGAGTAATGTCTGCAGTGACTGAGGTGTAGATGGAGTACTGTGTCTACTTTCTAGGTTCCTGCTTTAAAAGGGGTTGAGAAATGCATGATGTGTGCACAGAGCCATGTGCAGGCAGGGAAAAGATACACAGGAAACTGGGATGAGTTTGTTTTTGGGAAGTGAGACTAGGGCTTTGGAAGAGGAAAATTGAATGTGCTTCTCAATTTATAGTCTTATCTACTGTGTTGTTCTTGTTATGTCACAGATTACAGTAGGTAAAATATATCAGTTGACATTTGGTGAACACAGTGGGCTGTGATGGCCCAGTGTTCTCCAGTTTTGCTGCACTTACCAGCACCTCCAATGTCTTGTGGATATGTGGAGCTATTGAAAGGCTGTGGCTGTCCAACTTTAGAGTAAAGTGTAAACATTGAATACTTGTTTACTGTGTGTTTCATTGCAGGTGTATGGCACAGGGGTTATGTCCCCACTTGGGACTTCTGCATCCTATATTAGAACACCTGGCTTGAGTCCTCAACTACTCTGGTTCTGGTCCAGCTTCCTACTAATGTGCATCCAGGGAAGCAGTAGGTGATGGGTCAAGAACTTGCATATCTTCTGGCCATGTGGGAAGCCCAGATGGAGTTCCAAGTTCCTGGTTTCAGCCTGACCCAGCTCTAGTTATTGTTGGCATTTGAAGAGTGAACCAAAGGGTGGAAGATCTCTGTTTGTCTCTGCCTTTCAATTAAAATGAAAATACATGTTTTTAAAAAGAACTTTTACTAATAGACTCATGTATAACCCCACATCACAGGAAAAGAAAAAGAAAAGGTAATTCCTGGGAAAAGAAATCCTTGAGACTTGTAGAATTCCATTTCCTCATGGATGAGATGAAATGATTCTAATGGTGTCCAGAGCAGTTGCAAGGCAAAGAGTAGCAGCCTCATCAGAAACTGCGTGGCAGCCTCATGACTTATAATGAGGGTGGCGTGTAATTAGAAATTGTCCCTGTCTTTTCTGAGTGCTGATGAAAACCATGGCTCAGAAGTTAATTCAAATAATAATTAATATTGGTCTCTGTCTGTACAGGGTGGTAATGAAATCTTTCGTTATTTGATGACTTTGACTTCGGATGTTGTGCATGGGGTAGAAATAGTGTTACTCCTTACACTTAATTGTGGGGAAGCTCCAATAGCTGGGCAGAGTATGGTAAAGTGTGCTATTTGGAAGGTGTTGAGTAAAAAATTTCTTACATAGCCTGTAATTTCCTACAACAGAATGCGTAACATTGACATACAGATATTAGCATTATTTTATTCCCTGAAGTGATAATTATTTAGGGTGAGGTACTAGGCAGATCCTGGTAATTGATCCTACCATTGTGGACTGAGGAAGCTTTTGCTGGCCCCTCACATTTCTTACTGTATGTAGTGTGCAGAGATTGAAATTGCTCATTGAATCTTAATCAGCTACATATACACACTAATCTAAAAACAGAAACATCAAACGGCTGCTTGACCAGAGAACCTTGGGTGTCAATTTTCAACCTGGTAGTGACTGTGAGTTGGAGCACCATGTTGGCTGAATAATTTTCTTTCTCTCTCTCTTTCTTTCAAGATTTATATATTTATTTGAAAGAGTTAGGGAGGGAGAGGCAGAGAGAGAGAGAGACAGAGGTCTTCCATCCGCTGGTTCACTCCTCAGATGGCAGCAATAGCCAGGGCTGGGCCAGACTGAAGCCAGGAGCTAGGAGCTTCTTACAGGTTTCCCACATGGGTGCAGGGGCCCAAACACTTGGGCCATCTTCTGGGGGCTTTCCCAGGTGCATTAGCAGGGAGCTGGATTGAAGTGGAGTAGCCAGCCAGGTCTCGAACCAGTGTCCATATGGGATGCTGGTGCTATAGACAACAGCTTTACCCACTACGCGACAGCACTGGGCCCTGAACAGTTTTCATATATGGCGGTGTGTGGGGAGCAACCCGGACTGGACTGAGTTACTGGAATTAAGACTTATTCTATGCATCTGCTCTCCCACAATATGGCGCTGGGAGAGGAGAAAACAGCTTCTACGCAGTTGCCTCTTGCCAACTTGAGTGATGACCTCCAGGAGCTGATCCTGCTCCTGATTGGAGGAGAGCAGCGTACTTGGCGTGTGGGCAGCCAAGTTAGGATTGGCGGAGGAGGACTATAAAGGAGGAGAGAGACGGCATGCACCAGGAACATCTAAGGGGAACATCTATCTGAAGGAACACCTGTGCAGCCCCCGAGAGAGCCGGCCGGCGATGTGCCGCTCCCCCGCGGAAATGGGGAATGTGGCAGGGGGAACCGCCCTTCCACGGAGGTGGAAGGGACAGTAGCCAACCCGGGAAGAACCAGCAGCAAACCCGGGGAGGGCCGAGCAGACAAAAGAACAGCACAGGGTCCTGTGTCGTTCCTCCACGAAGACGGGGAGCGACATAATGGTGCCGTGACTCGGATATGAAGCCTAGGCAGGGTTTAGTGTCGTTCCTCCATGAAGAGGGGGAGCGACAGCGGTGGAGATTACAGGTGATGAAGATTCAGAGTTGATGCAAGAGGGCTATTTGGAAATTCATGAGAATCTGCTAGCACAAATGAGCTGTGGGTTCAGAAAGCTGCAAACGCTGTACCGCTTTCCGACTGAAGCAGCTTTGGTGGCAGGAAGATGTTGAGGCAGAGCTTTGAAAAAAAAAAGTTCTAAATGATTCATTGAGTAACTTACTCTAAAATCAGTTCTTCTTTTAAATGTTTGTTGACTGCCTTACTATCGTAGCCTAATATCACAGGGTGCTGTTTGTATCATGTAAGCAATATCATCTTTTAGAGGGAAAAATAGTGAAGTAAAGGAAGAGAAACTCAGACAACACTGGGGCACTGTGAGATGCTGCACATGCCCGAATAGTGGGGTCTTGCTGACATGCGGACTTAAGTAGACAGAATAGGAGGACCAGCCCTCCTCCACCCTTCACCAAGTCCATCAACTCAGGGCATACTTTCACCGGCTTCCCCTGTGATCTGTGTTATTTAGAAACAAATCCCACATAGCATGTTATTTTATTTTAAAATACTTCACATGTATCACTAAGGAGAAAGAATTCTTTTCAAATTAAATTGCTACAGAAGCTTGTGTGGATACTTTAAGGCTTTTAAAAATTTTAATTGAAAGGCAGCACTATGTTTGAGCAGGGATTTTTAAGCATGTTTTCTCAGCCAGGATGTAGTGGGTGATAGGCAGTTGTTGGACAGTTAGGATCAGTGGGTTTAATTTGATTTCAGGAGCAATCAGAGAATTCTTAAATGAGAATGATGGGGTAAAAGCATTATTTGATTTACAAATGCAGCCTTCTCTCTGAGTTGCTGGTGCCAAGAGCCTGTAGAGGGCCAGGGCTTTGTGGGAGGCGGTCAGCGATGGTGCAGCGGGGTCAGGGAGCTGCTGCCACGTAGGGTCAAGCAGCATCCACTCTAGGAGCAGTCAGGGACCAGGACTTGCCCTGGGATCACTGAGCTTCTCCCAAAGCAGGTCGTGTTGCTTCTCTCATGCGTCAGCTTCTCAATGTCTTCCTACACACCAGGAGTTTCACAGTAATTGAGTTTTCTTCCAAAAATACATGAGCAGTACAGAATCTTCAATAAAGAGTTTTTTTTTTTTCTCCCCTCTAAGAGACATGTCTTCATTCCAAAACCTGATTCAGGCTCCCAGGGGTACTTTGGGGTAACACCTGGTGTCACAAAGCAAGGCTGTCAGAGGTGGGAATGGGTCTAGGGAAGCCCATAGCAGGAATGCAGAAACCATGCCCTGAGATAGGTCTGCAGGGTGGGCTTAACCAGCCAGGGGTGGGCAGGAGTGCCTGGAGCCCCCAGGCCTTCCTGGGACAGGAGCTGGAGGCACAGATACTGCGCCTGAGGAGACCAGCTCAAGGGGAGGATCTCTGAGGAGTCATAGGTAATTGCCAGGATGGGGTGGGCCCCTCTTTCCCTCTCAAACCCCCTGAGGCCGTCCCCAACATGACCACTCATCTGGATATCAGGGCCTCCCTGCCCAGCAGCTCATGTGGAACTTTTCCCTGCCGTCCTACTTGATCAGCCCAGGGCTTCTCAGAGCTCCTGGCTGAAAGCACGCTGGTGTCAGGGGGCCAGAGAGGTGGGGAAGGAGACCTTGGACAGGCATGGTAGAGAGGGCTGGGAGAGAGCACCTGAGGAGACACAGACACATGGCCAGCAGGAGGAAGTGTGGCCACCTGTGCATCCTGTGCAAGAGGCTTTGAGGCCATGTCTTGTGCTCTGTGTCACCTGGCTCACCCCTGGGGGTGGCTGCACTGCCCTTCCTTCTGGGCCCTGCTCTGCCCCCATCTCAGCCTCCAGTGCCATCGAGGCCACTCTCCTGCTCAGAGCCCTGCCCACTTGCATTCCCTTACCTGGCTGCCTCTTACTTCATCTGTGATCCCTCACTGGGGGGACCCACCCTGGGTGCAGCCCTGGTCATTTGGCCTCAGCAGCTTGCTCTGCTTTCATGGCCATCCATACGCTTAGCATTGTATGTTCCACATCCACGGAAGGAGCTGGGTTTGCCATGCTAATGGGACTCAGAGCTCATCAAAGAGTTGCTCAATAAATGAATGGGGCACCCTGTGTAGGGTGGGAGCAGGAGGGAGTATTCTGCTGGTAGCAGTGAGAGTTGGAAGGAGACAGATTCTGTCTGAAGGGTGTGTTTTCTGAGTTGGTGGGATAGGGAAATGTATGTGTCCTTTGATCAGTTAGTTTCGTGGCTGATGTTAAAAAACAACAGCAGCAACATTGACATGATTTGCTCCCTAAGAGATCAGAGAGAGGAGCTGACAGCTTTGGGCTAAACTTTGGAGTATATTTTTGATTAATAGGGATGGATAGACCATTGCTGTTTTCCCAGTCATGTGTATCCCTCATAGAATCCAACATTAACTCGGAGAACTTTCCAGCATCCAGGGGTCCCCACCTATGTTTGGCTTCTATTTGGTCAGAGGAGCTTCCGGCCTGGGGCAGCCCACCACTTGGGGCCTCCTGAAACAGCCTAGAGTGAGGTGTGTCACTTTTCTGTATATGCTAGCACTCCGCCTTGGAAAAGAAACAGAACAACCACCCAACAGCCACAGGACAGAATGGAAAAGTCTCTAGACCCAGGATAGGGAAGCCAGGCTTCCCTTGTATCCCTGACACCGCCTTGTACAGGTAGGTTATGGACAAAACGCTCAACCCTTCAAGCCTTGCTTCCCCCTTTATGAAAGTCCATGGTGACAGGGCCCCTTCCCAGCCGGTGTCAGAGCACTCCATGGAGAAGATGGCAGATGTTAAAGCCCTTTCCCACACTTTGGTTTTCACAAAGACCTTAGAACCTTTCTCGACTCCTCTGTCTTCCGGGTACTACACTGAAATTTGCCCCAACCCCTATGGGCTCTCCCTTCAATGTATGTGCAGGGATTGTCTCTGCTTGCTCCCCTTTGCACCCTATCGCCTGCTTTCTTGGCAGCCTCACTGCAGTAGCTTCCTGACTGGGCCCCTTGCTTCTGCCTGCACTGCCTTCAGTCTCTGTTCAGCATAGCAGTCAAAGACCCCATCAGGTTCTATCCTCGGCTGAAAGTGCTCCCAGAGTTCACTTGCCTCCCTCAGTACAGCCTCAGCCTCTGCCTTGCCTACCCCACCAGCAGGACTCTGATGCGAGACCACATCCTTTGGATCTTCTTGCTGCTCTTTGCATGGGTGCAGGCCTGCCTTGGGTCTCCATACTTGCTCTGTCCTTGGAAGCTGTCTTGTCAGGACCTGCTGGGCTTGCTCTTCAGCCCCAACCAGAAGACCACACCCAGTTTCAGATTGTACCCCCTTCCTCCAAACATCTATCTCTTGGGGCATGCATTTGGCACAGCTGTTAAGACTCAGCATAGGATGCCTGCATCCCATAGCAGAGTGCCTGGGTTCTGTGTCTTATTGCAGCTTTCTATTAATGTATCCCCTGAGAGGCAGCAGATGATGACTTAGATACTTGGAACTCTGCCACCTACTTGGAAGACCTGAATTGAATTCCCAGCTCCTGGCTTTGGCCTGGTCCAGCCCCAGCTGCCATGGACATTTGCAGAATGAACCAGCAGATGGATGAGCTCTGTCTCAAATAAAGGAAAAAAAATAAAACTTCCTATTGTCTTTCAGTGTTGTGGCTTTTCTCTTATGCTTAACTCATAATTAGTTACTTAACATTTTACTTACTTAGCCTGTTTGGCTCTCTCCTCCCTAGAATGTCAGTAAACTCTGTGAAGGTGTTGTTGCCTGCAGTATTTGCTGGTGCCTCCTCAGTGCCTAGAACAGCTTGACAGATGGTAGGTGCTCAGTATACACCTGTTGCATGAAACCCAATGGAAGCCATTATTGTAGGGAAGATGTCTTCAGTTCTCTGTAGTACGTACTCTTTGGCGTTAGAGCTAACAAGATAACGTACTGTTACACTGTCGTGGATTTCAGAAGTCAAAGACAGCTTTTCTCTTTGTGATAGTTCTCCTTAGCAAATCAGACTTTTCACTTGTATCTAGACTGAGCTTAAGCCCTTTTTGGCCAGAGTAGGGCATGTGTCTTCCCCCAGGGTAGTGCATTAAGGTACCTGATGTCCCTTTGTCCTGTTCACTAGTGATGTGTAGTTTAACCATTTGGTAGAGGTTACTCATTCTGTCTTGAAAAGAAAATTATTACACTCTATTTGTATCCTCAGTTTATTGTCAAGGTAGGGTTGTGGTGATTTGTGTGCTCAAAAATTAATGAGAATGTATCATGTTTTCATTTGGTTACTTGTTGGCGATGACACAAAATCTTTTGCTATTTACTGGACTTGACGCTACCTTGGTGTGCAGCCTTCCTGAGGGCTCGAAGTTATCTGATAGCTGTTATTTCAGAGTATTTCCAGCACTGTGTGATTTCTTTAGAGAGAAGATATCAGGATTTTTATATAGAGGGGTCCTCAGCAGTGACCCCAACTTGGGCACTGCTAGATATTTATTTATTTATTTATTTATTTATTTTAAGATTTATTTATTTGTAAGTTGGAGTTAGAGAAGGAGAGCCCAAGGTGGGGGTGGGGAGATAGATAGAGATATCTCCCATTTGCTGGTTCACTCCCTAAATGGCTGCAATGGCTGGAGCTGGGCTGATCCTAAGCCAAGAGCTAGGAGCTTCTTCCAGGTCTCCCACATGGCTGCAGGGGCCCAAGCACTTGGGCCATTTTTTTCTGCTTTCCAAGGCACATTAGCAGGGAGCCGGATTGGAAGTGAAGCAGCTGGGATTCTAACTATTGCCCATATGGAATGCCAGTGCTGCAAGTGGAGGCTTAACCTTCTACACCACAGTGCTGGCCTCTGCACTGCAAGATTTTTTAAAATAATTTTTATTTATTTTAGAGGTGGTGGTAGGGGAGCCGAATAAGAGAGAACTCTCATACACTCATCTGTTAGTTCACTCCCCAAATGCACACAATGGCTGGGACCAAGCCAGGCCAAAGCCAAGAGCCAGGAACTCAATGTGTGTTTCCCACATGGATGGCAGCAACCCAAGTAATCAAGCTATCACCTGCTGCCTCTCAGGTCTGCATTAGCAGAAAGCTGGACTCAGGAGCCAAGGCAGCACTTAAACCAAGGCAGTCTGGTGTCGGATGTGGACCTCGCAAGTGGTGCCTTAACCACTGCACTGAACACTTGCCTCTGAACTGACATTACTCCGTTATTCTGCCTCTCAAGTAGTTACATAGTTAAACCTTAGTGATGCAGAGGCTGGGCAGGTGGAATGAGTTGAAAGTGTAAACTAAGTAGCCCTAAAAGTCAGCTGATCTAAGTTTGACTCTATGTTCATGGATAGCAGGGATAGCCTTTGGAGCTAACACCTGAGGGATGCCTGTTGCTATTTAGGTATGTGAAATCCTTGGCCACCTGGTGGGTAGGGAGTTCTAGAGGTGACAGATTTTCTTTTTGATTCAAAGAGTTCAAATTTTATGATTTCAGATGAGTGGACTGAAAGTATTTTCCAAAGCTCCAAAGCAGGAACTTGGGGAAATCTCCACAGCTTTCATTTTGAAATTCCACGGTCGCTTAGTAATTTCTATAGTGATTTCTATGGTAATTTCTATAGATTTTGTGTCTTCAAAATATTGGGGGGGGGGGCAGGCATTTGGCCCAGTGGTTAAGATGCCCTTTAGGGCACCCATATAACTATATCGGAATGCCTAGACTCAAGTCTCGGCTCTGCTTCTGATTCCCGCTCCCTGCTCACGTGCACCATGGGAGGCAGCAGGTGATAGCTCAAGTAGATGGAGCCTTGCCACTCACTGGATTAAGATTTCAGCTGCTGGTTTTGGGCTGGCCCTACACTGACCAGCTGTTGTAGGCATGTGGGGAGTGAACTAGTAGATGGGAGATATCTCTGTTTTTCTCTCTGCCTTCCAAATAAGTAAGCAAAATTTTAAAAATAATAAAATGCTCTCAGGGGGTAATAAAGGAGGGAGAAATGGTGAGGGTGATTGGCAAAAAATACAATATGGAGCATGAGTGAGGGTTCAAAGATTTATAAATGCTTTTTTCCAAAATTCCCTTGAAAATGAAATGTATATTGATTGGTCTTAAACCCACAATACTTACGAATATTGATTAAATATGCAAGAAGTTTAGTTTGTCTTACCCATAAATTATCACTGCACCAGGCACTCGTGGACCCTGGGGTAGTAATAAGGGTGCCTGAGGCTTGCTCTGCACCTGCACTAAGTGACCAGCTGCCTGAGGGACCCTCCTCATAGCATAGCAGTGTCGAGCACACGGGTGAGTGCTGTGAAGGCAAGCAGAGGCTGTTTTGAGAGCAGACAGGCAGACATCCTGCCTCCTCATCCTCACAGGTGCCCTGCTGCCTGTAAGGAAACTCAGGCTTTGTGAGACTTCATGGCCCAGCCAGGTTTACCAGCTAGTAGGACTTGGACAGAAGCCAGATCGTTTGACCTAGGAAAAGTAATTGTAATAATTTATTTTTCTAACATCTGGCTGATTGTAAGTATGCTTAGCCCAAAAATATTCAAGCCAAAAACCATTTATAACGTAGTAAGTGAAAGCCTCCCCATCCCCCCAGCCCACACACAGAAACTCAGGTGCAATTATCCTTTCAGATTTTTTAGTGGGACAAAGATTTCAAGATGCTAGCATATTGTACATAGGTAACACCTTTCTCTTCAGAACACTGTGGCCGGTCTTTTTATATTAACACACAGAGCTCCAATTTATCTTTTCAACTAGGTCAGATAACTGTGTCCTATCCCACGTAACTTCATTTACCTATCCACTTTCAATGGCCATTTAGGTCATTTCAGTGTTTCACTATTGAAAAGGATGCTGCTGTAAAAATGAGCGGTTTGTGCAGTGCTCTGTGCACGTTGGGACAAACTCCTAGAAACGGGTGCCACGGGGTCACAGGCTGCTCATTTGATGTCGGGGATGTGCTCCTGGGTTGGCTATCGGAAGGCCGTATCTGTTCACAGCCCTTTCAGTGGCGTAGGCAGTGCGCATGTTGTGTGCCCTTACCAAGAACTCTGGGCAGTTTTGCCCTTGTCCTTGGGCACTTTGACAGGTCCGTTTCTTGTGTCGTCAGTGAAGTTGATTGTTGTTCCACATGGTTTTGGCCTTTTATATTTCCGTAAGGCCCATCTGCAGTGCCATCCTGCTGTCTGGCCTCCAGCTCCTGGAACGGCTTTCTGGACCTGAAGATGGGACCTGAGCCTGAGAGAGAGTAGAGGCTAAGATGGCCTCTGAAAGCAGTCTTGGGGACTATTCTCACTGCTGCTGCTCACCAGCCCTGGCTCCTTGGCAGACAGCTGAACTTTTCAGCATTCAGTTTCCATTCCTGTACTGGGGACCATGAGTGTGTCTGGAGCCTTAACTTGGTGCCTGTGGAAATGTCCCGTTAATGTCAGCAGCAATGCAGGAGTGGAACTTTTCCTTCTTCCTCTCTTCTCGAGGATCCCCATGAGTCCTGCCCTGCTGCTTTGAATCTCTGTCCTGGATCAGCAGCCTTGCCACAGACCATGAGTATTTTCCTTCTGGTTGGTTTTTTGGACTGAATTGTGCCTCCCCCTCTTCACTCCCAATTCACAGGTTGCAGCCCCCAATCCCAGTGTGACTCTTTGGGGCTGGGGCCTTTAAGGGTGATTAAAGCTGGTCAGAGTTATGAGGATGGGATCCTGATCTGATAGGATTGATAGCCTTGGCAAAAAAGAAAAAAGAGAGAGCTTGCTCTTCTAGTTTACAAGGAAGAAAGCCATGTGTGCATGCAGAGATGCTGGCTGCCTGTGCCAGTCATGAGAAGAGGTCTCAGAATGAAACCCGCCTTGACCTTGGGCTTCCAGCCTCCCCAGCATTGAGGAAAAGTTTCTGTTGATGCCATGCTACCTTGTATTTTGTGCTTTAGCAGACTCATGTCTGTTGGAGATGGGTTCCTGCCTTCAGCACTGTTGTCTCTAGGCCAGTGGTTTGTGTTGTGTTTGGTAAAACATAGATTGTGTTTCAGACTTAGGAGGTCTGGAGTGGTGTGACAAGTCACATTTCCATCCAGTGTCCTAGTGGGCTGATGCTGCTGGTGCCAGGGTGCACTTTGAGAACTGCTGTGGAGGTAACATGCTGACGAGGTTTCTAGCAACTCAGAAGACTTGAGTTAAGGATATTGGCTTTCCCACCCAACTGCAGAAGTCCTTTCAGCTCTCAGCACCTCTGTTAACCTTCTGTAAAATGGAGCTAATATATATTCTGCTTATCTTATAAAGTTATTGAAGCTAGATGCATGCATTGAAGGTGCGTCCTATATGGATCTTCAGACAAAGGGGTTGGGATAGAGGAGGGCATATTGTAATTGCAAAAGAGAAGAACCAGTGAGTGCGCAAAAGCCCAAGTAAGGCATTTCCTTCCTTTTCTTTACCAGGTTCTGCCTGGTCATCTCATTTGCTGGCTGTTGGGGCTTTGCCCACTTCTCTATATTCCCTACCCCAGCTTTTCTTGAAAGCCAGACATTTTAGTCAGATAGCCTTTCTTGTCAAAGATGTTGGTGATTGTAGTGTGGAAATATTGAGTTTCTGGTTCTACTCCATGAGTAAGAGTGTGGCCATGCTTTTTGTGTCCAGGGTATTATATTTAGAATGTCTTCTTTGTGATTTTCACTTTGCCATGCTTAAAATGCTTTATGTTTTATACACATTTTATGGGCATGTTGCATGTAACTAGTTAATGATGTTTTTGATCAGTTGCAAAGGTGTTCATTGGTCAGAGCTTTGATTCTCAAACTTGGTGGTCTCAGGACCACTGGACACTCTTCTTGAGAACCCCAAAGAGCTTTTGTTTATTGTGGAGGCTATGTAATGATGGTTTTGTATTAGATATTAAATCTGAGATGTTGAAAAACATTTTATTCATTTTTAAAATAGCACTAAATTTATTGCATATTAATATAAATCAGCTCTTTTGAACACAGTATTTTTTTCAGGACAAAAATTTAGTGAGAATGAGTGACATTTCTTTATATTTTTTGTAAATGCCTGGCTTGAGAATACAGCTAGTTTTCTCATAGCTACTTCTGTGTGCAGTCTCTTGCAATATATTGTTTTGGTTGAAGGACAGGAAAAAAATCTGGCCTCATGCATATATGAACTTTGAAAGGGGAAGAATATTTTAATAGCCTTTTCAGGTAATTTGATACTACACCAAAACTCTATAAGGGGGTAGGTTCTTACTGATTGCTTGCAATGTAGAATCTGTAATCATCAGTGAAATTTCTGTACTTCATAAAATTCATCGGTCTTTCTTGCATTTGGAAAGGGTCCTTTGTTCACTCATGATTTTGTAATGTCGTTTGATGGTAATTGGTAAAATATTGGCTCAATGAGTTGCATAAATATTTCAACTCCTGGTTTATTTTATATGCTATTACTCAAGAAGGATTTTTTTTTTTTTTTTTTGACAGGCAGAGTGGACAGTGAGAGAGAGAGAGAAAGGTCTTCCTTTGCTGTTGGTTCACCCTCCAATGGCCGCTGCGGCTGGTGCACCGTGCTGATCCGATGGCAGGAGCCAGGTACTTATCCTGGCCTCCCATGTGGGTGCAGGGCCCAAGTACTTGGGCCATCCTCCACTGCCTTCCCGGGCCACAGCAGAGAGCTGGCCTGGAAGAGGGGCAACTGGGACAGAATCCGGCGCCCCGACCGGGACTAGAACCCAGTGCGCCGGCGCCGCAAGGCGGAGGATTAGCCTAGTGAGCTGCGGTGCTGGCAAGAAGGGTTTTTAAAGAAGATTTATTTATTTATTTATGTGAAAGAGTTAGAGAGAGGAAGAGACGGAAGAGAGCATTTGCATCCTCTGGGTCACTCCCCAAATAGCTTCAGTGGCCAGAGCTGGGCCAGGCCTAAGCCAGGAGCCACAAGCTTCTTCTGGGTCTCCAATGTGCATTCAGGGACCAAGCACTTGAGCCATCTTCTGCTGCTTTCCCAGGTGCATTAGCAGGGAGCTGGATCAGAAGTGGAGCAGCCAGTTCTCAAACTGGCACCTACGTGGGATGCTGGCATTGCAGGTGGTGGCTTAACTTGCTACACTACTACTGCAGCCCCTTAAAAGTCATTTTTTGAAGAGGTAGATATGTTTACCCTGACTTGAATGTTACACAGTATAAATCTTTTGAGATATCACCTGGTACCCCCCATCATTTTTTAACTGACAAACATTATATATAATATATATAATATAACATATATAATGTTTATGTGTCAGTTAAAAAATGAAAAATCACATGTGTTGCTATCATCACCTATCTAATCAGAAAAGTCCTTAAAGTATTGGAAAACTGTCAACTTGATTGTAGTGGAAACAGGTTTTCCAAAATTCTGATATTCGCTTGAATGCTCAAATGTTATCATTGGAAAGCAGAACTGTCAATTGTTTTCCTTGAAGTGACAGATTATTTTGTTCATTTTTGAAATGCCTGCCAAATACTCATGTCTGCATAACTGTAATCTGTCAACTGTTTTTCAAGTGAAAATTGTGTGTGTGTATGTGTGAGTGTGAGTGTGTGTGTGTGTGTGTTTAAGCTTGTATCTCAGTCACCCATTCTACTTCTATTGCTTTGGATAGAATGGTTTCTGACAATTAAGCACTATCTTAGAGGCTGCAGAGGGCAAGTCCCTGTTGAAAATAAGGGCTACTGAAAGACATTTTAGGTAAGTGAGTACTCTGCAGGTTAAAGGAAAAGAAATTCTCAGAACATAGTTGACTTTAGTACATTCCATTCATTTACAGAAATTATGGAAATAAATATTGTTTCCTTTAACATAGCGACCTTGTAGGCAGAATACGACACTCAGTGATAACTGCGACAGGTGTTTTTAAAACGCCACCTTGTACGGCATCTCTTCAAGTTAAGCTTACTCCATTGATTGTGTTTGGCTACAGATTTAAAATTACATGGCCTCAAATGTCTGTTAACCTTTTCCCAATTATATGTGCTTGTCGAGTTGTCCAGTCTGATGACCCCTGTTCACATTGGGTAGCAGTTTAGGATGTTTATTAATTACCATAGGACCCAGTTCTGTGTGGAGCCAGCTCCATTCTCCAAGTTGGAGACAAGGGTCCTGGCCTTTGTTCTCCCTCTGACTGGCTGGTTGACCTTGAACAAAGCATTTCCCTTCTCACCGTCTGTGAGATCAGGTAGTTGGCCTAGGTCTTGAGTCTTTCAGCTCTTGCATTCTGCAGTTCACAGGTTCTAGCAGAATGAAAGCGGGGTTCCTTTCATAACTGGGAAAGTGCCTCAACCAACGGGGTGCTTTGTTCTGCAGCTTCGTGCCCCTTCCAGCCTGCTCTGTCTCTGGCCTAGCAAGGCAGCAGGCTTCCTGTGGTTGTGATTCTTATTTTGGCACAAGAGTTCAGAACTTGGGGCAAGTGCATTTGAGTCTGGTGAACTATCAAATGACATAGAGATACCCAGGGTGTTCTGGGGAATACACTGGGAGCAGGAGAAGTTTGGCGACTCATTGAGGTTGGTGTGGGGCAGGGCAGAGGATGCTGTCTGCCATGTGCAAGGCCTTTGTGAATAGCCACTCATGAGAAATCCATGAAAGCACTTTTTTTTTTTTTTTTAAAGATTTATTTATTTATTTGAAAGGCAGAGGCAGGCAGACACACACACACACACACACACACACACAGGTCTTACATCCCCTGGTTCACTCCCCAAATGGCCCGCAAGGGTTTGAGTGGGGCCAATTGAGAGCCAGGAGCTTCTTCCAGATCTCCCACATGGGTGCAGGGGCCCAAGGACTTGGGCCATCTTCCCAGGCCATAGCAAGGAGTTGGGTCAGAAGTGGAGCAACTGGAATTCAAACTGGAGCCCATATGGGATGCCGATGCTGCAGACAGCGGCTTTACTCGGCACTGGCCCCTGTGAAAGCGCTTCAGAGCAGCCCTTTGGGGATGAGGAGGTCTGATTCTTGTAGTGGAGGGAGCTGAAGTTCGGAGAGCTGCTGTAATTTGCCTCCGGTAGCAAGAGTGTCTGGGCCAGAGCTAGCTGGCTTCTCTACATGTCCAGCTGCAGCTCTTTTCTCTGTCCCTCCCACAGCCATGACTGATCTTTCTTTTCTTGTTTTCCTCTGTGTTAGTTTTAAGGTCTTCTGGAGTGTTGAGAAGATGCTTCCATTGGATGTCATCTGTCTTTGAGAGCTGGTGATTTTATAATTCAGTTTTAGCATTTAAAAACTTAAAATTTGACAGTTTTGCGTGACAGCCAAAGATGAGTAAATGCTGATGTTAGATCGCAGACTTTGGTTGAAGTCGGCCCGGCATGTTGTATAGTTGAAACTGAGGGCAGGTCAGCTTTGGGAGAAGAAACAGTCAGAAGGCCACACCTAACATCCAGGTGTTTCCAGTTTGCCTTTTCCTATCATGCATTAGAAACTTGAATTTTGGTGGATTATCTATTAAAAAGAACTGTTATTCTTTTATTCCTTCAGCAAACTTGTTCATGTTTCTGCTTTGTCTAGTCACAGTGGTAGGTAGCAGGGTTAAAATCTGAGGCACAGCATGCAGCCCTAGGGGCCTCCCAGCACCACACTCCTTCACGGCTGCAGGTTAGGGCCCCAGGGGATCGACCTCCTAGGCCCCAAGAATTAGAGCATGAACTGTAAGCTGTGCTGTGGATTGCAGATGTGGGAAAACTGTTAGGGACAGAGATGCGTTAAAGGAATGTTCTTTCGAAAATTTTTAAAGATATGGAAGTAGAGGCCAAGGATGGCTGGAAGATAAAATTTCTTTTGGTTTCTTTTTGTTTTTAAAAAATACTCTTTATTTACTGGGGTGGGGAGATCGGAGTCTGTCATCTCCTTACTGGTTCACTCTCCAAGTGCCTGCAACAGCCAGGGCTGGGCCAGGCTGAAGCTGGGAGCTTGGAACTCAGTCTGGGTCTCCCGTGTGGGTGGCAGGGACCCAACCATCTGAGCCAACACTGTTGCCTCCCAGGGTGTGCACTAGCAGGAAGCTGGAATCAGGAGCAGAGCCAGGATTCAACCCTAGGTGGTTCAATAAGCGGTGCTGACATCCAGGCGGCATCTTAACTACTAGGCTAAACGCCCACCCGCCTTGTAGTTTTTTGATGAGAGATATGTAACATCTGCATAGTTGGAAATTAACTCTGAGATGAGAAGTGCTCCAAGGTAGGCTTATCATTTTGGAACATAACACTTTTTTTTTTTTTTAAATGTTACTAAGCATGATTTTGGACCAAACACTGTCATCCTCACAGCATTCTTGGCGACTTTGTTGATACTAACCTATTCTGTTCCTGGAAAAAGAACTTAACAGAGGTTACTTCTCACATTTGTTCAGCAAGTGCATGGGAACTGGTAAGAATATGTTGGGGGTCTGATTCTTCAAGAGTGTTGTGGTGCAACCACTTGAGTTGTTGTGATGGAAGGGTTGCAGCTGTATGGCAGAGCGCTGATGCTGTGGCTGGGCAGGGAGAGGCTGTGTGCTGCCAGACCTCTTAGGGGTAAAGGGCAGCAGAGGGTTCTCTGTACTGAGAAAATGGCGTCAGCTGGGTCCCTCACCTTAGGACCGGCAAGCACCACAGACTCTCGGGAATGGGGGTGCCTGCAAGTGTCCCCACCCCGTGCCTTGACTTCACTTTTCTGGAGGGGAGCTGGAGTGGAGGGGTTTCCTCTAATGCCCCCAATGGGACTACGAGTGGGAGTTCTTCTGAGAAATGATGGTTTATGACAGCTGACATCAGAAGTAAATGATTTTACTACAAAAACAGATGCTAAGTTAACTTTAGATAAGGAGGAGCAGTTACTTTAGAATTTTTTTTTAAAATAGATAACATATATGTCTTTATTTTTTTTACAGAAGATCAATTTAGCATATATTAAATAAAGATTTCAACAGTTTGCACCCACACAGAAACACAAAGTGTAAAATACTATTTGGGTACTAGCTATAGCATTAATTAAACACCTAAGAGTAATTGTGTATTAATTACAGAGTTCAACCAATAGTTTTAAGTAGAACATAAAAAATACTAAAAGGGTAAAGTATTAAGTTATTTTTTTCTGTTTCTTTTGTTTGTTTGTTATATAGTATTTTTTTATTTAATAAATGTGAATTTACAAAGTGCAGCTTTTGTATTGTTGTGGCTTCCCCCCCTCCAACCTCCCTCCCTCCTGTGGCCCTCCCCACTTTAGAATTACTAGTAGTTTCCTGATAATTTCACATTTAACACAGAAGGAGGTAGGGAGGGAAGGCCAGGGAGAGAGGGAGGAAGGAAGGGAATATCATTACATTATTTGAATTGTGTCTGTGAAGTATATTGAATCTGTTAACACTAAAAAACTAAAAATAAGAAGCACAGAAGCTTCACTGCATTATTTATATGACATGTACATTCAGTTATTAGTATAGTCTTTTTTAATTAATTATCTGTGCATCTTGATTAGTTTTCTATCCCTGGAAATGCGAATTTCAGATGAGGGACAGCTAAACTTAGAATATTTCATTTTTAAAAATTTAGTTTTATTTGAATGGCAGAAAAAAAGGGAAGGAAGTAGGGAGGGAGGGATGGAGAGAGAGAGAGAGGAAGAGAGAGAGCTTCTATCCATTGGTTCAATCCCCCAATGCCAGTAACAACCAGGGCTCAGCCAGGTCGCCCATGTGTGTGGCAGGGACCCTGGTACTTGAGCTATCATCCATTGCCTCCCAGGAAGCGCACTGGCAGGAAACTAGAATTTGAAGTGGAGCAGGGACCAGAAACCTGGCCACTGTGAAATGGGATGTGGGAGTCTTAACTGCTGAGTCAAATGCCTGCCCCTACTTAGCATATTTCTAATTGGAAAGCTAGGTAAGTTAGCATCTTAGAGTGGAGGGACTTTCACCATTCTGTTCAGCCCCCATTCTCTACCTCCCCACTCAACAGATGGGAAACCAAAAGTCTGAAAAGTTAAGCCTGGTCGACATATTTTGCATATTTGGAAATTTCAGGTTAAAGCAGAAAGTGTTTGAAAATCTGCACTGAGTGCTAATTATATACCAGGTACTGTGTTAAGTGCTTTATATACACAGTCTAATTTAGTCCTCATTAATTAGAAGTAGGTGGTATTATTTGTATTTCACCAATGAGACTAGGAGGTTCTAGGGCATGTGGAGTTACTTCTTTTAGTTTCAGACCTTCAGTGGGCTCATAGGGTTCTATGTGGTTCTGTTCTGCCTGTTTATTCTCTATCTAAAACAAACACATCGCAGTCACTGCCCCACGTGAATCACCAAGCCAAGCACAGTCATGAGAGTGAACGCACATCCCCTGCCTCTTCTGCGCATCTGTCCCCACCATTCTGCTTCCGCCACCTCTGCATCCAGGCTTCTCTCTGCGCCTTGCACTATCCAGACACTTGTTCCCTGGGTTGTTCCTCTTCTTTCCATGGCCCCCTTTATAATTCTCCCTCTCTGCGCTTCATTCTGTCAGTGTTTCTGTGAGAGCACTTCAAAAAGCTTATGGAAAGTGGAATTAAAAAATAAGCGCATTTTGGTGCAAAAAAAAAATCTGAAATCTATGCATAGTTTTTTCATAGTGCTCATTTTCCATGCACTTTTTGAAGAACCCTTGTATGTACTACCTAACAAATACTTATGTAGTGCTAAGTGGCAGGCACTGTGCTAACTGCTTTACAAATACTAATGCACTAAATTCTCCTAATAACCCTCTGAAATAAATACTGTTGTTGTCTGCACGTTATCCTGAGGCACAGAGAGGTTCAGGAGCTTGTGTAGGACTCCACGGCTTGTGTCGGAGCACAGTCCTCCTTATTTCACGTTGAGGAGAGGAATTTTTCTCCTTGATTGGCTTTGTCCTCACCTTCTCAGCCGAATGTAAGGATTCACTGTCTCTCTCCACTCCTCGCCACCTCACTCTGTCCTTCTTCCTCCACAGCTTTATGGAAATACTCTCAACAGAGCTACTAATCACCTGCTTGTTGAGTCTGAATAGACTCACTTTTTTTTTTTTCTCATTTTTATTCAAAAAGAAGAGAGAGATCTTCCATCCACTGGTTCACTCCCCAAGTGCCTGCACCTGCCAGGGTTGGGCCAAGCTGTCAGCAGGAGCCAGGAGCACCATCTGGGTCTTGTGTGTGGGTGGCAGGGACCCAGGTGCTTGAGCCTTTCATGGTGCGCATTAGCAGGAAGCTGGAATCAGAAGCCACGCTGGTACTCAAACCCAGGCACTATCATATGGGATATGGGCATTGCAAGCTGTCAGCCACTGGGCTAGTGCCCACCCTTGGTGGACATTTTACTGTCTTCATTCTTCATAGCATTTGAACCTAGAGAGCACATCCTTTTTAAAGCTTTTCCTTGGTGTTTGCCTCTATGTGGGGAGACCCTTCTGCCTGCTCTGTAAGCTTTGGCATTCCTAAGGATTTGGACTTTTTACTTTTCTCCTCTCTGGGTAATGACGTTTGCTCGGAGACTTTGCCTTCCTTGTGTTGATCAGTGACTTCAGTGGCCACGTGTTAAACTCAGCTTTCTCTCCAGTGCCTCACTTCTGTGCTCTCCTGTTACAGTACCTCCACACCTTTCACTCCTTCCTGATAAACCCTGCTTCTGCTCTCCTCCTTGCCTCCATTTCAGCAAATGGTGTCGCCATCTGCTGCGTCACCCAGGCCAGAGTCTTAGTTGTCATCCTTGACTCTCCTTCATCCAGAATCCCAGCCAGATGGTGTGCCGTGCTCTTGGATGTGCCTGTGTCCTCCTTTTGGCACCATCATCCCGTACTTGAATTCTAGTTAAGTGCTTTCTAATTGGTCTTCCTGGTCCGTGTTGTACTGCTCCTCTGCTCTAATCTGTGCTCCACAATTTTAGGAAGTGCAGTTATTTCTGAAGGGTGCATCTTTCTAAAAAGTGTATCTTAAATATTTTGGAGTGACTTCTCCATGAATTCAGATTGAATAATAAGACCTTCAAGACTTCCAGGTAAGCCATAAAAAGGCATTTGCAGACATCTGTGAGCAATTTGCTTCCCTTGGCCTTAGGGTTGGAGTTTTAGTCCTGCTCACCTGCCCAGCTCCTCTTCCTGGCAGTTTCCTGCTTGCTCTTTAGGCTCAGCTTGGATGGAATCCTCTATAGCAGTACTGCCTTTGACGTTTTTCAGTCACAATGAATATGCCCTATATAATGTATTTGTTTTGGCCTGTTGGTAGCCAATAGCCACATACTGTTGTTGAGACCTTGAATATAGCTAATGTGATATAGAAACTGAATTTTTAAAATTTAAAATTTAGAATTATTTTTCCCCATTTTGTTTGAAAAAGACAGAGGGAGAGGGGAAGGGAGGGAGAGAGTGATCTTCCATCCACTGGTTCACTTTCCAAATTCCTGCCATTGCTGGGGCTGAGTCAGGCTGAAACTAGGAGCTAGGTCTTCCACATAGGTGGCATGGATCCAACTACTGCAGCAAGCTATCACCGGCTGCTTCCCAGGGTGTGTATTGTAGGAAGCTGGAGCTGGGACCCCAAAACCAGGCACTCTGATGGGGATATGTGTGTCCCAAGGGGAACTTAACCACTGAACCAAATGCTCACCCCAGGTTTTCGTTAATTTTATTAACTGGCCACACGGGGCTTGTGACTACCATTCTGGACAGCATATGGACTGCTGAGGTAAGAGGTGTCTTGTGTGTTTCCTGGCATTCTGTTCTTACTCCACCAAAGCACATTCTCCAAAACAACAAAACAGCTGGTAGTAATGGAGAGGTCAGAAAATTCACAATAAGTGAACTTAAAAACTCAAAGCAAATTTTAGGAAGATATAGGATATTAATTTGTAAAATAATAATTTTACTAAAAAAATTGCTTGTTTTATCACGAACCAGTTATTGGGGCCAGCATTGTGGCATAACCAGTTAAGCTGTCACCTGCCATGTCAGCATCCTGTATGGGTGCTGGTTCAAGCCCCATTGTTCCACTTCCATTCCAGCTCCCTCCTAGTGTGCCTGGGAGAGCAATGGAAGATGGCCCAAATGCTTGGGCCCTTACACCCACATGGGAAACCTGGAAAAAGCTCCTGGCTCCTAGCTTCAGCCTGGCCCAGCCCTGGCTGTTGCGGCCATTTGGGGAGTGAACCAGTGGATGAAAGATCTCTTTCTCTCTCTCTCTCTGTAACTTCGCCTTTCAAATAAATAACTAAATCCTTAAAAGAAGATATAAAACCAGTTATTTTCAGTGTATTCACATGGTTGCATGATGTAGTCTGGAGTACATCAGAATGTTTAAAATACAAACTGTGGACTAAAGGGCAAGGTGAAATTAATAATCAGCATTTATTGTCAAGCATTTAGTTGTTCATTGGTGCCAGATACAATGATAGTTTTTCCTGATAGTTGATAATGGGACTATTAGCATAGGTTGGTGGGGCTTAAAATGAGTGAGAAAGCAGTGTGTAGAGAACTTTGGACTTGTCATAAGTAACAAATAGTACTTGAATACATTTCTTTCCTGGGTGTACCCAAGTAGGTAGAGGGTCAAGCAGAGCAGTGAAATTGCCAGGTTCTTTGTCTTGTTGATGGGAAGCACCCCAGGTTTGCTCTGGAGGCCGAAGCAGGTCACTAAACAAGCAAGGTTGGTAAAGCCAGAGAGGTGCTACCAGTGCTCAGTTCTTTTGAATGGCAGGGGATGAGTGGAGAGAGGTGGAAGAGGCTTCAATCCTGCCCCAGCCAGAAGCCCCCCTCTTCCTTTGCGTGAATAAGACCTTGAACCAGGGCAGCTGTTGATCCTACCTTGACTTTTTGTTGGAAGGGGAGGTATTAGCAATACAATGAGTTGTTATGGGTTGGCTAATTCCACAAAGGTTTTTAGGCACTGGGTCTGGGATTGAGGATAGAAAGTGACGACTGAAATGTAAGGTGTTCCTTGATGTGTACCTGCCTACTTGGAGCTCCTGGACATATTTGTTAGAGATATGGCAGGGGAACATTGAAATAGTTCATGGTGAAAGAAATACTGACATGTAGTCTATGTTCACAGGCTGAGTTTTAAAGAGGACATCATTTATTCAAAGAAAAATATGGAAAAATGGAAAGGATTCTTTCAAAAATAAATGAAAATTTACATTAATTCTGCAAAAAATGTTATACACGATTCTGATAGGATAAAAGCCACTAACTGCCCAGTTTGTATCTGGATACTGATACTTAAAGAAATTTCTGGTGCCAAGTGGCATTTAAGCACGTTGGCCATGGCTGTCTCACCGTTGTAGGATGGCAGAGTTTTCGCTCTTAGGACCGTTGCAGTGGAGTGCACAGAGATCCAGACAAGGGTTCAGGCAGAGCACAGCACTAGTGTGAAGTAGAAAATTGAGATGTGTGGTCTGTCAGACTGTTTCTGCTCCTCCCATGTGTAGGGAGTAGTCTGGAAAAGGAAATGTAGGCAGTCAAGTATTCTGTTTTATGGGACACTTTGATTTACACCTGGGACCTTTGAGTTGTTTTAGAAAATCTGAGATTTATTTGTCATAGCCATTGGTCTCAATGGGCACTGAACTCTCACATAGTGAGAAATCTTCATTTGGAGTCTTCAGTATATTTTGTGGGGGAAAAAGTGACTTTTTTCAGGTTATCTCAGAAATGGGCAGAGAGAGAATGTATTTTAGAGACGTAGTATATTCAGGGCACTTGAAACATAGGTAAGGGTAATGTGTGAATATTGTTACTGGTGGAAAATGTTCAGCTCTTTTCCAAAGATTTGCATCTTAAGTTTGTTAGCAACTGGTGTGCAGCAGTAAAAGTTGTTAAGGCTGTAAAAGTGAGCAGGCCCAACACTCTGAGGCTTTTGTAAACTATAATTTCCAGCTGAGAAAGGCTCTGGTTCTTTTAGTAATTTTTGACTAAACCAGGTACAAAATTGAATTATAAAGATTCATAGGTAGCCTTAAGTTATTTAGATCATCCTCATTATGTGAAGCAAATGTCATGTCTGATTGTAGCTCACCATTTCGCTTTACTTTTCTTATATTATAGTCTCTTTGAGGTGTACTTAAGTATTAATCTGTGATCAAACTGGACAGATTGTAGAGATTTGTGCCTTCTTAAGTAGAATCTCTTTTTCAAGGAAACTATAAAGTTTACTACAAGTTAGAATAACACCCTAATATCAAGAATCATGTGTACTCAAATGTATAATTGCTTAAAATTAGAATTGGCTAGTCAAATGAGTGTTCGGGAAAACATTTTTGTAATTCCCATGTATCTCTCTTGCATGAGGAAAGGCGTCTTAACAGGCTTGTGTCCTGGGAAAGCCCTCCAGCTTGCTGCGTGGTAACTGCCCGCCGTGTTCGGTGACGTTGGCCTGTTTTTGAGCTCAAGTTTGTGTGTTTGTTTAATGATGGCTTCTGTCCTGTCATACATGTTCTGCTCTAGCAAAGAGAATAGAGATTATTTTCAGCCATGGTGTTGCTCAAGGTGGTGGTTTTTATTTCTGTTTTTCTCCTTTAAGGAAGAGAATGTAGGTAGCGTGTCTGAGTAAAGACTGCTTAAGGGAGACTCTATCCTTGCCCTTCAAGCCAGGCAGAAACCAGGTGCACTGTGAAACTCTGCCTGGAATATGGAGGAATAAAAAGATCTGTTTTCAGCTTGCTAGAACATTTTAAGATGTGCAGAAATGTAGGAAATTGTCAGGTCAGTTAGTCAGTGACAACTGCAGCAAGTATACAGAAGGCACGGTTTGTAGGAGAGCATTGGCTGTTTTTTTCAGCCCCTCAGCATGTCGTCCCATCCCGCCTCTGGCATCCCCCAGTGGTTTGGTGTCAGCTTTAGAGAAGTTTGTGATTGCCAGGGGATTGCTGGACAGAGGGTGGCCCTGGGCAGCTCCTTCCCTCCCTTCTCTTCTCCTTTCACTGTCTGTCAGCTTGACATCGCCCAGATGTTCCATGAGTGTGTGTATCAAGTCAGTAGCTTGAAATAAGTCTAGAACCAGTGGGAAAACCATTTTCTAATGGAATTTTTTTATTAGGCTAATAAACATGTGGTGTCATTGGCCTTTTTTACACCAGCCAGCTTTCATTTGTTTAAAATATCCCAGGATAAGGATATTTTACCGTATTACAAACAGTACATCCTAGTGGTCTGCCAGTTTATATTATTCTTCTATCAGTCTGTGCTATAAACATACCTGCCAGGTAGGTTGAAATACATTTCTGAAATTTGTCTTTTTCCTGTCCCAAATAAATTAACTTAAAAATTGCTATTTACTTTGGACCTGTCTCTTTATTTACTTTTCCCCTCCTCCATGGAAAAATTAACATTGGTCAGGAGAACATTAAAAGGTATGGAGTACAAACACGTTTTAAATAGGCACGTGTTTTCTCTATACACAGAAATGGTAAAAGTAGATACATATGTGTGTGTGTGTGTGTGTGTGTGTGTGTGTGTGCCTATATATGTGTGTGTAGACACACGTTTCTTCTCATTTCTTGCCTTCCATATGGTGGTGAGTGCTTCTGGTGTTGTTAGCTTGCAAGCCAGCGTGTGCTTAGCCATGTTAAGTTGTGTATGGGAAGAAGACCATACGGGATGTGTTTTCCTAGTGTCCAACAGGGCAGCTAACTCTTAGGATCAAGGTGCTGGCTGCTTGTCAGTGGGCTTACTCTTTAAAGGAGTTAGTTTCTGGGAGTTATATTTGAATGGTGAGTTTCAGGGTATACAGACCATTGTCTCAAGGACATAATTTCCGTGATTCTTGTGCTTAGGGATAGGACTTATGTAAGGGGCAATATACTCCTTTTGACTGCATGGGAGAAAAATCAGTACGATGGGCATGCACTTAGTATAAGCTGTTAGCCAAGTGCTATCTCATTAGTTGCTTTGAAAGGAAACATATTAACTCCAGGACTATATTTAGGAGAAAAGCATTTTCTTTATCTGCAAGGTGGCTCAGAATATACAAACTCCTCAAAGCTATGTGGAAATAACTGAAAAAAATTCTGCAAGAAACCGATGAAATAGCATGTTATGTAACATGCAGCATTAGATATTGAGGTTAACTGCATTTTTTTTTTTTTACTGTATTGCAGAAATGATTGGCAAGCAGATGGGCATATCTTTAAAATTAAACCACCTTTAGAGACCCACTGCTTGTAAACCTTTATAGATTAAAATTTGTCACTAACGGCTGTTCATGATTCTTTGGATGAAGTTAGTATTGTTTGTTAGTCACAAATGCCTTTATTACCTTTCCTTCTTTAAGTGTCATGTCTTTGTATCCCTAGCCCTGTACTTCTTCAGGACAAGTCTTATTTGTTGTTGATGATTCTTTCTAATGTTGGTGGAGTGGTCAGCCTGGGAGCAGAACTTAGCAGAACTTAGCACACTTTCACAGGCACAGTAGGCACCTGGGGCCCTCGTTAACAAAAGGCAGGTTCGGGAGTTTGGGTGTGAGTGTGAGATTCTGCATCTTTCATGAGCTCCCGGTGGAGAGGGGGAGGTTGTGGGTCCCATGATGCTGTCCCAGGACCTAACTCAAATGGCAGGACTAGATGAGGGAGAGAAAGAGAGAGGGAGGGAGGGAGGTGCAGGCAAACAAACAAAGAACAGTAGTATGTTTCCTGCTTTGTAGCTCTTGTGTGGCAAGGGCTTGAGGAGGGAGGGCTTGAAGGTCGGAAGCTTCCCAGACAGGTGGTAACAAAGAACTGAGTGGAAAAAGAGGCCAGGCCGCACAGTGAGGGGTCTGGGGTAAGGAGGCCAAAGAAGAAGAGAAAGCAGATGTGAAGACCAGGAAGGTGTGAAACAGCAAAGATAGGGTGGACAACTTGCAGTGCTTAGGTATACCTATTGAGGGTCCTTGTCATGCTCCAGAGGAGGGGGGAGGGGGCTTGGGGAGCTGAAAACAGAGAGATCCCCAGGGGTAGGAATACAAAGGGCCTTTACCCACAGCAGAGCATTTGGACTCTGTCCTGGAAGCTGTGGAAAGTCCTTTAAAGATTTTCATCCGGAAGAGACATGATTGCAATCTGTGCTTTAGGAGATCATTTGATCAGCAGCATAAGTGTTAAGGACTTGGGAGAACCAGTTAGACTTCTCTTTTTTTTTTTTTTTCTTTTGGTTCTTAACCAGGAAAGAGTGACTACATCAGAGATAATGTGAATGGGAAGGAGGAGGAGATAGGAGATACTGAGGAGATGCAGGTAGGGCAACAGTTGACTATGGGACACACCTGAGGGGTGTCTATTAGTAGTAGGCTGCATGAGGGCAGAGTCATGCCTGTTTTGTTCAGTGCTGGATACTCAGTGCCTGTGAAGTGCTTTTCCCCCAAGCAGGCATTCACTAAATCTTTTTTACATGGATGCTGTCAGAAGAATCTATCCCATTGTTTAGATTGAAGGGGTAGATAGAAATACCCTTAGCTGCCGTAGGGAGTGCTGACATAAAATGTAGCATTGCTGTATACAATGTCAATTCAGAGCTTAGTTTTCCCTACTACAAATATGTCTCTTCAAGCAATGTCAGCAAAATCAGAGGTAATAGTGATATAAATGGAAGGTATCAATGCAGTCTCTTATCTTTTTTATTTTATTTTTCATAGGGTACTCAGACTAACAGACTTCTTTAAGACTTCCCATCCTGCTTTTATCTTTCTAAATCTTTGTGGAATTTTGTACTGTACCTGAGACATGGTGAAAATTACTTATGTATTAATAAATAGAAACATTTTGGGAGATACTACAGAAAGGAGAAGTTTATAGGTTGAAAGTGTAGTTAACATATAATATATGGAAGGAAAATCATATATTTCTTCACAAGTGGGTAGAGAGAGACCTTTAAAAGAATCCTGATCTTGAAGAGAAACTATTTTTCATAAAAGAGGATGGCTACTATTTCACATGATCTTTGTCTAAAAATGTGACCTGTAAGAAACACACAGTGGTGCTGTCCATAGAACTGTCTGCAGTGATGGAAATGTTTGCTGTCCAGCAAGTAGCCACCAACCACATGTGTCTGTTGAGTACTTGGCAGTGTGGCTTGTTTGAGTAAGGAACTGAGTTTTAAGTTTTATTTCATCTTAATTAATTTAAATAGTGATATGTGGCTAGTGATTGCTGGCTCAGTCCAGTCCTGGTGTGCCAGCACCGCCAAGCATGCTAATGAGGAAGAAAATGTAGTCTTGGCCAGGGGGTTTGCAGAGGGCATCATTTGGTCCATGAGGCAAATCTGGACCTTGCTTATGGCAAACTGCTGTGCAGATGTTGGTAACACCAGACAGCTCTTCCCTCCCCTTGATGGTTCTGGGGCTGGGGCAGACATTGTTGTCCATTGCCATCCATATATCTAGCTGAAAGGACTTAATTTTGAACACAGGTTCAGCGGAGTTGGCCCTTTATCTTCAGTGTGTCCACCTGTCAGCTCGTGGACCCTTTCTCTCCTTGCTATGGTTTGTCACCTGGATGAGTGAGCAGTGTCTCACGGGGCGGTGAGGGGGTGAGGTGCTGTTTTTCCAGATGTTGATGCTCCCTTGGAAATTCTGATATGTGCTGCACCTCCCCAGAATCAGTGTCACAGTCCTGTTATGTACCTTAGACTTTTTGGAGTGGAGGAGGGAGATTAAAAGAGAACAATTCAAAATCAAGCTATGTAACAGCAGAATAGTCTTCAGCATCTAATAGATAAATATCCCATGGCTTCACACTTACCCACATGTGTTAGAGATTTATGAGCAAAGTTACCTTTGATGGCATTTTGCGAACACAGATGAAAAGTTGTTGAACTATGGGAAATATTTTGCACGTGAAAAATGTTTTGTATTCATCTATTTCCTTGCTAGGTTTCCAGTTCACACTTGTGACAAAAAGGTTCTACATCACTGTGGTGCCAAATTGAAATTCTGCCACACAAGTGCCATTCTCCTTTGAAAACAGTGTAGCAGCTGAGTTGTTTGTGATGTATTTTGAGAGGACAGAGTCCATTATATTATATATTTATATAAATCTACATCAAATGTATAACTTAATAAAAGGTAAATTTTAGTTTATAATTTAATAACAAGTTATATAAATGTATTTTTCAATATATTAATATTTTCACAACTTATTTTTCTCAATTTCTTGTGCACCCATAGTTTTTTCATCTCAATTCTCTGTGCCATTTACTTGTTTGGATCTGGCTGTTTTCATCCTGCTGCTAAAAATTCATCAATAGCCCTAATTTGGTGCTGATACATGCTTGCTTCCTGTAAGTTAGATATAGTATATTTTTAAAATGCTTTGAGGCCGGTGCTGCGGCTTACTAGGCTAATCCTCCACCTTGTGGCGCCGGCACGCCGGGTTCGCGTCCCGGTCGGCGCGCTGGATTCTGTCCCGGTTGCCCCTCTTCCAGGCCAGCTCTCTGCTGTGGCCAGGGAGTGCAGTGGAGGATGGCCCAAGTCCTTGGGCCCTGCACCCCATGGGAGACCAGGATAAGCACCTGGCTCCTGCCTTTGGATCAGCACGGTGCGCCGGCCGCAGCGTGCCAGCCGTGGCGGCCATTGGAGGGTGAACCAACGGCAAAGGAACACCTTTCTCTCTGTCTCTCTCACTGTCCACGCTGTCTGTCAAAAATAAAATAAAATAAAATAAAATAAAAATAAAATAAAATGCTTTGAAAGGAAACAGTTCCATTTGGTGATGCCAACTGTTTCAGTAACCCACCCCTGAATAAAATGGACCCAATGTAGGCCTTTAATATTTGGCCCTTACCAATAAGCTGCCATTCTATCCATTCTTTTCTCTTTTTTTTATACTTATTTTTATGTATTTGAAAGGCACAGTTAGAGAGATCTTCCATCTGCTTCATGCCCCAAATGGCTGCAACAGCTAGGGCTGGGCCAGATCAAAGCCAGGAACTTCTTCCAGGTCTCCCATGTGGGTACAGGGGCCCAGGTACTTGGGCCATTTTCTGCTGCTTTTCCCAGGTGCAACAGCAGGGAGCAGGACTGGAAGTGGCACAGCTGGGACTAGAAATGACATTTGTTTGGGATGCCAGGGTTGCAGGCGGTGGCTTTATCCACTGCGTCACAACACTGGCCCCTGTTCTAGCCATTCTTTTCTTTCATCTTTGGGAATTGTTTGTCACTAAGATAATATTGTACAAGGTGTTGAGTCCTCTTAATCTATAAAAGGTACCCCTCACAGCACAATGTGTTGAATTAAGAGGGGATTTGAATTAGAAGGTTTTCAAAATGTTTGCCAGCTCTAAAATGTTTTAACTGATTTGCCTCTGCCTATGGGACTCTGTTAGTTGAACAGTCTCATTGTGTCCCCTCCTCATCCCCAAACACACTTTATCAACTGTCGCTTCAGTTCTTGTCTCAGACTATGCTTGCTAGTAGGCACTGAGTACAAATATCCATGTCTTATTATATGAATCTGTGCTGCTTACTATATAATGTCACATCTAGTTAGACCCTTATCAATATAAATTGCCAGGAAATATTTTGTAAATTTGTATCCTAAATTCTTATAGCTCAGCTTCACAAATCTTAGTTCTTATTTCAGAAATGTATCATTTATGGATGAATGGGAGTGGGAAGCTCTGTGAGAGCGAGAGGGGTTTTGTTTGTGTTTGTTCTCTGGTGTCTCTAACACCGAGACCATTCCCTGGATCATTGCATGTATTCTGAATGAATTCTGAATGAATAAATGTTGTCTGAGAGTTAATTTTTTAAAAAAAGATTTGTTTACTTGAAAGGCAGAGTTACAGAAAGAGAGAGATTGAAAGACAGATCTTCATCTGCTGGCTCACTCCCCAAATGGTCACAATGGCTGGGGCTGGGACAGACGGAAGCCAGGAATCAGGAGCTTCATCTGGGTCTCCCACGTGAGTGGCAGGGGCCCAAGCATTTGGCCATCTTCCACTGCCTTCCGTGGCGTATGAGCAGGGAGCTAGCTCAGAGATGGGGCAACCAGGACTTGAACCACCACCCATATGGGTTGCTGGCATGGTACATATGTAGCCTAACCCGCTGTGCCACAATGCTGGCTGGAAGAGTTTACATAATTTGATTTAAAGCCACGTCAGGCATAAATACAATTTGAAAATTTATTATCCAAGTGATAATGGGAATTGTTTGATACCACTGTTAATTTGCTGTTTCTGTCTCTTGTTTTTAATACTTTTTATGGTAGCCACAAGCCCCATGTATACATTTTTCATGTGAATACTAAATAGGAATTGAGTTGCATAAAATGCAAATTGGCTTTCAAAGACTCAGTACCAAAAACTGTAAACTATCTCACTGGTGAAATATTGATTACATGTTGAAATGGCAGTATTTTGCATATATTGGGTTATATAGAAATTACTGAAATCAGTTTCACTCTTTTTTGGGCTGCATTTAAAATGTAGCTGTTAGAAAATTGAAAATTACCTACAAGACCCTTATTTGTGGCCCATTGAATAGTGTTGACATAGAAAACATGGCCATTGGATGTAGAGAAAGGAGAAGCCTTCAAAAGGAGTTTTACACAAATATCCTTAGTAGAATCATAAAATTATATGTTGCAGCTGTGACTTGGGAAAGTGAACATTGAAATGGTCTTGATCAAATAAATGAAAAAGACCAAAATAATTTAATTAGATTAGCTCAAATCAGAAATATGGAATGCAGCTACCAGATGGATTCCTGGCATAGTTGCCAGCCGGGCCTTGAGGTCAGAAAAGGGACAAGAAGGCATTGGTGGTTCTCTGAGTGTGAGCAGCTACTGATGAGTTTCTCTGTCCTGGCCTCACCTGAGTGCGGTTGAAGTTGAGGTGGGTGACATGCTTACTTGATAGCATGTAATACTGTTTTTTGTCATGCCTGCAAGAAATGGGTTCTTAGTAGGAAGGAGTAGGGAAATGGAAGGCCAAATCCAAGTGTGCTGTCACTCTCATTGAGGGCTCTCTGCTCTGTTCCTTCCCATACCTGTAGGTAACTCGTTTTCCCCCTGTTGCTGCCCATTAAAACTCCTTCATTGCTTTTGCAAGCTGGCCCTGCCTTTGCCACAGGGCTTAATGGGCTTGCAGGAGAGGGCACCTTCCTCCCTCCCTGGGTCCTTTTACCATTGGAGCTGGCCAGGAGCCCCATCCAGCCAGTGTTATTTCCTCCCAGGGCCACCCAGGACATATAAGTAGACTTTTTTTTTTCTTAAACTAGTTTGAAAGGTTATTTTGGTAAGTTATTTTGGTTAGTTTAAGCTTTTATCAAGTCCATTCCAGTATTTATTTTCTTGAAAGTTAGAATGAAACTTGAATAAGAGGACTGACTCCGTCAGCTTTTTAGGAGTGAATTTAATTTATAAATATTTGTTGCATTTAGCACTGGAGATTTCTGCTTCTCTTTAGTTTGGATTTTAAAGCAGATAAGTAGTTACAGCAACATGTTTTTACTAAAACGGCTTTCATGCTCACCTTATTTTCATCCGTCTGACCTCTCTATTTGGAGAAAGTAGATCAGAAGATTTATGGCAGTTAGCAGCGGAGTGAGGAGACCTTTGCCTTTAGCTGACAGCTGTCACCTGAAAACTACAGACCTGGAGACCCTCTCAGGTGTTCTGTCTGTAGTCCTGACAGTGAACAGGAATGCTGTTTACATTTTCTGTAAGCAAAATTCTCCCCTTGTTAGGAATATGTTAGAATAGGGCAGGCAGAAAGGGAATTTCTGTCTGTCTTACTGTCCTCAGCAGTGTTGGTTAGCCCTCGCTCCTATAGGAGTGTCAGTGGAATTTATGACTGAGCCTGTTTATAACATTGCTTTGGAAATTCTTCAACAAGATATTGTTTTTTTTTTTTTTTTTTCAAGTGGGCTAGTGTCACACAATGCTTAATGTGCTTATAAAAGAGGGGAAAAATGAGTTGAATTCCAAAGATGTCTAAGATTTCAGGCATTTCTTTTCCCATGTGAATTAGTTCTTTATTAGATAGATTGTTGGTTTCATTAGCACCCCACAAAAACACTTTCCTGTTTGCATTGTTGAGGTCTTTGCTAAATTGGTTACGTAATTTGACACAAAGTCTGTTAGGAAGAGTTTGAATAAAATGTGGAGTGTTCATCAGTGAACCTAGGAAGCTCATGGGTATGCCTCCCATTTCTGCCTACCTGTTTAGGGTCCTGCATTCTACCAAAAGGATTGAAGGCAACAGTGAGGGCTGCACAGATATTTTGGACTCTGTTCTGTTAAAAATATGTTGACTAGTTTGGGGGACAGTTTTGTGTTTCTACCAGGGAGAATAGTGATTGTGCAAGTGTGCATCCAGCTAGAGTTTCTGTGAGTGGTCACGTGGGATCCTGGTCCATCACCAGAGCCCAGCACGCCTGTGGGTGAATAATGAGCCTGGTGATTGGGCTGCTGCTGCCGGCGGCACAGACCGGGAACGTGGTGGGCCCCGAGCCATGAGTGAAATTGGTCCTCTTGGAGAATGAAAGCTTTTCTTTTGGTCTCTTTCTGAATCTTGTATATTTCTGCCATTAAGCATAATGAAATTATGAATTTATTATACTGTCCTCAAGCTTGCTTTTCGCCTTCATTATGGGGCACGTCCTTGTTGGATGCCTCTGCTGCTGTTATGTGGTTCTATGTGGGCTGTAAATATCTAATTTGTGCGAAATGACTGATTTTGGTATTTATATAATCCTCTAGTCAATTTAACTAAGTTGAGCTTTTCACAGCCCTTGGTGCGCTGCTGCTCATCTGATTACACTGCTCAGGGGAATAAGGTTAAGGGCGGGCTGTTGGTAACCAGAGCATTTCCAGGGCTTTAGTTCAGCAGATGGGCTGCTTGGCTATATTCATACATCTGCTTGCCTGCTGTGGCAGCTGCTGCTGCTTCGTGTTGTGTTCTTTTGTTCTGTTCCATCCAAGAATGGAACGCTAGGAAGTGTAGTGAATGGATTAATTTAAGGTTAAGGTTAGTGTTTTGCTTGCTTTCTAAGTAACAGATCATAATAATGCTTCTGGTAGAAGTTAATGAGTTTCTCTTAAAGTGAACTAGATTTATAAAATACAGCTCAGCAAGGGGGCTAGATTAGTATTGTTGATGGAAACCAAATTCAAATGTGTAAAATACTGGCCATTTTTATCATTTGTTCCTAATTCTTTGTTTTCTTCCTTCCTCCTCCCCTCCTCCCACTCCCTTCTAGGACCTATATCCAGACTTTGCCTGACACTGCAGGGTCCAAGAGAATTAAAGAAATATGGAATGACATGAAGAAGATTAGTTAAGGATTAAAGGCTTTGAGGACAAACACCTCAGTGAAGTGAAGCACAGACAAGCTCCCAAGCTGTAGTTTGGAAGAGCCGTGTGTTGGAAGAAGATGGCGGATCCAGGAATGATGAGTCTTTTTGGCGAGGATGGGAATATTTTCAGTGAAGGCCTTGAAGGCCTTGGAGAATGTGGCTACCCGGAAAATCCAGTAAATCCCATGGGTCAGCAAATGCCGATAGACCAAGGCTTTGCCTCTTTACAGCCATCCCTTCATCACCCCTCCACTAATCAGAATCAAACAAAGTTGACCCATTTTGATCACTATAATCAGTACGAACAACAAAAGATGCATCTGATGGATCAGCCTAACAGAATGATGAGCAATGCCCCTGGGAACGGACTGGCGTCTCCACACTCGCAGTACCACACCCCTGCCGTTCCTCAGGTGCCCCATGGTGGCAGTGGCGGCGGTCAGATGGGAGTCTACCCTGGCATGCAGAATGAAAGGCACGGGCAGTCTTTTGTGGACAGTGGCTCCATGTGGGGTCCCCGGGCTGTTCAGGTACCAGACCAGATCCGAGCCCCCTACCAGCAGCAGCCGCAGCCGCAGCCACAGCCGCCACAGCCGGCTCCGTCGGGGCCCCCTGCACAGGGCCACCCTCAGCACATGCAGCAGATGGGCAGCTATCTGGCACGTGGGGATTTTTCCATGCAGCAGCATGGGCAGCCACAGCAGAGGATGAGCCAGTTTTCCCAAGGTCAAGAGGGCCTCAATCAGGGAAATCCTTTCATTGCCACCTCAGGACCTGGCCACTTGTCCCACGTGCCCCAGCAGAGTCCCAGCTTGGCACCTTCTTTGCGTCACTCGGTGCAGCAGTTCCATCATCACCCCCCTACTGCTCTCCATGGAGAATCCGTTGCCCACAGTCCCAGATTCTCCCCGAATCCTCCTCAACAAGGGGCTGTTAGGCCACAAACCCTTAACTTTAGTTCTCGGAGCCAGACAGTCCCCTCTCCTACTATAAACAACTCAGGGCAGTATTCTCGATATCCTTACAGTAACCTAAATCAGGGATTAGTTAACAATACAGGGATGAATCAAAATTTAGGCCTTACAAATAATACTCCAATGAATCAGTCCGTACCTAGATACCCCAATGCTGTAGGATTCCCATCAAACAGTGGTCAAGGACTAATGCACCAGCAGCCCATCCACCCCAGTGGCTCACTTAACCAAATGAACACACAAACTATGCATCCTTCACAGCCTCAGGGAACTTATGCCTCTCCACCTCCCATGTCACCCATGAAAGCAATGAGTAATCCAGCAGGCACTCCTCCTCCGCAAGTCAGGCCCGGAAGTGCTGGGATACCAATGGAAGTTGGCAGTTATCCAAATATGCCCCACCCTCAACCGTCTCACCAGCCCCCTGGTGCCATGGGAATCGGACAGAGGAATATGGGCCCCAGAAACATGCAGCAGTCTCGTTCGTTTATGGGCATGTCCTCGGCACCGAGGGAGTTGGCCGGGCACATGAGACCAAATGGTTGTCCTGGTGTTGGCCTTGCAGATCCACAAGCAATCCAGGAACGACTGATACCTGGCCAACAACATCCTGGTCAGCAGCCGTCTTTTCAGCAGTTGCCCACCTGTCCTCCGCTGCAGCCCCACCCAGGCTTGCACCACCAGTCTTCACCCCCTCACCCTCATCACCAGCCTTGGGCACAGCTCCACCCGTCACCCCAGAACACCCCGCAGAAAGTGCCTGTGCATCAGGTAAGGGGACGCGGAGCCTGCCCTCATTGTAGTGTGAAAATGCAGCATGGTTAACTTGTCTAATAGAATTTCCTTGAACCTTCATGAAAAGCTTTTTCGTTGTGTGTGTCTAAATTTTTATTTTGTAGGCTGCCTCGGGATCTTATTTTTTCTCCCCTGTTAGTCCCTTTATTTATATTCACTCACTTATTGGCCTATGCATTTATTCATTCATTCAATCTAGAATTCTTGAATTCTCCTTTCCCAGGAGTTGTGCTAGATGGCTAAGAATGTCTAGATCACTGAGACCGGGTCCCTGTCCACAGGGAGATGAACTGTAGATTCAGAATACTCACCAGAAAAAGGGTTTTGTGTTCTTCTTTTTCTTGTTTCTCCTCCTACGTACCTTCTTTTAAAACTACACTGCAACTTGGTTTCCAGCAAAGTGTTATGTGTTTGTGGTAGTCTGCCCTATCTCTCCTTTCATATTATGATTTTTTTCCCTTGGGGAGTTGCAGCATGTGTACTTATGTAATATTTTATCATCTGTTGAATGTTTGAATTATGAAGTATGAATTTAAGTTGCAGACCATAGAAAATCTCTATAAATGGTAATCCCTAGAAGGTATTTGATCTCGAAAGGATCTGGATACATACATAATATTGAAGAACCTTTTTTTTTTTTAAATCTGAGCTTTGTTATTCTGCAAAACTTACAAGAGAACAGATTTAAGTTTTAAACTCTGGTGTTCACAAAGACATCAAATTTTGCTGTTTATGCCTCAGGTATACGAAAAATAAATTAATATTCATGTGTACAGGTTATTCTGAGAGCTGTTCAAAAATATGTATTGATCATCTGCTAGGATTGTACCTTTGGTTTTGGAGGGAACAGGAAGTGATTTTAGAGCTGTAAGGCATAGTGCTTGCTCTTTGAAAATTAAAAAAAAAATTTTTTTTGAGAGAGACAGATGGAGCTCCCATCCATGGGTTCCTTCCTCCAGAGGCCTACAACAGCAGGAGCTGGTCCAGGCCAAAGCCCAGAACTGAAAATTCAACCCAGGTCTCCCATGTGGGTGATAGAGACCCAACTATTTGAATCATCACCTGCTGCCTACCACAGTCTACATTAGCAGGAAGCTGGAATTGAGACTGGATCCAGGACTTGAACCCAGCCATCCTAACTGGTGTTTTAACTGCTAGACCAAACATCTGTTCCATACTGCTTGATCTTCATGAACATATAAGCAGCTTGGGAATCATGACCTATGTTGTACAAATACAAAGCAGACCACTGCTGGCGCCCCAGCTCACTAGGCTAATCCTCCGCCTGTGGTGCTGGCACCCCGGGTTCTAGTCCTTGTTGGGGTGCTGGATTCTGTCCTGGTTGCTCCTCTTCCAGTCCAGTTCTCTGCTGTGGCCCAGTAAGGCAGTGGAGGATGGCCCAAGTGCTTGAGCCCTGTACCCGCATGGGAGACCAGGAGGAAGCACCTGACTCCTGGCTTTGGATCGGCGCAGTGTGCCTGCCGTAGTGGCCATTTGGGGAGTGAACCAACAGAAGGAAAACCTTTCTCGCCAGCGCCATGGCTCACTAGGCTAATCCTCCACCTTGCAGCGCCGGCACACCGGGTTCTAGTCCCGGTCGGGGCGCCGGATTCTGTCCTGGTTGCCCCTCTTCCAGGCCAGCTCTCTGCTGTGGCCAGGGAGTGCAGTGGAGGATGGCCCAGGTGCTTGGGCCCTGCACCCCATGGGAGACCAGGATAAGTACCTGGCTCCTGCCATCGGATCAGCGCGGTGTGCCGGCCGCAGCGCGCCATCCGTGGCGGCCATTGGAGGGTGAACCAATGGCAAAGGAAGACCTTTCTCTCTGTCTCTCTCACTGTCCACTCTGCCTGTCAAAAAAATTTAAAAAAAAATAAAAAGAAAAAAAAGCAAACCTTTCTCTCTGTCTTTCTCTCTCTCTCTAACTCTGCCTGTCAAAAAAAAAAAAAAAAAAAAGGGCAGACAAAGCAGACTGGAAGAGTACACATGATTGTGAGTGAGGGTGCTTAGGATTTTGCTAGGAATTACCCAGAGAGAGCGATTCTGGGGAGACATTTCAGGTGTTTTACTTGATTTTTCTAAACAAGGGCACTGGAAGTTGCACAGAAAAGACATGGGAAACAGGCTTCCGGCTGGAAAGTATTGGTCAGGACCAGACGTTGGAGTCTCGAATTCTATTAGACAGTTCACAGAGGGTGGGTTGTGGAGCCAAAGAAGTATGACGTGTGAACCTGTCCTCCACGATGGTGAGGACAGTTTGGACCTGGGATCCACTACTGGGAGAAGGGATGGAAATGGTGTGATGGTAAAAGTCAGGAAGCGAAGCTCCGAGGGCATCTCAGTGGAGTCATTTAGTGCAGAGATTCTGAGGTTTCAGTCTCACCTGGCCCTGGTGGGTGGAGGTCGGATGTCAGGACATGTGGATGTTGGGAGATGCACCCTTAGCTTTAGGGCACGCTTGGTGATTCCCAGAGAGCTCTGAAGTCAGCTAAAGGTGCTGCCAGGGCCCAGGCCAGATCTGTACTGTCTAGGAGAGAAGCGGAGCACATGTTTTGGTTCCTGGGAATGGCTTCTGGGACATGTGGCCTAGACCATCCATGGAGCTCGCTAAGGATGGTGAGAAAGACGTAGAGGCAGGCCGACTGCACGGGGGCAGGAGAGAATGGCATGGGCCCGTGGGGGTGCCATGCCATTTCTTTTATGTTCACCTCAGGGCCCAATGCCCTTCCTCAGAATGGACTAAGAGTGGTGGTCCCTGAAGAAAATGTGACTGTTTCCGGGAATTTCTTTTCTTGTATTCCCTGGCAGTTTCCTTACAAGGAAGGGATTTTCAGAGCAGTAGTTCCTCAGGGTGCTCGTTCCAGCACCATCTCTCCTTCTTTGGAGGGCAAGTGCTGTGTGGAGTCAAGTGTTGTTTGCAGCCAGACCCCATTGCTGTCCTCAGGCCTCCCTGGGTGTGGGTGCTGATACCTCCACCGCCCTTCTGCAGGATGGGTGTGAACTTGCTGGTGTCTGTCCGCGGCCCCGGATGCTGGGGGCTTGGTGCGTGTTGCACCCTGAGTCAGGTCCTGGAGACCCTGAACACGCATTGGTCTCCTCTTGGAGTCAGTGGAGGAACTGGTAAAGGGGTGTAGACAAGGACACTTGAGGAATTTTCTTTGTAAGTACAGTTAGATTTTCTGTCCTGTTCATGGTGTTTGCCTTCCTATTCTGGCTTAACTTTGCATCCTCTCCAATTCTGAAGCTTTGGAAATAGTACTAGGAAGAGCATAGACTTGGAACACAGAAAGGTGTTGGAATCCCAGCTCTATTAGCTTAGTGATCTCAGCCGAGTAGTTTGAGCTTTTCTTCAGCAAATTGGGAAGAATAGTAGCCATCTCAAAGGGTGCTGCAACTGAGTGGAGTGATGTGCTCCGTGTGCCTACAGTGGTGTCCAGTCTCTGGTATATATGTTCATTTTCCTCTGGGTTTTAGTTTCCTATTTGAATCGCAAACAATGCTTTATAATCATTTCATATGTGGATGCGATGCAACATTAGTTTTGTTTCTAAAGAATAGACTAAAGATGAAATATAAACTTAGTTATAAAATGATAAATTTGATTTGTGCAAATTTGTGATTTGTCCCTTTTAGCCCATGTTGCCAGGTATGAGGAGGAGAGTAACGCAGGTGATTCATAATGCCAACACATAGCCCTCAAACCCCTCTGTCCTTCTGAATGACTCATGTTCTTCCCTAGCAGATATATCTGCCCAATGATATCTTGCCTTTGTGCTATTAAAATTATCTTGCATTTGCTCTATGATAGAATGGTGGTTTCAAACTGTGCTGACTAGCAGGGAAACTGCTAGAGTAGGTTGAAATACCCGTGTAATTTGCTCAGTGGATTGTCACATTCAGATAGGCTTGTTGACTTTTATTTTCTTGATTTTTTTTCACTTTAAAAAAAATAGAAGACATGGGACAACGCTGTTGTGCAGCAAGTTAAAGCCCTGGCCCTCAGTGCTAACATCTCATATGGGCACCGGTTAAATCTCTGCTGCTCCACTTCTGATCCAGCTCCCTCTAATGCACTTGGGAAAGCAGTGGAGGGTGGCCCAATTCCTTGGGTCCCTGTACCCATGTGGGAGACCCAAAAGAAGCTCTTGGCTTCGGATCAGCTCAGTTCTGCTCCGGCCTCTGTAGTCATTTGGGGAGTGAACCAGCAGGTGGAAGACCTCTCTGTCTTTACCTCTCTCTGTAATTTTCAAATAAATAAAACCTTAAAAAATAAGACATGCTGTTTAAGTGTTTCATGGGTTCAGAAAAGATATTTTCTAAATTATGAAGCATGTGTATTTTAAAGATAAGCTTGACTTTTTTAAAAATTAAGAATTTATTTTTACTTAGAGAGAGATCTTATATCTGTTGGCATGTTCCCCAAATTCCTGCAGCAGCAAGGGCTGGACGAGGCCCAAGCCAGGAGTTTAGAATTCCATCAAGGTTTCTCTCCTGCGTGGCAGGGACCTTACTACTTGAGTCATCATCTGCTGCCTTCTCAGGACCTACACTAGCAGGAAGCTTGATTGGAAGCAGAGTGGCTGAGATACAAGCCAGGCACTCTGATACGGGATGCTTGTGTCCGAAGTGGAGCCCTCACCACCATGCCAGATGCCTTTCCTGGTGAGTTTATATTGAAGAGTCAACAAAGAAAAATATTAGACCTAAGAAGCCAAAGTTCATTGCATCAAGGCATGCAAAATTGTTATTTTGGCTTGTGGACATAGTTGTTAATGGAAGCTATAAATTTTGATGGATGAGATTTACAGAGAAGGAAAAGCTCTAGTTTATACTTCTTTTTCAATAGCTGATTAGAACAGTGGTTCTCAAACCTGTTCATCTCAGATCCCGTGAACTCTTAAAAAGTATTGAATGGCCAGTACCGCGGCTCACTAGGCTAATCCTCCACCTGCGGTGCCGGCACCCCAGGTTCTAGTCCTGGTTGGGGCGCTGAATTCTGTCCCGGTTGCTCCTCTTCCAGTCCAGCTCTCTGCTGTGGCCCGGGAAGGCAGTGGAGGATGGCCCAAGTGCTTGGGCCCTGCACTGGCATGGGAGACCAGGAGGAAGCACCTGACTCCTGGCTTCGGATCGACACAGCACACCGGCCATAGTGGCCATTTTGGGGGTGAACCAACGGAAAAGGAAGACCTTTCTCTCTGTCTCTGTCTCTCTCTCTCACTATCTAACTCTGCCTGTCAGAAAAAAAAAATTATTGAAGATTCCAAATAACTTGTGTTTATGTGGGTTATATGTGTTGATATTTACTGCCTCAGAATTTTCTTTTCTTTTAAAGATTTATTTATTTGAAAAGTAGAGATAGGAGAGAGAAGAGGGTGGTTTCTATCTGCTGGTTTACCCCCAAATGGCTGCAATGGCTGGGGCTTCACCAGGCTGAAGCCAGGAACTTCTGGGTCTCCCGCATGGGTGCAGGGGCCCAAGTAGTTGGGCCATCTTCTGTTGCTTTCCCAGGCACATTAGCAGGGAGCTAGGATTGAGAATGAAGCAGACAGGACTCAAACTAGTGCCCACATGGGATGCCGGCACTGCAGACAGAGGCTTAGCCTTCTGTGCTACAGCGCTGGCTCCATGTCTCAGAAATTTAAACTGAGGAAACTTTAAAATATTAACTAATTAAACACTTAAAATTGTAAATTGCTATGTGTTAATATAAAAATACTTGTTAAATGAAAAACAACTTTCCTAAAGCAAAAACTTGGTGGCATTGTCCTTTTTTAAAAAAAAATAATTAATTTTTTAAGGAATAAAAATTTCATTTGTACAACTTTAGGTGTCGTTTGCTTGCTCAAACATTAGATTCTCACATCTACTTCAGAATGCAGTCTGTGTACAAGTCACGAACCTCTGGAAGTGTCGGCTGTCTATTCAGAGAGAGTGAGCATGAAAGGCAAATAGCATGTCAGTATCATGCAGGAACACTTGTGACCTCACAGACCCTCCAGGATCCTAGGTTTAGGCTTTTGAATGGAAACACTGCACTAACTGATTGACTGTGGGCAAGGCACTTAACCTCAGAGCCTCCATTTCATTGTCTCTAAAGTGAGGGTTCATATAAATTCCTGGCTGAGGGCATAGTGAGAGTAGCAATAGCATCTTTCAAGTATTTAACTTGGTTGGGACTCAGATCATTATCATGCAGCAAGGGTTCCAGACATTTTGTTGCAAAGCTTTAAACATAACACTTCACCGTCATATCATAGTTGTTTGACTTTATTTTCTTGGTTTCTGGAAACATTTATCAGATATTGGAGTTCCCTGTGACTCGTGCTCGGGCTGGGGGAGTCAGGTGCAGGTGAGGGTGTCATGTGAAGAGCACACAGTAGAAACCATCACTGGGTGACCCCGTCTTTAGGTAGGGTAGGTGGGGCTGGGAAATGGGAGGGCTTGGATGGGGGGAGGTGATAGCTTTGCTGAGATGTGAAGGATGGGAAAAGTGGGAGGGGATAGAGTTTAAGGCTTAGGAAACAGTGATTGCAAAGATGAGATATTCCCTTGGGCCTTGAATATCTCTGTGTTACTGGAATGTAGAAGCTTGGTGTGGGAGACAGGGAGCTCACGATCCTGTGCTCCTGTCTTTGGGGTGCACTAGAAGAATCAGTGGTGTTATTTTTTCAGTGCGGTGTCTTTCCACAGTATCTTCTTAACATTGTGGTTTTGTTTTGTTTTTTAAAGATTTATTTATTTATTTATTTATTTGAAAGTCAGAGTTACACAGAGAGAGGAGAGACAGAGAAAGAGAGAGAGAGAGAGAGAGAGAGAGAGAGAGGTCTTCCATCCGCTGGTTCATTCCCCAGATGGCCGTGAAGGCCTGAACTGTGCCGATCCAAAGCCAGGAGCTTCTTCCGGGTATCCCACACGGGTGCAGTGGCCCTAGAAATTGTGTCATCTTCTTCTGCTATCCCAGGCATTGCAGAGAGCTGGATTGGAAGTGAAGCAGCCAGGTCTCGAACTGGCGCTCATATAGGATGCCAGTGCTTCAGGCCAGGGCATTAACCCACTGCGCCACTGCACCGGTCCCTTAACATCTTTTAAAAATAGCTTTTCTGTGGAAACCCTTTCCAAGAAAACTTCGAGTAGAGTTGATCCTGCACTGAGGTTCACTGTTTAACCAGTACATACAAAATTCCAGACATGAGCAGAGTAATTGACAGTGACTAAGTGAATTTATGGAAAATGGTGGCCATGCATCTCAAGCATCAGGTATGCAAGTTGTGATCAGAAACAGAGAAAAATGTCTTGTCAGTGGAAACTACATGTATCCTATCATTGTTACCTCCCTTTATTTTTTTTTTTAATAAGATTTATGAATTTTTTGAAAGGCAGAGTTAGAGGGAGAGAGAAAAAGAGAGAGAGAGAGAGAGATCTTCCATCTATTGATTGACTCCTCAAATGGCCACAACGGCTAGGAGTGGGCCAGGTTGGAGCCAGGAGCTTCATCTTGGTCTCCCACATGGATGCAGGAGCTCAAGTACCCAGGCCATCTGCCTCTGCTTTCCCAGGTGCATTGGCAGGGGCCTGGATCCAAAGTAGAGCAGCTGGGACTCCAACTGATGCCCATGTAGAATGCTGGCATCCCAGGAGGTGGCTTAACCTCCTGTGGCCCAGCACTGGCCCCTTATTGCTACCTTTGACATCACTCATACTTCTACATTCCTGAAGTTGTTTTTGGGAGATGGGGAAGCAATAGGGAACCAATGTTTCTCTAAAGAGAAACCAGGTTTCACCTGAAACGTTGGAGGCTTTTCCATGTGCACTCTCCTTTAGAAAGCAGGAATCCTAGTTTGACCTCTTTGGAGTGGGTTGCCCCTCTTTTGCTAACAGAGGGAAGGCAGAGGAAATCTGAATTTTCCCTTTGTGCTGCTGGCTGTGGATGTTTCTTCCCAACACCTCTGGGTACCCAGGCCATCTAGCCTTTTTTTTTTTTTTTTTTTTTAATTTGATAGAGTTAGACAGTGAGAGAGAGACAGAAAGGTCTTCCTTCCATTGGTTCACCCCCAAAATGGCCACTATGCCGATCTGAAGCCAGGAGCCAGGTGCTTCTCCTGGTCTCCCATGCGGGTACAGGAACCCAAGCACTTGGGCCATCCTCTGCTGCCTTCCCGGGCCACAGCAGAGAGCTGGACTGGAAGAGGAGCAACCGGGACTAGAAGAACCCAGCGCCCATATGGGATGTTGGCACTGCAGGCGGAGGATTAACCTAGTGAGCCATGGTGCGGGCCCCCGGCCATCTAGCTTTTAGAGTGCTCTGTTTCCCCGTGAGTCAGTCACTCCTTCAGCATTGATGGAGACTTTGCAATATTTCTTCTGACCACCTCAGTTTGTGTATACCGCACCTTAGTGAATAACCTCCTTGCATTTTCCTTCAACATAGCTCATTTATCCACAAGGTCAGAAATTTTGTGGGTTAAAGTAGAAAATATTAAGTGTAGAATTAAAATAGAGGGGAAAACTGTGTCCTTTTACCCCAGGGTCTGAAAGCATGAATGAGCTGCACAATAGCCTTGACTCTTAAATGGCTTTTCTTTTGTAAGAGTGTTGTTTTCTGTAACTGCCAGGGATATTGTAGGTAACAAGAATTGAGGATTTTCCAGGTGCATTAGCATGGAGCTGGTTGGGAAGTAGAGCAGCCATGGCAGGAATGAGAGCCCGCATGGGATGCCAGCTTCACAGATGGGGGCCTAACCACAACACCAGCCCTGAGAATTTAGTTTTTGCTTTACCTTTGGAGCCTGGATATCAGGCCTCTTCTAGGTGTTCCAATAGCCAGTTGAGTTTTCCTGACTTGTAAGAGGTCATGTTTTCTTATTTTTACACCTTCCATTTTTTAAAATTTATTTGAAGCACCCCCACCCCCACCCCTGGCCCAGCTCTCATCTGCTGGTTCACTTCCCAAATGCTGCAACATCTTGGGGTGAGCCAACCCGGGTCTGGAACTGGAAACTCAGTCTCAGCCTGCTGTGTGGGTGGCAGGGAATCAAGTATGTGAGTCATCACCTAGAGGCAGATCTGGAGCTGGGACTAGACCCAGGCCCTCTGCTAGGAGATGTAGCCATCTTAACTGCTAGGCCAAACACCTACCTAAGAAGCCACTCTTTCTTATTTATTTATTTATTTATTTTCATTTTATTTGAAAGGCAGAGAGACAGAGAGAGGGAGGGAGGGAGGGAGGGAAGGAGAGAGAGAGAGAGAGAGAGAGAGAGAGAGAGAGAGAGAGAGAGAAGGAAGCAGAGAGACAGATGTCTTCTATCTGCAGCTTCACTCTTAGCCAGGGCTGGACTGAAGCCATGAACCCAGAACTCCATCAAGGTCTCCCATACAGGTAGCAGGGACCCAAGTACCTGAGCCATCATCTTCTGCCTCCTATGCTGCACGTTAGCTGGAACTTGGATTGGAAGCAGAGTAGCTGGGACTACAGTCAGGCACTCTAGTATGGGATGTAGGCTTCCTAAGTGGCAACTTGACACATTGCTCCAAATGGCCGGCACCTAGTACCCACTTTAAATACTGTATTTTCTTTTTGTGTCTTTGCTGCCTTCATTCAACTGGATTGAAATATTTAGTGCCTATTTATGATGGAAGGTGGGGAAAAGACAATGACCCCCAACAGAAGTAGATAAGGAATTTTGTTTTTTAAGTCTTTTGGCTGTCATTTTTGGGGATATACTTACCATGTTCTAGAATAGTGCTGTCCAATTGGTATATAATAGGAACTTCAAATGCAAACTATATATGTTTTTAAAACATTTTGAGAAAAAGCTAAAACTAATTTCAGTTATATGTTTAACTCAGCATATCCAAGATATTCTTCCTTCATGTAATCAGTATAAAAAATTAATAACAAGACACTTTACAAAAGTATTGGAAATCTGGTGTGAAGTGTACTCAGTTCTGATGAGCTGTATTCTAGCTGCTCAATAGCTGCATGTGGCCGGTGGCTGCCATATTGAACAGCCCAGTGCCAAACTCTTTCCCAACAAGTGAGAGCATCAATAAACTCACACACTTATAACTAAATCTAAAATTCTTTGGTCTAATTATGACAATCATCCTTCAAGACAGGTGTTACCCACCCTCATTGAAGGCAGGGGAAGTAGCACCATGTTTCAGGTTTCATTAATAAATGTAGCATTGGAGGGTGTATGAAGGGTCTCAGTATCATTTCAGGAAAAGCTAGATTATCAAAATGAGATTTTATTTATTTATATTTCCAGGGAGGCTGACTAAATGCAGTCTAAGCTGTAGGGAGAAGTAGCATGTTTCTCTGACATTTCAGTGGCTTACCGCCATTTTCCAGATTTTAGTTGGAAATAGTGTTTCTTACCTTGAGTAGTTCATTCTTCCCCCCACTCAGAACCTCTCTGTACCTCTCTGTCTCTAGTCCAACTGTTTGTTTCTTCATGCAGTTGGTTCTGCAAGGAAGAGGAAGGGAGAAAGCCTTCCTTTTTATATCATGCAGGGCTCCCTTCACTTTTTTTCTTCCTTGCCGCTTTTTTCTTCCTCACTTTATCACTCATTCAGAAAGGCGGTCTGTGGCACTGCAGAGCCTTAGTTGGCTGAAGAAAGATAATTGGGAAATGGGTTAGGGGAACAATTAGGGAAAAGGCATTGCTAGAACTAATCTGGACAATTTACTTTAGTCTTGACATCTTAATGTTATTCTCCATTCTCTGTGGTTACCGCTGTAAATCTACCGATAAACTTTAAGTAACCACAGAAAGATGGGCTTCATTTTTCTTTTGTTGCTGAACTTGTACTTGTGCCTTGTAAAACTTTAGTAGGTGACAGTGTGTCACTAGAGTGAGGTTTTCTTTTATTTTTTTCTTCCCTTAGTGTTAAAAAAAAATAGAACAACTCGCCCTACACCACAGATAGACAGCCTTCTTGGGAATCTAAACAAATAAAATCTTACTTAGATAGTCTGTCTTTTCCATACCCTAGCAGTAGTAGTAGAGAATTTTTTTTTTCTTTTTTACAGGCAGAATGGACAGCGAGAGAGAGACAGAGAGAAAGGTCTTCCATTTTTGCCGTTGGTTCACACTCCAATGGCTGCTACTGCCGGCGCACCACACTGATCCGAAGGCAGGAGCCAGGTGCTACTCCTGGTCTCCCATGGGGTGCAGGGCCCAAGCACTTGGGCCAGCCTCCACTGCACTCCCGGGCCACAGCAGAGAGCTGGCCTGGAAGAGGGGCAACCAGGACAGAATCCGGCGCCCCGACCGGGACTAGAACCCGGTGTGCTGGCGCCACTAGGCGGAGGATTAGCCTATTGAGCCGCAGCGCCGGCCTAGTAGTAGGGAATTTAAGGGAGGTTGGCAAAATGCCAAAGGATTGGCACCATTTTAAAAAAGTCAACATAGACACAGGAACACTCATCTCTTGCTTGTTTTGCTCTTGGCCAGTTTCCAGGACGGGAGTGGTGGTCAGGTAAGGCTGCCAGGCGTTTCCTTACCTCTTTAACCATCACATAGGCAGTTATTTGAAGGAAACATGGCTTTTTGATGCTCCTTACTGAAGAGCGTAATATTTCTGATCTGCTTTAAGGTGTATTTGACCTGTTCTCCACTGCCTCCTGTGTCTAATTTAATTCCAAATAATTCTCTACGTTAAGTTTCAGGAGAATTTCTGGAGTTGAACCTTAATTCTGTGAAAGCAAAAATAATTATCTCAAGGTGTGGTTACCTCTAGCAAGAGTTGTTTAACCCAAGAGCTCTTTGGTTTTGTTTGTTTTGGTGATGATTTTAAGATTTGAGTATCAAGGAGGTACAAGTAGTGATGCGGGGAAACTTTGTTGAGGGTTCTTCAATTGGCAGGTGTTTTCACTTCACTGTCCCCTTCCTAGCTCATCATAGGCTGGCTGGAGCACTTCTGACATTAACATTTGGTGGGCTGTGAAGTCTCTAGCCAGCTGCTGCTCAGTGTAAAGGGTTGGGAGGTTGCAGGGTGCATTTTCCTGCTAGTGAATAGGCAAGGAACTTTATCCTTTCTCTGAAACTGGTTTTTGAAGTCACATATCTGAATGTGCTCTTTGATGCAGGGGGAGTGTAGACTTAAAATTCTTATTGAATATAGGAATCTTTGAAGTTAAAGTTCAGTTGTTAGATCATGTTTCTTGATGGACCCTTACAGCCTGAACATTCTCTTTATGTATGTATGTGTGCATACGTAATTATGGAATGATTTAGAGCTATGATGTGTTTGTTTCCACTGTTAATTTTAAGAAAACCTCTGAATGCCAGTCAGCCAGTAGAAAGACCAAGTTTAATATTACTTTGGAGGCTGCCAGAAATGGACAATGGGGAATGAACTTGGAGAGTTTACTTTAATTTTGACATCTTAATGTTACTCCCCATTCTCTATGGCTATAGCTGTAAATCTATAGAGAATCTATATGTAACCATGAGGAGAAATGGAACTGGGGCAATAAATAAGTAGGATATGCTGACTTTGCTTTAAATTGCTCCATTACTAAGCTAACTCCATTTTTGGCTGCTCAAATACCGCAAAGATATTTCTGTGAAGGAAAGCTGTTGCAATGCATGGAACATAACTTGGGTTAAAGGAGGCAAGTCAGAGTTCTTTAGGGAACTGTTTGATGATTTAGTAAGACATTAAGTAGTCTTTCATTTTTATCAGCTGTTTCTCTGAATATCTTCCCTTTTCACTTTAAATAAATTCATCCAAACAATAGGAAATGCAGAAAATCTGGTTCTCTTTACGTCGAGGTAAGATGTCTTCACAGCTTCTGTACTCAGCATCTTACCTGACTTGACCTCTGATTCAACAAGGTGTCCCTTTTACTTGGAGACAGTTGTAGAAGACTTAACTCAAAGAATGAAATACATGTGTTTCAAAGTCTACTCTTGGAAAAGATCTGTCCTTAGAGAGCTGAGCTTAAAGCTTAGAGCTTCAATCTTTGCAAGAAAGTTGGGAGTGAACCAGCAGATGGGAGACCTTTCTTTCTGTCTCTCCCTCTGTCTGTCTGTAACTCTACTCTCAAATAAATAAATAAAATCTTAAAAAAATTGTTTACTTATGAACAAGATTCTTAAGCTAGGGGAACATTGGTGAAATTTTAAAAAAGACTAGCCATTCATCCATTAGTAGAACAAAAAGGATCAAATTATAAGATTGGTTTTAATAAGCTTCCTATATTGACTGCTTGAGATATATTAAATGCTAAAGTGGTATTTGTATTAAATATAAATGTGATTCCAAGAATAAGTAAATGGTGAAGGGCTGAGTGTCAATGTATTTCTTTCATTTAATGTTTCCTCCCTTTTTTTTTTTTTTTTTTTAAAGTTAGACAGAGTTCCAGTCCTCTAGTTCACTCCCCAAATGCCTGCAGCCGAGGCTGGGAGCTGGGATTGCAATCCAAGTCTCCCGTTGGGGTAGCAGGGACGCAACTACTTGAGCCATTACCCCCACCTCCCACTGTAGCAAGACACTGGAATCAGAAGCAGAGCCACAACTCAAACTTAGGCACTCTGCTCTGGGATGCAAGTATCCCAACTAGTAGCTTAATTGCTAGATTGCTAGGCCAAATGCCTACCCCTCATATCAGATTTTCTTTCTTTCTTTCTTTTTTTTTTTTTTTTTAAGTTTATTTTTGTCTACTTAAAGGCAAGACAACAGAGAGACATATATAGAGAGAGATCGTCCAACCATCCACTGGTTCACTCCTCAAATGCTGTTATAGGAATTGTCATCCCAAGCAGTGACTTAACCTGCTGTGCCACAGTGCTTGCACTGCTCTCCCCAAGACTCACCCTATGTCATTTTTCAAACATCTCATATGCCTGCTATTCTTATTTATTTATTTGAAAGGCAGAGGCAGAAAGAGAAGTCTTCTAGCTGCTGGTTCACTCCCCAAATGGCTGGAGCTGGGCCAATCCAGAGCCGAGAGCCAGGAGCTTCTTCTGGGTCTCCCATGCAGGTGCAGGGGCCCAAGGACTTGCTTTCTCAGGCCATATCAGAGAGCCGGATTGGAAGTGGAGCAGCTGGGACTCGAACCGCTGCCCATATGAGATGCCTGCACTGCAGGCAGCGGCTTTACCTGCTAGGCCGCAGCACTGGCCCACCCCTGATATTCTGTCTAGTGGCCGCACATTGGTTGGTTCTGTCAAGTGCTTCCCTTTACACTGGCACGAGTTGCTAGGGAACACACAAGGTAGAGTTCTGAAGACTTTGGGCTTCATACACACTGAACCCTAGTTGCATAGGGGTATTCCAATTTTTAAGTCATCTTGAATATTTTCTTAACATTCCTAAACCTTTGTTTCCTGAGAATAATAATTGTAACAATTGCACAGGATTATTATGGGAATTAAGTAAGATAATGGCAGTGAAGTTTTTAGCACAGCGTGTGGCATGCGATAAGTGCTCAATAGATGTTAAGTATTTTTATAATAACTGCTGTGACAGTGGTTGTCGAAAAGAGATTTTGGAATGCTTTCTTCTTTAATTTTCTACTCTTTAACCTATCATGAGAAAACTTTCCCTTAATTTGTAAAACAGGACATTATCAATGTTCCAAAAATCAGTTTTTCAAGTTCTCCATAAAGCAAACAAAAATTCATCATGTTTTTATTTGGGGATGGGAACAAAAATCGCTATCACATGGCTTTTGAAATGGCTCTCTAGGAAATTTGGTACAATATGTAAAATATTATTTGCTTTCTCAGTGTTTAATTTCTTCCTATTTATATCCAAGATGAAGATCATCAGTTACTTTTTAGGCACTTTAGGTGACATCCTGCTTAAAATTTGTAGGGAGAGTCCCTGGTATTCTATCTAGCATCCAAGAGGTTATATGGCTGAAAAACTGTAGATAGGTCTCTATATAGTATGTTTAGTTCAGTCACACAAACAAGTCTTTACTTTGTTAAATGTAAATTTAAATGTACAAATGTTAACCTTAAAATCAGTGATCCATTTTGCCTCCTTGTTCCCAGCACCTTCCTGTATTTTCATGGTATGCTCTGCGAAACTCTGAGATATTTGGTGCTATCCTTTGTTTAGTGAATGGTTCCAACTGAGTGGCACCAAGGGTGCAGTTTTGAACTCAGTTGATTTGGGAAGACTGTGCCACTTCGCTCTTTCTGATGTTTCTTTATCCTTAAAAAGGAACTTCTAATGTTTCAAAGTGAGACAAAATAAAAGGGATTGTTGAAGTTTTATTTAGTAGCTAAATTAAAAAGAGCTAAGAAGGCAATTTACAATTATTTTGAATTTGTGAGGTTTACTTTTTTGGAGATAACTTTTATTCATCTTAAACACCATTGCTACTTTTTAGAAACTAGAATTTAAGAGCTAGGAGAGACTGGTGTTAGAATTGAGCCTGGAGCTCAGAGTTTTGTTCTTCTGAAAAGAACACAGTTATATCTTTGCTTAATTTAAATATAAGGGAAAAGGCTCTTTCACTTATCATCTTTGCTACAGTTTTAAAACAGTATTTTAATGTATTTTTAATATTTACAAATAAATGTGTTGAAAAATGAGATTAAAAAAAGCAAATGGAAAACCTGTTACTTATTATCTGATATCCATTGGTTGTAATTTAACAAATATCATGGGTAGTGTTTTTCTATATTACTTTATTGAACTATAATCCATACATAATAATGTCTATAAAATAAAAGTAGTCCTTTATATCATAGAATGAATAGAGTGGTTACAATCCGGGCTGTCATATACTTTTACAGAATCAACGGTTTAAGAAAAGAAATGCCTTTTGACTGTACTAAAATTTGACAGAAAGTTCATATCTTTCAAGTTTTTTTTTGTTTGTTTTTTTAATTAATCAGTGAGGCAAAAAGGGAGAGCAGGAAGAGACAGACAAATGGCTAGACAGAGCAGAACTCCCACCCACTGGCTCACTCTCCAAATGCCTGCAATGCCCAGGACTGGGCCAGGCTGAAGCTGGGAGCCAGGAACTCACTCCGCACGTCCCACGTGGGTGGCAGGGACCCAACTATTGCCTCCAAATGTCTCATTAGCAGGAAGCTGGAATCAGGAGCAGAGCCAAAAAAACACAGTATAGGATGTGAACATCCCAAGCAGCATCTTAAAACACTGTGCCAACTGCCTACCCCTCAACTTTATTAAAGATAGTTTGTGTGTACTTTATTATCATGCTAATAATGAGTGTTTGTACAAAATGTATAACTTAGTACTCAGTATCTGTGAACTTTCTGTCATGATGGAAATGTTCCATATATGTCCTGCCCAGTATGGAAGCTACCAAGAACTTAATGGCTATTGAGCCTTTGAAATGGGGCTAGTGACAGAGGAACTGAAACTAGTGACTTCCCTATAGAACCACTCAGGTATAACCAAACAAGACACATTATTTAAATTATCTGAATATGAGATGTAGCACACAACTAAAACTAGAAAACGGAGTTATTTGTTATGTGGATAGCCAGTGTAACCTTTATGTTTCTACTTTTGTTCTCTTTTACCTCTTACTGCTGGGTACCTCATGTCTTTTGACCCTGCCAGACAATGAGTGGTACGTGATCCTTAGGTAATGTTGATACAACTCACTTTGTTAATTTTGAAATAAATCTTTGCTGTTTTTGTCAGCCAAATTTTAAGCACAGCACACTATTTTAAGTAATATCATCTTGTTTTTAGGCATAAATGCCATTTTTCAAAGTTGTTAATTTTAAGTCTTAGTCCCAAATGCTTCATGCAAAACAAAAAACCCTGAGTGGGTGCGTTGCATATCTGAGATAATACCCCATAGATTTTTGATCTATTCATAATGCCATGGACATACTCTTAGCCAAAAATAGTTTGACACATTCTTTAGGTCTTTAAGCATCTGAATTATTGCAGATATATTAAATGCCCCTGAAATGTTCATTTTAAAATGCTTACTATTATATTTGTGAATCTTAATAAAAAGAATCCAAAGTACCAAATTTCATATACAGTTTCTGGAGAGGATAGCCTTTCTATTTTCTCAGATGAGAGGGTTGTAGAGTGAATATTCTGTTATGGAAGCTGAGTTCCTAACTTCGTTCTTACCTGCATGGAAATTTCCCATCTTTACTGGCAGTGGGGCCAAAACATTGTAGGAAAGCCCAGGATCTCCCTTGGAAAGGAATTCAGTCTTTATTAAGTCAAGATCGCAGAGCACCTCTGTCCTATGGAATTTTCTAGTATGATCGAAATGTTCTCTGTGCTATCTACTTGAAGCCCTTGAAATGGGGCTGGTGTGACTGACCAAATTTTAATTTTATTTAATTTCATCCAACTTAAACTTAATTAGCCACACTGGGCTAGTTAATACTATATTGGATAGTATACTTCTGGAGTCATGGAGTCATAATTGACAGAGCAGAAATCTTTGAACATTTTGGTCCCTTAAAAGAATTTTGAAATACATTTTTTTAAAAAAATTATGAGTTTATTTTTCAGTTTATCTAAATACATTAAAATGCGTTTGTCTGCAGACACTCTTATTACTAAATAGGCATTTGTTTCCTGGATGAGTTGAGGTACTTTCCTGTTTGATATTTCTTACTACAATTCTATACTTTGCTTCTGGGGGCCTTCTCCTTAAGGGGCTCATGCTCCAGAGGTTTTAACACCCAATTATAATAAGGTTTGAAATGGGAGAGAGGAATTTTTCTAAGGAGAAGTGATTGTATGAAGGAAGGTGGCGGCGGGGGGGGGGGAGGGCTGGGGAGAAAAGGCAGTTAGATTTGAGTAGGGAGTTGATGTGTTCCTGTTCCTTGGAAACTCTTCATGGTTCTCCAGTGTTTCACTTCTCCTAGTTGGAAGACCAGTAGGGTGGTCAGTTACTTCTAGTGTTGATTCCTTTTTTTTTTTTTTTTAATTTTTCAACTTTTATTTAATAAATATAAATTTCAAAAGTACAACTTTTGGATTATAGCGGCTTTTCCCCCCATAAACTCCCTCCCACCCACAACCATCCCATCTCCCACTCCCTCTCCCATTCCATTCTTCATCAAGATTCATTTTCAACTATCTTTATATATAGAAGATCAACTTAGTATATATGCTAAGTAAAGATTTCAACAGTTTGCACCCACACAGATACACAAAGTGTAAAGTACTGTTTGAGTAGTAGTTTTACCGTTAATTCGCATAGTATAACACATTAAGGACAAAGATCCTACATGGAGAGTAGGTGCACAGTGATTCCCGTTGTTGATTTAACAATTGACACTCTTATTTATGATGTCAGTAATCACCTGAGACTCTTGTCATGAGCTGCCAAGACTATGGAAGCCTCTTGAGTTCACAAACTCCGATCTTATTTAGACAAGGCCATAGTCAAAGTGGAAGTTCTCTCCACCCTTCAGAGAAAGGTATCTCCTTCTTTGATGGCCCATTCTTTCCGCTGGGATCTCACTCACAGATACCTTTCATTTAGATCATTTTTTTTGTTTTGTTTTGCCACAGTGTCTTGGCCTTTCCATGCCTGTGAAACTCTCATGGGCTTTTTAGCCATATCCGAATGTCTTAAGGGCTGATTCTGAGGCCAGAGTGCTGTTTAGGACATCTGTCATTCTATGAGTCTGCTGTGTATCCTGCCTCCCATGTTGGATCATTCTCTCCTTTTTAATTCTTTCAGTTAGTATTAGCAGACATCTAGTGTTGATTCTTAATGTCTTCTGTACACCAGAATCACCAAAATGTTTTCTTTTTTAAGATGTATTCATTAACTTATTTGAAAGTCAGAATTACAGAGAGAGAGGGCGGGAAGGAGGGAGAAGGAGAAAGATCTTCCATCTGCTGGTTCACTCTCCAAATGGCCTCAACAGCCAGGGCTGGGCCAAACTGAAGCTAGGATCCAGGAACCTTCTGCAGGTCTCCCTTGTGGGTTGTGGGGCCCAAGCACTTGAGCCATCTCCTGCTGCTTTTCCAGGCACATCATCAAGGAGCTGGATAGGAAGTGGAGCAGCCAGTACCTGGAAGCTTCCATATGGGATGCTGGTGCTGCAGATGGCAGCCTAACCTACTGTGCCACAGCACTGGCCCCCACCCAAATGTTTTCTAATCAGAGATGCCCAAGTGCTGCCTTGATCCTTATTTTGAGGGTCATTATTTGACTCTGATGTGTCAACAGCTGTGAAGGGCTACTTTAGAGCACGGCTAAGACAGTTTTGGTCTGGACATCTTCAGAGCAAGTTTTACTACTAGTTGCCCAGCTTGGTGGAAAACCTTGAATAATTATTCCATGGGTTGTTTGTTTTTTAAAGATTTATTTTATTTATTTGAAATGCAGGATGATGGAGAGGAAGAGGGCAAGAGAGAGAGAGAGAGATCTTCTCCAATGGCTGCAATGTCTGGGGCTGGTCCAGGAGCCAGGAACTCAATCTAGGTCTCCCATGCGGGTACAGAGATCTAAAAACTTGGGTCATTTCTTGCTTTCCCCAGGTGATTAGCAGGGAGCTGGATCAGAAGCAGAGCAGCTGGGACTCAAACCGACGCTCTGGTGTGGGATACTGGCAATGCAGGCAGTGGCTTAATCTGATGTGTCCCAGTGCAGGCCCCATTTCATGGATTGTACATTTATCAAGATGAAATAGTAGAAACCAGATCCAGGTAATGGAACAAATTGACTTAGTAAGGAGACTTACTAGTATTGAATCACCTTCAGAGAGTTAAATACCAAAGAAGACAGTGCCAGTTCTGGTAGGATATATTTTGAACTATTCTCTTTGACCCGTAGATACCAGAATACTGTAGGTAATCAGAAGAAGCATGAGCCTCAGAAAGAACATTTCTGCTGAGGCAGAATCCCCAGCACTGGAGACAAGTACCTGCTTCTGTCACAGCTGTGTTTTTGTTTAACGTGATGTTTCCAGATATTTTGGTTCCAGAATCCTGATGCTCTTAAATATGGAGAATCTCAAAGAGCTTTTGATTTTGGTGATTTTATCTATAATTTTCTATATTAGAATTTAAAGCCAAGAGATGTAAAAATTTGTTTTTACTTAACAATAAACTCATTAGCATAAGTAACATTTTGAAAATAAAAAAATAACAGTTCCAACAGAAATGTAGAGAGGGAAGGGGCACTGTTTTTGTATTTTTACTCCCCTTTAATGCCCAGCCTATTAGAAGACAACTGAATCCTGTGTTTGCTGCATCACTCGGTCTGCTGCAGTATGATGTTTTGGTTGAAGTATATGAGCACGATCAGTCCTCACACAGAGCAAAAGCTGTAAAAAGGAGGAGTGTTTTAATACCCTTTCAGAAGAGTGTGGATATTCTTCTTTGACACTTAACCAAAACTCAACAAATAGTAGTTCCTTAAATCTTAGTTGGAGTACAGGAGATGAAGCTGTACCAAATTTCTGTACACTGGAATCCATTGGTCTTGTAGCTTGTACTTTGTCCCCCAGAATCTTCACTTTCATATACTTGAAAGACACAGAAACAGAGAGATGGAGACAGAGGAGGAGAGACAGATAACAAATTTCCATCCTCCGGTTCACTCCCAAAATGCTTGCAACAGCCAGAATGGGCTAGGCCAAAACTGGGAGCCCAAAACTCCATCCAAGTCTCTCATATGGATGTCAGAACCATCAACTGCCGTCTCCCAGGAGGCATTAACAGGAAGCTTGATGGGAAGTTGAGGAGCCAGGATCCAAACCAGCACCCAATATGGAACATGGGTGTCCCAAATAGTGGTTTAACTCAGTGTACCACAATGCCCACCCCAATAGCTTGTACATTGAATAGTGTGGTTAAGCATATAAGAATTTATAGCATCATGTTTTGGTTATTTTAATAATGTTAGTTCGTGGAATTATGCCAATTTGAATTTTATATACAGTATTTTTTAAAAAAATCATATTAATACACTACCAGCTTAACAAAATTCTTTAAAGATTGGGTATTTGTCAAGGTCTTAGTTTTCAAAATTCTGACTTTTGCTTGAAAGCTCGTATTTTAGTGTTGTACATAAACACTGTCACTTCCCTTGAAGTGGCAGCCTCAGTTTGTTTATTTCCAGAAAATTACTGCCAAATACCAGAATCTGAATAACTATGGTTTGCTTTTCAGTTGTTCTTTCAAGTAAAAATAGTGTTCCTTGAGAAGAGGCAGCGAGTGCAGCTCACAAGTGCTTTTCTTGGCTGTAGCCTCCGTGCAGCCGTGTGTTTCATTGTGCACGTCCCTTCCCTCACACAGGAGACTGAAAGGATCAAGAATAATAACAATCAATTTTTACCTGGTTTGTTTAAATGAGTTGGCTATTTTTTCCCCTTCATATGAGTTTGTGGGCATGAGGAGAATGATGATTACTAGTGTCTTTATTGCATTTTCACCATCAGTGTAAATGTCAATACAGTGAAAAAGTCAGAGAATGTTGCAGGATATCATGAAAATGTGTTGACCTTGTTAGTGTCCTGGAAGAATCCCTGGGGCTTTGTGCTAGGATCCACAGAATATATTTTGAATATTGCTGTTTTACAGAGAAATTCCAAATAATAACTTTCCTTTACAAAATTATGAATACATTTTTACCTAGGGAAAAAAATCTAACCTGTGTTTGGGAGTCAGAAGGTAAAGTAGAATTGAGGTGTTACTTATCCTTCACAGACCCTGTCTATTTCTTCTTCTTTTTTAAAAAAGACTTATTTATTTGAAAGGCAGGGTTAGAGAGAGAGAGACAGATCTTCTGTCTTCTGGTTCACTCCCCAAAGGCCAACAATGGCTGGTACTGGGCCAGGCCAAAGCCAAGAGCCTGGAGCTCCATCAGTGCCATCTTCCACTGCTTTCCCAGGCCACAGCAGAGAGCTGGATCAGAAGTAGAGCAGCTGGGTCCTGAACCCATGCCCATATGGGATGCCGGCACCGCAGGCAGCAGCTTTACCTGCTACACCACAGCACTGGCCCCTAGAAATTTTCTTAACATCCAGATATAGACCTTGGTTAAAGATGTAGACCTCAGACAAAGTGGGTAAGCTCTTCAGTGCCAGTAGAGAGCATCTGGCTGAGAATTCCTTCAGGAGAATTAGTTGTGTTTGGGTTTTCCCTGGGTAAAAAATGTTGAGGTTCTGGCCAGGCTAGATCAGGTTCAGGTGCCTTGAGTGGGAGACCTGACTTCCTGTTATTTTTTTTTTAATATGTATTTATTTATTTGAAAGGAGGACAGAGCACTCCTGCCTGCTGGTTTAAGACACTGTCCCTGCTGGTGCCATGGACAGATGTCCTGAAAAGCTGGGATTGGAACCAACAAATGCAAATCCAGGTCTCTAGGGACTCAGTTGAGCCATCACCACTGCCCCTCAGGGTCTGGGAATTGAACCCAGTGCTGTGTTGTGGGACAGTATTTTTTTTTTTTTTTTTTTTTTGACAGGCAGATTTAGACAGAGAGAGAGACAGAGAGAAAGGTCTTCCTTCTGTTGGTTCACCCCTCAAATGGCCGCTAGGGCCGTCGCACTGCACAGATCTGAAGCCAGGAGCCAGGTGCTTCCTCCGGGTCTCCCCTGCGGGTGTGGGTCCCAAGGACCTGGGCCGTCCTCCACTGCACTCCTGGGCCACAGCAGAGAGCTGGACTGGAAGAGGGGCAACCAGGACAGAACTGGCACCCCAACCGGGACTAGAACCAGGGTGCCAGCGGCGCCAGCTGAGACAGCGTCTTAAGCACAAGGTCAGAAGACCGACCCTGATTTTCACGTTTTTGATCAGTCTCACCAGACTTGAGGATCAGTTTGTGTCCGCTCTTCATGCACCCCCGGCATCCCATCTCTCTGCAGATCCTCTCAGAAAGTTCTGTCCTAAATCACAGATAACCTTTGCTTCTCTTCCTGAGGCAAAGTAAACTGATTTTAGTTCTTCACAGTCTTCTAACTCCAGAGCTTTTGACCCCAAAGCTGCCCCCATTATTTTAGAAATCCCTTCCTTTGCAAGGCCTTGCCTGCCTCCAGCAAGCATGGAGCCTACCGCAGCCTGTGTTCCCTGAGCTGCCTGGTCAGCTCTCTTTGGAGGGCAGCACAGAACAGTGTTGAAGAGCCTGGCCTTGGAGTCCTGCCCCGTCACTTAATGAGCTGTGTGACTCAGGGTGAATTACGTAGCTTCTTTGGGCCTCTGTTTTCTCCCCTCTAAAATGGGAGCCACGCTCTGACTTACCTGAAAAACATCGTTAGGAGAATTAAGTGAGAAGATGTGTGTAATATGCTTAGAATCATGCCTAGTAAATGATTTGCCAACTGTCTCCATTTATTATTACTGTTAATGTCACATTGTTGCTATTTTTACTGTTACTGGGACTATACTTTTGCTAGTGCCCTCTGTCATCTACTCTGTATTCTAAAGGGAGTAAGCTCAGTGTCCCTGCCGATCATATTCTGTTGTATCCTCAGTGTGTAGCACACACATTTTATAGGTTTTCATTGGATGTGTGATATACTCAGAGGTAAGGGAGCAAAGAGGAGTCTTGGGGAATTTGGGAACAAGAGTGATATTTACAGACATTTACTGAGGGAGGTATCTTCTGTCTGAATTGTTTCTGATGGCTGTAAGTGAGCCAGGACCAGCAGCACGGAAGGCTCTGGGGATGGTAGTTGGATAAGAGGAGACTGCAGAGGCAAGGCCAGCAAAGAAACCAGGAGTCTTCCCAGGCAGCACTGTGCGCTGGGAACATGGTAGGAACCATGCAGGCTGTCTAAAATTGGTTGCCACATTAAAAGAGTAGAAAGAAACAAGCAAAATTAATTACAGTATATTTTATTTAATACAAAACTTATCAAGAATACTGTTTTAACATGGAATATTCGAGTATCATTTCAACAAGCAGTTTAGTATAGAAATATTGATGTTATTTTTACATCTTTGTTTTTATCATATCAATTAGATGTATTGTGATTTAATACAGCATATCTTAGTTCCAGCCAGACTCATTGCACGTGCCTGGCAATCATATGTGGCTGGCAGCTTCAACATCTGACAGCATGGGCCTTGGGAAAAGATGGCTGGTGACAGGACTGAGTTAAGACAGCGCTGTGTGTGCTGTCAGGAGTTCGAGGAGCAGAACTGAACAGGCTCACTGCAATGTTTCTTGATTGCTTACTGGACAAGTAATGGCCGCATAATTAAGTGGAAGAATTGAGGAAAAGAATACAAGGGTTGTTTTTAGTTTTGGGAATGGGGTAGGAAGATAGAGGATGGATTAATGTTTGAGAGTTTGAGGTTTCGAAAGGATGTTGGTTATAGAATTTAGTTGTGAATTTTGTGATCTTTCTGCATGGAAAGTGGAACTGAAGCTCCTTAAACCCAGCACAGACCCCCTGGGCTGCCCCTTCCTTCCCCTCCTGTCCTATTGCTGCCCCCATCCTTTCTCTGTCTTAGAGCTGTCTTCTTGGGCTTCACTGGAAGGTACATAATCATCCCCTACCTCACCCGAAAATGACTGTGGTCAGAGAAAAAAGGGGAACTATCCACAAGTTGAAATTCATGTGCATTACCCTTGTATCTGAAGTGACTGAAGTATTTCACAGATCACTAACCACTTGAATTTGTAAAGCTGTGTGCAGTAAAACCATAAGCCATATTTTGATTTTAAAAAAGTATGATTGATGCAGTTTAGCTATTATTGGAAAGAATCTTTACTTTTTTATTTTTGGAATTCAAATTCTGGTACTTTTTCCAGGTCTCTCTTTAGAAAGTGCTTCAGTTTGACAGCACGTTTCTGGGAATGAGATGTGTAATTGTAGTTAGTTCATAGTAGGCAGTCAGCATTTCCTGCCTGTTTTCTCCTATTCAGGATAGTAAAAAATGAGGCAAGAACCTCATCTCTCCATTGATTTCTTGTATCAGTCAACATTGTACACTTACAGTGTGCCAGTTGCCACTCTGTGAAGTCCCAGAGCCATAGGAATAAGCTGTTGTCCCCTTAGAAGAATTCCAGTTACCCTGCATTGATAAAACTGCAATGAAGAGAGACAAATGCAGACTTAATTATTTGTGTGGCCAGGAGAGAAAGTGGTGCTTCAGCCAGGTAAAAGGGTGACAAGAAATTTATGCAGACATGGTACTTTTAGGGGGTGACATTACCTTAGACTAGTCAGTAAAACATGCCTTCATTTCTGTATACATTCATTATATTTATTAACAATAAATTTAAGGCATCACACAGAAGTGTTGCTCCTGTAAGGTATAAATGCAGAAGGTGGTATGTCTTTCAGAATACAGTGTACATGAGCAACTTCTGTGCCCAGACTGACAGTGGGGGCATGACATCCATATTCACATTTGAAGACGTTGGGAGATTTTGGTATTCCACCCACAAGGATTAAAACTATGGAATGAGTCAGTTCTGGCATTAGGTGGTGGGGAAGGGTGGGAGTATATCTATCAGTAATGGGATGTAACAGTGCTGCTGTCCTTCAGGGGCTCATGGTCCAGGGAACCAGAGGATTTGTAAATAAATAAGCAGTGTGCTCTACGTTAGTTGGTCTTGTGACAGCACCTGCCTCTCCTCCGAAAGATAAAGGAAGGCCTTGGGAAGAGGTTGCGTTGAAATTGACTTTTTTTAAATTAAGATTTTATTTATTTATTTGAGAGGGAGAGTTACAGACAGAGAGAAGGAAAGACAGAGAGAAAGATCTTCCATCCACTGGTTTCTCCCCAAAAGGCCTCCACAGTTGGAGCTGGGCTGATCCGAAGCTAGGAGCCAGGAGCCAGGAGCCAGGAGCCAGGAGCTTCTTCTGGGTCTCCCACGAGGGTGCAAGACCCAAGGACTTGGGCCATCTCCTCCTGCTTTCCCAGGCCACAGCAGAGAGCTGGATTAGAAGAGGAGCAGCCAGGTGCCCATATGGGATGCTGGCACTTCAGGAGGAAGCTTAGCCTATTACACGACAGCGCCGGCCCCCAAAATTGACTTTTGAAGGTTGAGAAGGAAATGAGGACTGAGTAGAAAAGGGCATTCTAGGAAGAGGAATGATATCTCCACGAGGACTAAATTGGGAAAGAGCAAAGGACCTTTTTGTGATGTTAGATTTGACTAGGGTGCAATGGATGATAGAGAGGCAGGACATGGGACTGGAAAGGGCAGACCCTGAACAGCCCTGCTGCGGGTCTCAGTTTTAGGTGTTGTTCACAGAGAATCATTGCTAAGTTGTACAAAATCATAGGCAATTTACACCTTAGAATGCTATCTTAGCTAAAATCTATAGAAGATGAAATCAGTGGGAAAAAGTCCTTTGATACTGGCCCAGGCTAGGGAAACATAGCTGGAGGAGACAAGACAGGATCGCCAAGAGGATCTGGAGGGGAAGCCAGTTTCAATCACCAGCTGGGGATGAGGCTAGTAATGGTGTGGAAAAAAGAGGATTCTGTCTAAGTTGGATGACACTGTGACACTGTTAACCAAGATGGGAAAGCCCAGGGGTGGGGCAGTGTTGTGGTATAATGGGTAAAACCTCCACCTACAATGCCAGCATCACATATGAGTGCCAGTTTGAGTCCCAGATGCTCAGCTTCCAATCCAGCTCCCTGATAATGGCCTAGGAAGGGCAGCAGAAGGTGGCCGAAGTGTTTAATGAAGCTCTTGGCTCCTGGATTTTCCTGGCCCAGCCTTGGTCATTGTGTCCATCTAGGGAGTGAACCAGGAGACGGAAGATCTCTCCTTTCTCTGTGTTTCCCTCCCTCTCTACAACTCTGACTTTCACGTGAAATAAGTAAGTCTTAAATAAATATATAAATAAGAGGTGGGCAGAGGAAAGTAATCATGGTTTTTGGCCTGTGGATCTTCAGATGCCAAGAGGAAGCATCTAGTCTCCGATGGTAATGAGCACTTCTCTGTGTCCTGGGGAGAATGGGATCCCAGAACTTAAGGGAGAACATAAAGGAAGAGAGCATGAGGCAGGAACGCTTGGCAATGAGACATAACAGGGAGTGGTGTTGTAACAGCAAGGAATGTTTCCCCCTCCCACTTTGATTTTTAAGAAATCTCCAGTCTACAGAAATGTTGAAGGCATAACAGTGAATGCCTTTCACCTACAACTAACAGTTGTTCACATTTGTCACATAACTTTCTGTGTTGCTGCCTAAACCTCCTGAAGGAAGCATGGGTGTGGTGGCCATGGAGATATTTTGGAGAAGAGCTCAGGGAGCAGAGAGAGTCGGTGCAAAGGCCCTCAGGTAGAAGGAAGTCTGACTTACTTACTAATAATCCAAGAATCTGTGCTGGAGGAGAGAAAGAAGGCAGGAGAATCATAGGAGACACTATTAAGGAAGGGGCAGGGGGCTGTATCAATTAGGACCTTGTAGGATGAGGTGAGGACTTGAGATTTTCCTGGGAAGGTAGTGCAGGTCGTTAAGAGAGACCTGGCATGATCTGATTTACATTTGTAAAGGATCCCTTAGATTAGAGTAAAGGCAAGGCTAGAAACAGGAGAACAGCTATCAAGGCTTGTTGCAGTAGTCAAGGAGAAGTCATTAGAGGGATCTTCTCTGTGAGTAGTGAAGGTAGAGCCAACATGATTTACTGATTGGATTGGAGGTGGGATGTAAGACCAAGTGGTAGTTTCAGTAGAGTAACAACTTGTGGAGATGGAGTCGGGTGGAGAAATCAAGCATCTCTTTCAGAATGCATAAAGCTTGAGATGCTTGTTGGGATATCCAAGTGGAAATGTCAGGCAGAGATTTGGATAGAGAGGTCTAGAGTTCAAGGGAGTGGTCTGGGCTGGAGGAAAGACTCTAGGACTCATCATCTTTTTTTTAAGATTTTGTTTGAGAGGCAAAGTTACAGAGAGAAAGGGAGAGACAGAGAAAGGTCCTCCATGTGCTGATTCACTCCCCAAACAGTCGCAATGGCCAGAGCTGGACCAATTGAAACTCAGGAGCCAGGAGCCTCCCCAGGTCTCCCATGTGGGTGCAGGGGCCCAAGCACCTGGGCCATCCTCTACTGCCCTCCCAGGCCACAGCAGAGCACTCGACTGGAAGAGGAGCAGCCGGGACACGGACCATATTCACCTGGGATGCTGGTGCCACAAGTGGAGGTCCAGCCCACTATGCCACAGCACCAGCCCCAGGACTCATCATCTTATAGTGGTTAGAGTGTGACAGTCCCTGAGTGGAAGGAAGGAGCACACATAGAGATGGGACCCAAACACAGATTCCCCGAACACCGCAGATGAGAAACAAGGAAGAGACTGGGAGGGGGAGGAGAGAGGCCTGACCTGGGTGTCCCAGGAAGAACAGAGCAGTGAGCAGCTGTGTCAGGGGTGCTCCTTGGTCAAGTGAGGTGAGAAGGACAAAGGAGATCCTTAGAGGTCACCTGGATGTGAGCCATTTTTAGAAGTAATGACATTGTTAGGTGGGAAGTGACAGCAGTAAATATTGTCACTCTTTCAAGAATTCTGCTGTGAAGGAGAGCAGAGAAGCAGCACAGGGGCTGGAGGAAGCTGTGTCCAGAGATGCGCTGTACATCTTTGACAAAGCAGAAGAGAAGGTGTGGCTGGACGGCAGATGGAAAGAACTGGTCAGGCAGGAGGCAAAGTCAGAGGTAGACTGGGAGAGCAGTTTGGAGGAGATAGCTATTCAAATTATTCCATGAGGCAGACTTCTTTTAAATGATGATTTTAAAGATTGGTGCTGTATGGGGCCAGCACTGTGGCATAGCAGGTAAAGCTGTCGCCTGCAGCACAGGTATCCCACATGGGCGCTGGTTTGAGTCCCGCCTGCTCCACTTCCCATCCAGCTCTCCGCTGTGACCTGGGAAAAGCAGTAGAAAATGGCCCAAGTCCTTGGGCCCCTGCACCTGTGTGGGGGACCCAGAAGAAGCTCTGGTTCCTGATTGGCCCAGCTCCGACCGTTGCAGCCATTTGGTGAGTGAACCAGCAGTTAGAAGGCCCTCCCTCCCGTCCCCCCCACCCCCGCCTTTGCCTCTTTGTAACTTTATCTTTCAAGTAAAAACCTTTAAAAAAAAAAAAGAAGAAGAAGAAGAAAAGATTGGTGCTGTAGTGCAGGGGTGGGAAACCTTTTTTTTTTTTTTTTTTCCCAAGGACCATTTAGAGATTTATAACATCATTTGAGGGCCATACAAAACTTATTAATATAAAAATTAACCTGCTAAAGCTTTATTGAATTTCAAGTTCCATTTGCACCTGTGGTTACCTTGGCAGAGCCAGACCAAATGATTTCATAGGCCTTCCCCAGCCTGCAGGCCAGAACGTTCCCCACCCCTGCTGTTGGGGGTTGTGCTGCTAGAAGCTAACGGCCACCACAGGATTGGCCTAGCTGGTATTCCAAAGCTCATGGCGGCACTGTGATGCTGAATGTCCGAGCCCCGTGCTTAGCTGTGCTCTGAGGAGTTTGAGTCCCGTCAGCCTTCCCTGCCCTGTCTGCAGGTCCCACGAGCCCTTTTCTGAGTGACTTTCCCTATCCTGTAACTCTTGAACCTGATTTCTCGCAATGCTGGGACTCAGTGCTGATTGATTTTCGGTTTTTGTTCTTTCTGCCTCACCCACCCTGTGCCCTGCCTTCATGGTTTATTTGTTCTGGATCTAGAACTTGAGAGGATTGCAGTGTGAATGAATTTTGTATACCTAAGCATTATTGTTCTGTGCATGGTGAGCCACCTAATGAGTATTACTTCATGACATATTCATCAGGGACTAAAGTTACTGTGAGAAAACATAGGTGTTGGGTTTCTGTGAAATGAGATTATGCATTATTGGAATGTTTTAGAAATTTTCTTTTTTAATGGGAAAGTGAGTTATATTTGAAGATTTTATTTAAATTTTACTTGAGGGATAGAGGGAAGGAGGGTGGGGTACAGGTGGACAAAGAGCATTCCCATTTGCTGGTTTGCACCCCCAGATTCCAGCAGCTGCACCAGACCAAAGCCAGGAACTCAGCCTGTCTCTCCCATGTGGGTGGCAGGAACCCAATTGCTTGAGCCATCATTGCTGTCTCTCAGGATCTGGATTAGCAGGAAATTAGACTCAGGTGCTCAGGTTGGGCATCAAACCCAGGTACTCTGATAAGGTGGTGGACGTCTTAACTTTTAGGCTACAGCCCTACTCTTCATTTAAATTTCTAATTCTGGTATATTTTATTTAATTCTGGCCTTTCTGTTGAGATTTTCAAATAAATTTTCTTTGTTTTGTGTGTATCTGAGAAACTTTCTTAATATTTTCCTCTGAAATTATCTTTACTTTCCCTACCCCACCCTACAAATGCGTCATTCCTTACGACAGTCCTCATAGATGCATGGGGTCATTGTGACTGGAGCAGCACTGAAAGCAAAGAGCTGTGGAAGACACTTTATAGATCAGCTCATCTGACTTCCTCTTGGATGAAAAATCGAGGCACGCACCTAATACTCAGTTCTCTGGGTTCTTTTTTCTAGTCTCTCTCTTAGCAACATATCTAAAAGGAGCTCCTAGCACGTAGAGGTGTGCACCTAGTGGGAGTCTGGCGTGCTGTGCCTGCTACTCGGGTGGGGTGGCTGCAGACCAGTGCAGCCCTGGGAGGTCTCAGCAGCATTACAGCCATCTGGGCCAGGACTGCTCCAAAGCTGCCCCCATCTGTGCTGGTTCCCTCCTCCTTAATTGGAGGGAAATCTGTTCTGCATGCTGTTTCCTGTTTGCCAGCTGTCCATGGGGGTGGTGGTCCTGCTCACAGGTAAAAAGCCTGGGAGGTTGTTCCCAAAATAATCTCTGTTTATATTTCTGAATTTGCTATAGTATAAACTAGAGAAAATCTTTAGGTTCTTGAGTTTAGAGAAGCCTTGGACTAGATGCTAGCTGAGTGTTGCTTTTTTGATATGCAGAGCTTATTCCAGTAACTCCCAAAAATAGTGGTAAACTGCCATGAAGAACTCAACTCCTTTTTGCTGATGTTCATAGATACACATTGTTAAAACATACCAAAGTGATAAGAATATTTACATTCTTATTCATCAATTGCATTTTAAATTAAAGTTTTAGAATGTAAGTATTTGTATATTATGTAGAAATGAAGATACTCTGTCTGAAGTTACTATGAGTATTTTGAAAACATGATGACTACTTTTTCTTTTTATAGTTTTATTTATTTTAGAGGCAGACAGATAAAGGGAGCATGCTCCCATCTGTTGGTTCACTCCCCAAGTCCCCACGCAACCAGGGCTGGGCCAGAACAAAGCCAAGAGTCTGGAACTCAGTCCAGGTCTCCTATGTGGGTGGCAAGGACCCAAGTAGCTGTTGCTGCTGCTTCTTCCTGGGGTCAGCAATGGCAGAGAATTGCAGTTGGGAAGTAGAGACAGGAATGACCCCAATGTAAGAATCATACTCTAACATTGTAAGCAGGTGCCTTAACTGCTAGGCCAAATGCCTGCTCCAAATTTTTGATGTAACAAGTTAAAATAGAAATAAATAACTTGAATACAAATCCTTATATAATGGCACCTCCATAGCATTTTTCAAAGTGTTCAAGTATTTTCAGATAGGCATAAGTATTTAGGAACTCTAAGGAAGGTTGCTGATGCTAGGGCCAGGCTAAATCAAACAGCTGTTTAAACTGAAAGAGCTTAGTTCAGAGGGTACTGCTGTTTTATAACCATATTTAAAAATCTGTTCCTCTTTTACTCCCTCAAACAGAGCTCAAAGATATAATGGATCCCATTATAGGTAGAAGGTCTGTGACTCAGCCATCGAGCTGCTCAAACTCTTGGCTGTTTTAATTGCCACCATTAAAGCTTTAGTACTTTTATCTCATAAAAATAGATATCATTGATGTAAAATGTGTGCCTATTGAAGATACATGTGTACCTCTGCCCTTATAGTTAGCTAATCAACCATTTGAGTTAGAAGTTAGTTAGGTTTTATGCAGATAAGAACAAGATAAAGATCGCAAATTTGTTCAGATTTAGTCATTTAATTAAGAGAAACTCCATGTAGTTACAGGACAATATCTAGCTGTAATGTCTCCCAAGAAAAGGCTTATTTTGGTTTGGTTTGTATTTGAACTACATTTAATTGATGAAACCAGGGATTTTTACCAGCGTCTCTTTTGAACCCAAGACAGTAGTGCTTCCCTAGTTCTAATACTTGGACTTCAGTGGTTTGAGGGAAACAGAGGAATCACTTTCTGTTGCTATTTTGATACATCTGTTTAAATTTAAATATGGTAATTGGGGGTGTTTTTTTTTTCTTTTTTTTTTTTTTTTTGCCTGTGTTCTGGTGGGTACTTTAGCAAAAATAAAGCCCTGCAAAAGGGAAAAGAAAATACCAATGTGTGAAAGAAACTCCAGGAATACAAACTCAGATTTTAAAATGTGAAATGTTGGTTTGTTTTGGGCTCTTGCTTCCAGAATGCTAAGGTGTTAGAAGCATTCATTCTTCATATTGTTGTGCACACATAAGGGAAGAGATTTAAAATGAGCACCTCTCAAGAAGGTTCAGCCTCCCAGCCACTCTACATGTTTATTCTTCTGTTGTGAAAGTAGGTTAGTAGACAATTGGTGGAGCACTTCATCAAGTCATTCCGTTGTGCAGTTTTAATTGTGGAATTGTATTCAGGTAAGAGGAAAAAGTCTGAGTGTAAAAGGGACTCAAATCTGAACAGTTCTAAAACCCAAATCTACCCTCACAAAGCACTTGTCAGCTAATATACATAGCCAGGCTGTGTTCTTGCCCAGCTGTGTAGAGTCAATTATAATAATTTTCTCAGTTGCATAACATTGCTGTTTGTTTATTACTGCGTTATTAGTCAGTGAATGAACCTCCCTCTTTCTGACCCCTCAGCAGTGTTTATAAAATACTTAATTGCATTGATATCACTGTTTCATGTGTAATTCCAGCTGGAAGGAGTCATGGGGACACAATCCTTTTAAGTGTTAAACTGACTGTTTCTAATGTGCAATAAACTTTCTTTTAAAATAAGTATCAAGAGCCTTTAATATTGCTGAGAGCACAGTTTCTTAATTTTTTTTTACTTGAAAATGGAGACTTTTCTTTAAAAATTTCCTGTGACAGTTTTAAGTGCTAGATAACTGTAATATCTTGTACTGTAGCTTTTTATAACCGTGTCTGCTTGCAAGATACCCTTTTTCTCTCCTGGGCTCTTCCTGTCTCAGTGGGTCACATCTCTGTCCAGTTGTTACCTTGTGCCTGCTCTCTTTGCCATTGCATCTTTTTTGGGGAGAAACTTTAGCAGGACGACATGAACCACAGTGATTTAGGTAGTGGGTGGAGTGGTTGAGAATGGAACTTTGCAGAGAGATTGCCTGGTTTGCACCCGAATTCCTCTTATAACCAGCTCTTTTGACTTATGGCGAATTTCTTACCTTCTTTGGGTGCCTCGGTGTGTCTGTTTTTAAAAGGGGGTATAAACCTTCATAAGGTTACTGTGAACCTGGAACAGCAATGCTTCATGCAGTGCTGCTGTGTTCTCTCTATGTGGAAGGATAAATATCTTACTAGAAAAGGGGGATCCTGTAGTTGTTTCTTGCTTGTCTGTGGTTAAGGGTTTGGCCATAGTTTTGCTGCTCAGGGCCTACAGCTGCAGCTGGGTGTTGTCAGGACTGTGTTCTCAACGGAGTGTCAACTGGGGAGGAATCCACGTATTGGTCCATTCATGTTGCAGACAGAGTTCATTTCCTGTGCAATGTGACTGGGGACTTGGGTTCTTGCTGGCTGTCACTGGCCACCTTCAGCTCCTTTAGGCTGGCTGCAGATTCTGGGCATGGTGTGTTCTCCCACTGTGGTTGTTGGTCTCCTCAGAACTAGCAAGAGAGAGATTCTGCCCTGGCAAGGATGGCCCCCACCCTCATCACAAACTTCCCCTGGGTAAGTCCAGGATCATCTCCCCTTTGAATAACTCCATGCCAACTGATTTGGGAACCTTAATAACACCTGGGAATTTTGTTGGCTTGTAGTCACAAGTGCTGCTTCATTCATAGAGATAATGGGACCATCTAGAATTCTACCTCCCACAAGATTTGAATGAGTTTTTATAGGGCTGAAGGAGTCTACCATTAAACATTTACTGCAAGCTAAGTTTTTAGACTCCCAGTCCCTGAATCCTGGAGAACTTGCCTGGAGTGTGTAAATTAACTTTTATCACTGAGCTTCTTATAAATGCATTTTTCTTCCCCTTCAAAGATGACTCTATTCCCAATTCTGCACAAACCCCTGGGAGTGTTCAGTGTTAAAGACGCACCTTCTTGTCGGTGTTTGAGATTTAGCTCTTTAAATTCACAATAGTATAGCAAGTTAGGCTTAATACTTACCTTTTAAAAGTAGTAGAAAGCTAAAGGCAAATGTGGTTTAAATTGCTTTTTCCAGAGCCGAACTCTTACATTTCACCTCTCCAGTTTAAAGATCAAACTTGCTTCTGAGTAACCAATGTGCTAGAAAAATAAAATATTGAGTATACAGTAAAAACTTGTTGAATCAAACTCTTGTTGGTATGTGGGCAGGTGTGGCCATTGTCATCAGTGTCTTTGGGATCTGTGTGTGCAAAACGTTTTGACAGCCTGGAAGCACTGTTGTCTTAGATTTTGCCTTGTTCAATCCCTGGTAAGCTGGGCAGCTTCAGGTGTATCTGGCTGCTGCCAAATGCAACCTTCCACACTTGCCTTCAGGAGCAATAGGGACCTTAGGCCTAGCTTGCAGTAAACAAGACTAGTGCTTGTGCAGTGGGAATTCGTTCTATTTGCTGTCATTCACTGATGGTCTTTGAAGTAAGCCACCTAAGGAAAGGAGGGCAGTATGTGGGTGTGTATATGTACATTCCAGGTGATGAAGAAGAAAAAGAGAAAGGAGAGATAATAAAATTTACCTGATAAGTACCCTGACCATAGTATCATTGCCATTTTGACTTAGAAAGCAGTATCTAGTAAGAGATAGCACTTGATGATTTCTGCTCTATTGGAACAAGACGGTGAAAGTATGACTATATCTCAGCTTCCTCGGATGGTTCATGATTTGGTTTATGTAATAAGTCAGAAGCACCCTGATGTCCATACTGCAGACATCAGTATTTTTCCGTGTTTTCTGGGACTGTTGTTCTTACAGGAGAATGGATGGGCAGGCCTGCTGGCTACAGGGGGCCACCCCCTGCTTGAGACCCAGATGACCTAAAAAGCTATTCACTATTACTGTGCCAGACTGAATTGTGTCATGTTTGTGCTTGTTTCTCTCCTGCCCAAAGTAGCGATATTTCTGTTTACCCCCTCTGCTTTTCTCTTTTTATTCATGATTAGGAACACCCTCTGATTACCAGCATATACTTTTTTGGAAAGCTAACACATGTACAAACATAATTCAAACCTCTTATAAACAATTAGGCTAATTTTTCCAAGCATTTATGAAGCAATGGAGGCACATCAAACAGCATGTTCAATTTAACTTCAGTTCTACTCTGTGCCCCAGGGTGTGTACACAGAGAAACAGGCTGCTTCAACTATATGGCCCCGGCATGCAAGCCTACAACTTCCTCTGGGTGCTTTTCCTGAGAAGAGGCAATTGATCTGTCACAAAACTGGAGAAGAGAACTAGCTAAATGGGGTTGGTGTTGTGGCATAGTGAGTTAAGCCACCGCCTGTGATGCTGGCATTTCATATTGGCATCAGTTCTGAGACCCGGCTACTCCACTTATGATCCAGCTCCCTGCTAATACACCTGGGAAAGTAGCTGAGGATGGTCCAAGTGCTTGGGCCCCTGCACCCATGTTGGGTGATCCTAAAGAAGCTTGGGGCTCCTGGTTTTGCACTGGCCCAGCCGTAGCTGTTGTGGCCATTTGGGGAGTGAACCAGTGGATGGAAGATCGCTCCTGTCTCTAACTCTGCCTATCAAATAAATAAAAAATAAATTAAAAAAAAAAGGATTAGAGTCATTGGGATGTCACAGATGGAACAGAAATCTTGTGAAGGGTCTGGAGAGATGCTTTTGAGAGAGTTTTCAAAGTAGGGAAGGAGTAGGCCTATTTAAAGACACAGGTTTATCCATGGGACAAAGTAGGGTCTTAAAATGTTTTCTGTTGCTGTTATGGAATACCTGAACCTGAGTAATTTATGCAGAAAAAAGATTTGTTTTAGCTTATGGTTTTGAAGGCTGGGAAGTTCAGGGTTGAGCAGCCCCACCTGGCAAGGGTCCCATGCTGCATCATGACATGTCAGATGGCATTGCATGATGGAAACGTGCAGGAGAACCAGCAGGCATGTGCAAAAGAGGAGCACATGTGTGGGAAAGTGAAGGAGGTGTCAGACTTGCTTGTAACAGCCCATCCTGGTGGGAGCTACTTTACTCCCTCCCTTTGAGCGGCACTTGGTGACTTAATTACCGCTTGTTTGTTACCTTTTATCTAAAAGGCAAAGAGACAGACAGACAATAGACAGACTGAGCAACTGGGATCTTCCATCTGCTGATTCACTCCCCGAATGCTGACAACAGCCAGGATGGCCAGGCCAAAACCAAGAATCAGGAAATCAGTGTGGGTCTCCCACGTGGTGTCAGGGATCCAACTACTCGAGCCGTTCATCGGCCGACTTGCCAGGATGTGCGGTATCAGGCAGCTGGATTGGAAGTGGGGCTGTCACTGTAACCAAGAACTGTGACAGGGGATGCAGGCGTCCCAAATGGCATCACAACTGCCATGCCCAAACACCCACCACTGATTAACTCTTGAAGACACCACTACCTCTCAGCACCATTATATCAGGGACCAGGTCCCCACAGATGAGTTTGGGGGGGAACAAATCATATTCTAACCATAGCAGTAGGTCTCAGGATTGATTGATCTGAGCTACAGTTCAATCAGATTAATTTTGAGAATCAGCTGAGGTAATGTTTGGTAGCCACAACAGGCAATAAGAATGTCAGTTATCTACATTTTTGACTTTGGGTGAAAAGTTAGTGATTATTAGAACTTAAGTAGAGTTTTCCTCCAAACCTGCAGAGACAGAAGTTTCCAGTTTTTTAAATTAAAAGCATCCCAACCTGTGGTTTAGGGTCTTAGAACTAAGGCTTTTATGGTATTGGAGAAAGCTAGCAAGCTGCTCCTTGGCCCTGTGCTGTGGCCACAGCCATCACCTGCCGTGGTGGACCCTGTGGAGGTGCTGGCTGATAGCATTCCAAAACTGCTCAGCAGAGGCTTCGTAAAGTGTGTGAGTTTTGTAGCCACATGTCTTGGGCTAGAATTCTAGTCTTGCCATTTTCTAGCTTTATAACTTTCAGTTAGTTAATCTCATTTATAAAGCAGCAATAGTATCATTCATGTACCAACTTTCTGGGGTTGTTCTAGGGACTGAAGAGTATGTAAAACTGCAGATCACGTGGCACATGTAGCTAATCATACAATACATGGCTATAAAACTTATCATTCCGTACAGAGGCCCAGATGGCTTCAGGACTTCCCCAGGTGGGTGGATCTTCAACACCTTCCCATTGTGCTGTGGAGGCCCTGCTTGAAGTGGCCTCACTGGCACTGTAGCATGCCTCCAGGTGGCAGACCAAGGGCTGCAGGGCAAGTGTGTGCAGCCTGCTCAGAATCATGGTGGTAGGGAGCAGAGACAAGACAAGTGGGAGATGGCTGCCAGACAGCAGCTTCTGGTGAAGGAACCGTGGCAGGCATCCTGTTCTCTCCCCCTGGGAGGGAGCTGATCCAGTTGGTCCAGGCATATAGGAAAGCATTGGTGTAGTTCCACTGCTATGTCACTCCAGTCACACTGACTGTAGAAATAGCAGAATTTAGTGTTTTGCACATTACAAATGCTGTTGGATAGTTTCTGTGGTATAACTCCCTTCCTAGATATATCGAAGATGCTTACTATTCTATATTTGATTAAAACTATTTAACATCAAATTGGATGTGATTGCTTGGTTCATGATGAGGGTTCATGGAAAAGTTCCTGGAAAATGGAATTAACGATAAGTTTATTTGACTGTAAAATTTTTTTGAATGCATGCATATGAGAGGTCTTCAGAAGTTTTATGGAAAATGCATTTTAATAAAAAACTATGCATAGATTTCAAAATATTTTACCCCAAAATAAACTTATCTTTTAATTCTAGTTTTCCATGGAATTTTGAAGAACCAAAATACATGTATGTGTTGAAAGCATTGTTCACTATTAGTATTACGTTGCTTCCTTCAGCTACTTGATGCTGCTAGCAAGTTGAGTCTTCAGGACTAGGATTGAGGCAAAACATGGTGCAATAAGACAGCTTTTAAGTCAGAAAATGTTGATGAATTTTGGAAGTAGAGCATACTTGAAACAGATGTTTAACTTTCTTCCCTTTCTGCTCCTTCTAGTGATGATCCTGAGAATTTGGAGTCAGGCTTATTTAAAAGCAACAGAGGGGTTGCCTCAGCTCTCCTTTGATTAAATTTGCATCATCTCCCTTTTGCTGTTTTAAACTTATCTGTGTGTTTTTCCTAATTTATATGTCTGAGCAGTGGAGTTAAGGATAAAATGTTATCTTTAGCTTATGGTATTTTTTTTCCCCAAAACACACACCTTGGGTCACTTTTATTTATTGTTTTAATATCAGTCATGCTGTTTAAGTTCCAGAATGTTATAGTACTGTCCTACAGTCCTTTTACACATTGTGTAATGTTCCAAAACGCATATGTAATATGATAAAAATATGTCAAACAGAATGTGCTATAAGTTGTATTTAAAAATACCTTTGCTACCTAACATTCTCCATGTTTGCTGTAATAAACGAGAGGTTTTTGGAATGCCCTGTATGGTAATATCACATGTTAATGGCATTGATTACCTGTCAGGCAGTGGGAATTGATGGGAAATGTCCGCTGTAAAATTAAATAGCATTGAGAAGACTGTGCCATGCATCCGGGGGTGGAGGGGTGGGGGCACGGGCGGCTGGGACGGGGGTGGGGGGAGACTTTGTCAGGGTATTACTGGGAGCTCCGGGTTTTTTTCCCCACATGATTAAGGCAGGCCATCTGTTCTTTGTTAAATGTTTACAAAAACAGCTTCTCTCTAAAAGATTTAAGGAGATGTAGGTCTGGTAAACACTATAATATTTCTGAGCACCTTTTTCACCCTATTTCAGATAGTACCAAAACATGATTCTGCTGCATATCAAATAGGATTGATACTTTTTGTATTTAATCTTTACTTTTTTCTCCTCCTTATGGAAGATTAAATTTTTTACTGAGTTACTAATTTATGACTTCATTTATTACTAAAAGGAACATCTAAAATGATTTGTATGCTAAACTGTGCAGATAAATTTTCAGTCTTTTTGTGTTATGTGTCTTATGCTTGTGCTGATTCATAAATGTATACCAGAGACTCTCTTGTTAGAAGCTGGTGTTCTTTTACTGGAGTTAATGCCATGCAGATTAAAGAGTGGTACACATACCTGCTATTAATTCACCTAAGTTTTAATCATTGTTTAGACTTCCCTCTTTCTTTCTCTTTCCAGGAACAGTTCTTTCTTCCATTTCCTGAAAAATAGCTTGTCCCAAATAATATTGATATCTGCATTATTTGCAAACAAACAAAATACTTTTTCCTTTTAAATTACAGTAGGAAATAATATGTAACAATTAACCAGACTTAAGCAACTTAAATACAGGAAAAAAAATCAGATCCATTAGGTAATGATAATTTGGACAGTGCATTGGTTGATGTTTAACAGTGTTTGTGAAGGAAAATACAAGGGCTAGAGGCAGATTTTTCAGTGTTCACTTCGCTGTGTCTTGCCTGTGCAGAAATCTGCTTGTGTGGACTTGTACTTGTGCACTCTTATTCCAACTTGACCCTTACATCTCTAGTCCTATTCATTCTTACTCTTTTTCACATCCATTCCCTCTTGGTCATACCAAGAGGTATGTGACCAAAGTATGCGACCAAGAAAGGGAAGTAGATGCTTTCAAGATAATTTAGTACTATGGGATCTTAGAAAAGACTTTGGAAATCATCTGACTCAAACCCTTCATTTTGCAGATGAAGGAACTAAACCCCAATGGGTGAAGTGATTTTCCCCCAGATAACGTAGCTTATAGTAGGGGCTGGACTAGAAGTTTAAATCTTTTAACTTAGAGTTCTGGGCTGTTTCTCTTATATGAGGGAGTCTTTACAAAGCTCAATGAAAAAACCAGGCATGGATTAAAAAAATATTCTGGGGCCAGCGCTGTGCTGTAGCTGGTAAAGCCACTGCCTGTGGAGCTAGCATTCCATACTGGCACCCATTTGAGTCTTAGCTCCTCCACTTCCACTCCAGCTCTCTGCTGATGGCCTGGAAAAGCAGCAGAAGATGGCTCAAGTACTTGGTCTTCTGCCACCCACATGGTGGACCCAGAGGAAGCTCCTGGTTTCAGATCTGCTCACCTCAGCTGTTGCAGTCATTTGGGGAGTGAAGCAGTGGATAGAAGTTTCATTCATTCTCTCTCACTCTCTTTCTCTCTCTCACTCTGCCTTTCAAATAAAGAACTGAATCTCTTAAAAAAAAAATCTGCCCCAAAATAAACTTATCTTTTCCATTCCAGTTTTCCATGAATCTTTTGAAGTACAATTATGCTAGTAAAGCTGGTGAATTGAATATAGGTTTCTTTAGTAAGCATGCAGGTTTTAGTGGGAACAATTTAACTACCTTCTTTTCAGGCAGTAATTTTTTAAAGATGTATTTTGGTCACGAGACACTTTGGAAATGGAATGAAACCTGTAGAGCCTTCACCAGAAGTGTGTCCATGTATAAAATTTCTTGAGGAAATGGACAGAGTTGGCAGAGCACTGAATTTAGGAAACGTAATTTCAAATCTGTACTCTGTCCCTTGCCATGTAGCCTTGGGTGGCCATATCACCACATTGAATTTGATTTCCTTTTTGAAAGATGGGAGTAAATCACATTTTTGTTGTGAGAGTCAAGTGAACTAACACATGAAAGCATGCAGCTCAGTGCATGGCATAGATAGATGCTCAGTAAATCTTAGTGGCATTGGAATCTAACATACATGTTACCACATTTGGTTCTGGGCTGCCTCCTCTGCTCTTGGGAAGCCTTGTTTTATCTGGTGGTCTCCAGTTCCTGCCGATATAAACCCTGGCTGCCTTGCTTGCTCTGGCTCCTCTTTCTGTGGTGAGAAGCAAGGGATGTCGTGATTTATGGTGTAGATGATGATCTAGCCCTGCCCTGGTTGGGACCATGAGCTGTCGTGCAAGGAGCCTCTTCCTGTGATGTCAGGTCATCAGGCACATCCTGTCCCAGCTGCTGTTACTGTCTGCTATATTGGAGAGACAGTCTTGAGAGTTTCCCTAGTGGATGTCAGGAGTCTGCTGCATGGCATGTCAAATGAACTGTTTAGGGCCTCTCTGCCCGGTCAAATTTCAAAATGGAGAACTTTAAGAACTTAAGGAAAACATGGTTCCCAGTATCAATTCAGTAACCAATTCAAAGTCATTCAATTTGGATATGCATTTTTACTTTAACATTTGGATGTCATGTAAATCAGAAATGACCCGAAGATCTTTGTGTTGTGTTTGCACTTGGGTTTCAGACTTCACAGTACCAGAATCTTCCAGTGTACAGTAGGCTTGTTCTTTCTAAGAATGGCTGAATTGTATACCTTTGAGTTTCCATTGCCACACAAGGAGAAAAACCCCACTTAGATTTATTTTCTGTGGTTTAGCTTTTGCTGCTGTTCTGTCCTCACATAGGCTTTTTAAAAAATGGACAATATATTCAACTGAATGAGAGTTTTTCCTTCTGGAACTGAATTTTTAAAAATTATATGACTAAGTTGCTGCTTTTATTTTCTTACTTAAAAGCTTTCTTCTTAAAGATTTTATTCTTTGGTTAACAATAAAAGATAGATTCTGTAACTTGTATAGCTGGTAAATTATTTGCTACCTTGAGAGTAGAATACATTTCGGAAACATTTAGCTACTAACTTTCACTTCCTTTCTTCACTCTGAAGAATGATAAACTAATTTCAATTCCTATTTGTGTCTCTCAGCATTCTCCATCGGAGCCCTTTCTAGAGAAGCCCGTGCCGGATATGACTCAGGTTAGTGGACCGAATGCTCAGCTAGCGAAGAGCGATGATTACCTGCCGTCGATAGAGCAGCAACCGCAGCAGAAGAAGAAGAAGAAGAAAAACAACCACATCGTTGCAGAGGACCCCAGTAAAAGTTTTGGTAAAGATGACTTCCCTGGTGGGGTTAACCAAGAACTAAATAGGAACTCACTAGATGGGTCCCAAGAAGAAAAAAAGAAAAAGAAAAGGCCGAAGGTGAAAAAAGACCCGAAGGAACCGAAAGAACCCAAGGAGAAAAAAGAGCCCAAGGAACCCAAGACCCCAAAAGCCCCTAAGATTCCCAAAGAGCCAAAGGAAAAGAAAGCAAAAACTGCCGCGCCAAAACCCAAATCCAGCAAAAAGTCAAGGTAGGCAATGGGCAGAGACAACTGTCGCATGGGGATAGTACAGAAGTGACCTGGCGGGGCGGGGGTGCAGGGGGGGCACTGGTTCCTGTCGTTGTTGAGCTTCATTTCCTAATAGCCAAACTAAAAAGTGAAGGTTTTCATACTTTCTGAAATGTGGGACTCAATTATTGCAAACTACTGATTTAGACAGCTTACTGGATTAAAAAAAGTTTACAAATGAATTTCTTATATTTTGTGAAAATTTGTCATTTAACAAATGGAACCAGGTTAACAGACAGCATAGTTGTTTGTAAGAGCAGACCAGCAACCTTGTGTTCAGTGATGCTGCAAAACTGAATAGGAAGGATTATGGAAGAAAGAAAGGTCACTGTATTTCACTAGGCACACTTCAACTCTGCTTCCCAGAAACTGGAACAGGGAGAATTAATTCTTTCCTCTTGGTAGAGTGGAGCCTTCCAGGGGCAGGGTTGAAATCCCCTTGGGTAATGTGGGAGAAATCAAATAGCACATACCCATTAGATATGCATCCAATAATAGCATGAATTTTAGGTTGTAAGAGAGGACCTCCTTACTCCATACTCCCCCCACTAACTCTGACCCCCCAGAAGGCCTACTTATTCCATAAGAAAAGCTGAGAGGAGAAGACATTGAAGACTAATTTTTTTCATTTGTGCTGAACATTTCTAACAACTGTTCTGAACCAGTTCCAAACATCTGAATCTATTTTTCAGAATATGGCTCATGTTAGAAAATATAGTTTCCAGATGGAAGTATGGTCAGACTTGGTTAATATAAACCTGTTTGCAAACTCCATTAGAAAATACAGTCTACCTCCTAGCCCCACGTGTGCATGTAAACACACACATGTAGATGCACATGCTCAGAACTGCAATTACTGTGGTCTTTTTGAGATTGCTGGCTATAAACCTTTCATGCTGTGGCTGCCAAGTCTGTTCACGTGCAGGTACCCAGTTACTGTAGAGGAGATGAATTCTGTGACTAGAAAGATGTCCTTACTAAGAGAAAGAACAAGCATGGATTTTCAACTTTCCTCTCACCAATACATCATCCTGTGATATTTAAAGTCTGAATTACAGTCGTTTGAAAATTTTTGCCACCAATAGATTTTATTATCTAAATATCTGAATTGTATTCAATGAGTCATTCTTACTGGTAATTTAATGTTTGGGTTACTTGTGATCTTTCTTTGATGCTTGGTATATGGTCTCTTCATTGAAAAATCTTTATTTTTTTCTCTTTTGAACATTCTTTTAAACCCATAAAATCTGTTTTCATTTATTTTAAGAAATATTTTATTACATGCTTATTATTTGCAGAGACTGAAGTATTAGGGTTGTAATGTTGGGCAAAGTAGATATGGTTAGAATTTCAGTCAGACTGTATGAGGTGGCTTTTAAAATATAAAATTGCCAAAATCTATTGTGCTTTTGGTAGAAAGGAGGAGGAAATCAAAGGAAAATCTAGAAAAGAATGTATTATTTTTTCTTAAACACAGGAATCTGTGTTCTAAACAAGCTTTCTGGGGCTCAAATATACCTGGCTTCAGTTTTCATCCTGATTTTTTTAAAATTTGTCACCTAATAGTAAACATTGTATAAAAACCAAAAAGGAGGAGAGCAACTGCTGAGCGCAGATAGTGACTTCACACTGCAGTCCTTGCCTTTGGTAGGAAAAAAAAGGATGTATTTTCTCCCAGGAAGAAAGTCTAGTATCACCCCTACCCCTGCTGTTGGTTGCCTTTGACTAAGAGTCTAAGTGCTTGTTATATCCAGTAGTTGTGTTTACCCCAAGTTATGTGAAGATAATTGAATGGGACACTTTTGATGAATCTGGAGATGGACAGAAGAAAACAGAATATGATGTAATGTGGTCCTGAGACTCAGGGGGTCACCCTAAGGGGCACAACTTAGAGAGGCTGTTGGCTGATTTACAATAAAGTATGGTGGTCAGATGGGTATGGCTGTCCATGCATATGGTAATTGAACTGAGATTTTTAGTAAATTAACAAACCGAATCATTATTTTGCTGAACCACATTGTTCTTTTGGTCAAATGAATTCAGTATGTCAAGTTGTGTTCTCCTTGCATTGCTAAGTCTAGAAAGGAAGCTGCACCCTGAAACAAGGATAACTAGAATGCATACAAGTACATGTAAATTCTGAATAGCATAGCAGAATAATTATGTAAATTGAATATGCAGTGATGAAGGTAATAGGGGGTTTGGGTTATGTTAGTGCTGGGGTTGAATTGCCGTAGCAGTTTGCTTTTAAGCACTGAAATACAACAGTGGCAATTTTGTTTTGCAAAATGTTATGTGATACCAGTTATTTCCATCTTTGAATAAGTTAACTTGATGAATTTGTTTATACAGAAAATAATTTCCCTACAGAGGGCTGAAATAGGGAATAAACAGAAGTGAAATGAAAAATTTAGCCTAGAACTACTCCCATCTCTGCTCTGCAGCCCTGTGCCATATCATTGATGCAGTTCTACATGCAAATGTGTTATTCTTTGATGGGGGTGAGGAAGTGACCCGCTGGTGCTCGTGGCTCTCTCTGCATTGTGTCACTGGCTGGCGGGGAGCAAGAATGGTCTGTGTTATTCATACACTTTGAAAAATAACCTACCGAGGGTGGCTGTTCTCAGGGCTGACTGTGTGCCTTTGTGGTGGTCTCCTCACTGCCTAGCATCCACGCCTTGTTCTGTAAAAGTGGCAGAAACTTGAATCTGTGGACATTTCCTAGATACCTGGAACTTCCAATAACCAAGGTATAGTCACGTATGTCTTTTCTACGCAGGGGAGCCTAAAAGAGTACCCAGAAGATGTTATATAGAATGATAGTGAAACAGAAAAAGATGTTCTGTGTCTCAGAAAGACATCTAAAATCTTAGTGTGAAAAATGGGCCACGTAGGAGTGTGGCTTTTTTTCTCCTTTCTCTTTTAACTTAACTATATTTTTTTTCTATCCATTTTTTTCTCTCTTGTGCTCTCCCTAGGTATCATTATAGCTTTGAAATATTGGCTGTTAATATTGAAAATAAAAGCTAAGGTTTTTGTGGGCTAGGGAGGATGCCATTTTGCATTTGCAGGGATTCATGAAGCTGAAATATGAGGATTTGCATTCTTTTCAGTGTGCTTTCTGTTGTGCATGCGTGGGCATTGTGAAACAAGAGAGAATTTGGAAGAAGTGCTTCCTCTGAGTGACTCTTGGAGGATTTAGTGGTCCATTTAGCTATATAAAGATTCCTTGAATGTACAGAAATAAGGGAACTTGGCCAAAAATTGTGACTTGACTGTTGAAGCTCCAGTTAAATGAAGCAATGTAGACTTGCTGCTAATGCAATTTCTAGGAACACATTCTGTTCCTTGCTCTCTTTCCTACTTGCTCTATTTCCTAGTGTTAGATTTAGCAGAAAAATAAAATATTATTTTTCAATTAAGAGTAAAGATGTAGTTTTATTTAAATTGGAAAATAAACTTATTCTCATTTTTTTAAAAAAAAAAAAGCACAAGTACCAGAAACATGTAAGGTATGCTTTTCTGCAAGATATATTATCATTATCAGTAATAGTTAATATTTGTGTAGCAGCTCTCTTCTGAGGAATTTAGCTTTTCAGATAACTTTTTTCTCAATTATGATTTAAGAGAGTAGCAGCATTTGCTTGAGAAATATTTATATTTATATTCAGTCAGTTAAGCTAATATGTATTTTATTGTATGTTCTTGTGTATGTAAAATTTCTCCATAGAGATTATACATGAAGTGAATCATTAAGTCAGCTTTGCTACCGGGTGCAAAAACCCAGATAATGGGGCCAGCACTGTGGTACAACAGGTTAAGCTGCTGTCTGCAGCATCGGCATCCCATATGGGTGCCGGTTTGAGCCTGGCTGCTTCACTTCCCATACAGCTTTCTGCTAATGTGCCTGGGAAAGCAGTGGAAGATGGCCCAAGTACTTGGGGTCCCTTCACCCACTTGGTGGACCCGGAGAAAGTTCCTGGCTCCAATCTGGCCCAACTCTGACCTTTGCAGCCATTTGGCGAGTAAAACAAATGATGAAAGATCTCTCTCTCTCTTTCTCTCTTTCTCTCTTTTTCTTTCTCTCACTCTCTGTCTCTCCCTCTCCCTGTAAGTCAGTCTTCCAAAATAAATAAATCTTAAAAAACCCAGATAATAAAGATGTCTTCCTGTTAGATACGTAGATAGGTAATAAAATAAGCCAACTGCTTTTTTTTGTTTCTTTTGCTCACATGGTGATTTATTCTTGATGCAAGACATTGGACAAGTGGAAAGACAAGTATTTTGGATGCTGTGTCTGAGAAAGGGGATGTAGATTTCATAAATGTATGGTTGTAAAATGGACTTGAGAACCTTTTCCACGTTGGCATTGAATGAGGAAGAAAAAGTATCCATGAGTGTCGTGTGACTGCCCACTGACCTCTGCCCCATCTCTGTGACTCAAGAGTGGGACCAGGTGCCCCTTTCCTGCAGTCTCGAAGCTTATTTTCTCTTCACAAAGGGACTTTGGGGTCTTTTATATGTCAAGGAATTCATTCCTTCATTATAGGCACCTCAGGGACTTTCCATTACCAGTAAGGAGTGCACCATGGCCTCCCTCTACTTAAATCAACTGAGCAGAGTAGGAGAGTCGTTAGTTCCGATCCTGATGTCTTTGACAACATGTGGTTCAGTTTCTAGGCATTGGAGGAAGAGAATGCTTAACAAAGTTGACCCTTGAGAGCAAGTTCTGCTGGGTGCAGGTATGGACCACACTGGGCCTGCTGGAAATTCACTTCTGCTCATGCAGTGAGCTGCAGTGGACTTCAAAGCAAGGCCTGCTGCTGCCACTTTGGTTTGTGTGGGAGAGGGTGATGTGGATCCCACTTTCAACTCTGACCGCACCCGTCAAATGAGAGTTGAGAGGTGAGGAGGCCACGAGTAGCAGTGGGATGTTAAAGGGAGATTGTTCTGGAGACCCACTCCTTTGAAGTCTGTGTTAAGTGGAATTTCAGGGTGGAGCATGTGTGCCATGGCAGAAGTGGTTGTGATGTTAGAGGTGAGAGAAAGAAGGAATCATAAGCTGCTTTTTTATTTTTAATTGAAAAATGTCCATCTATTTGAAAAATCTTTGGAAAATAGGAAATTCTGTGCAAAGGTGAAGTTTGTCACCTGATAGGTAAGGACCCTGTTGCTGGTTGTCTTCTGCCTAGACAAAGGCTCCCAAGTTCACTGAGCACCCTGGAAAAGCCATGAACAGACAGCATCAGTCATCTGAAATACCAAGCTTCACTTCAGCCACTTTTTTATAGCAGTCTGTGTGGCTTCACTTTAAAATGTTAAATATGGAAACAGAGTGTGAATGAAAGAAAAGGTACTTTTTAAAAATAAACATTAGAAAAGCAACAGTCTTAAACTTCTATTAGAATTTTGTGTGTTCAATTCTGTATGAACAATATAATTTCAGGGGAATTTGGCTTCTTCTGTGAGAAGTATTTACCCCTTTGTGGTTTTACCATTTGATCTAGCCAATTCTCATCCTATTACAGCACCTGATTGAAATGTGGGTGGAGAAAACATCTCATTTGTTTATTAGTTACACAGACAGGTCAGAGAAAACATTATGAACTAAGGGAGTGAGTTGCCGACTCCCAGATTTGCGCCTACTTTTCCCCCTTCTGGATCCTGGAGATGTGCACGAAGCGAGGTGGCATCTTAGAATGTGGCACACATAGTCAAGTGTGTGCCCTGCAGCTTGGCACTTGGAAGAGTTTACTGTGGTAAAAGACGGGTCCAAGTCATGCTTTCTGCATCCGCTTTGAGATGTCTAATTTGTTTGATTCTTTATGTTGTATTACAGTGACAGAAAAACCCACATAACCGGAGTGGCTAGCATCTGTTGAGCTCCTGTGATGAGATGACATATTAGCTGACATATTTCTGTGGTATTTCTGATAGATCTTAACAATCCATAGGACTATAACTCGAAGATTTTCTATGATAGTTCTTGCCTGCATAGCAAAAGGTTTTTTCTCTAGAATATATTCAGTATTAAAAGAGGATCCAGCTCTTTCAGAAAAGCTCTCTACTGTGCTCTTTTTATTTATTTTTTATTTGTAGCATTGTCATTTTAAAAGATAGTCAAGACTGTAGCTATCCTAAAGATGGGGTCCCAGTTGTTAATGGAAGAATTAAACTTATCCTGGGATGACCCCAAGTAGCAGAAGATGTTCACCAGGAAAAGTTTCAGAAGCCTGATGGATACGGCCACTGCTGGACTCTGAGGAGTTCTCGGTGAGGAGTGTGAGGATGCCTTTGTGCCGGTTTCAGGACTCAGACATGCGCTCCCAAGCCAGGGGGTACTGGCTCCAGTCCTAGGACTGCTGTATTTTGGGGCCAAACCATAACCTGTCTGATCCACATCTGTGGGATATTTGATCATGAAGTTCAAAGGCGAGGCATGTTGAACTAGAAATACACAATTTAAGTGAAAGCGAGTTGGACTTCTGGATCTTCTCTATTTTTTTTTTTTTTTTTTTTTTTTTTGCTATTCCTTTGTTAAAACCCAGCACAGTTAGTGTAGTAAGAGAGTACTTGATTCTATAATAGCTACTTAAGGTAGCAGTTTAAGTTGAATTTGTTGTCATACAGGTGTTTTATTCAGTGACTTTCAAAGAACTTAAGAAATCTGTTAATTGTCATTGAAATTGTATGTTCATAAGTAAAACAGAATTCCTTCTTCTCTGTGTTTCTCTCAGAACTCTTCCTGTCTCTTTTTCTCAACTATAAGAGTAAGGTGAAGAATTTATGAGTGCATTTTAGGAGATGGGGGTGGCAACACACCTGATTGGAGTGAAACATGTGGGTGCCAGGCCAGGGGATTCAGAACACCGAAGATGTACAGGGTAGTTTACAGAATGGCAGACACTTTTGTGGTGTACTGAGCACCTGGGGCCTTGGCCTAGGGAGTGCCCGGTGTCTTGGTGTAAAGATGTTGGCCTTTCAGAGTTCATCTCTTTCCTTGTTAGTATATTCTGTTTATTCTGTGGTCTGTATTTTATCATAATCTAGGTTTGCTGTTCAATTTTAGTCTTAGGACTTTACGCAAAAATTTTTTGGTGGGGTTTTTTACTTTTTTTCAATTTTCATTGTTTTAAATGTTTATTAAATAGATAGGGCTTAGAGGAAATCCTGTTTCTTGAGATGCTACATGCTCTTCTCTACTGGCTCTGAGCCTTTGACCCTAACTGCCAGCTGTGCATTTTATTACGATAGCCCAGATCTTTTAGATTTATTCATTTGAGGGGGGCGAGAGGAGAGAGAGAGAGAGAGAGAAAGAAAGAAAACAAGCTCCCCCATCTGCAGGTTTACTCCCCAAATCCACAGTGGTTGGTCTCCCATTTGAGGAGCAGGGACCCAACTGCTTGAGCCAGCCCTGCTGCCTTTTTGCAGGGTCTGCACTGGGAGGAAGCTGGAACCAGGAGCTGAGGCTGGGTTTTTAACCCAGCTTCTCTGATATGGGAAGTGGGTGTCCTAGCTGGCATCTTAGCCACTAAGGTTGCATTATGTCACAAGCACATCCCATGTGGCATCCTGTGCCACAAGTGTCTCTCTCATATTTTTAAGGTTTACTTCTTAATTAAAAAGCCTTTTTTGCACATGAAGTATAAGAATATGGTTCAGTACATTTCCTTTTTCTCCTAAAAGATTATACTTTTACATTTGGGGGAAAGTCTATCCCCTGAAAACGAAACTGGTGAATCTTCAGCTTCAGAGTTAATTTTCCTACAATAGGATGGGATAAGTCTAACTTATCCCAGAGCAAGGGCCTGTTGTCCAGCAGTCTTCATTAACCGACCATATCCTTCTAACCACATTTGGTTCTGCAATGTCATTCCTTTCCAAATTTTCTCTGTATTGAGGAGTTATATTTCTTTTTTTTTATTTTTTTAAGGATTTATTTATTTATTTGAAAGACTGAGTTACAGAGAAAGACAGAGATCTTCCATTTGCTGGTTTACTCCAGTACCAAATGGCCACAATGGCCAAGGCTAAGCCAAGCTGAAGCCACGGTGCCTGGAACTCCATCTGTGTCTCCCACGTCGGTGGCAGGGGCCCACCTGAGCCATCTTCCAGTGCTTTCCCAGGCACATTAGCAGGGAGCTGGATTGGAAGTGGATCAACTGGGACATGTATTGTTGCCAGAGTTGCAGGTGGCTGCTTAATCTGCTGCACTACAACTGCCCTCTAGATCTTAAAGCTGATACTAATCTCTGTTTACTTTTTATTTTGTAATAAACCAGGGCAGCTACTTGATTTTCTAGTAAGTTCAGAACATTTGTATTAAGCCTTATTTAGAAAGCCAGTACTCTTTCTCAACAAAAACAATTACCAATACTGTATTCTAACTCAGAGGAGTCTATCCAATCCCATGGGAAGTAATAGCATTCAGCCTGTCCTCATGGGCTCTCCCAGTCATAAGCTGATAGTGAGTCCTTCCATAGGGTGTATTTCCTAAATGTCCCTCCATGTGATAAATAATACTGTCTGAATACAAAGTTTGTGTTTCCCTGATGTTTCATTCTAAGAGTTCTTACAAAGATGATGTACACTTTGATGACATTAGGAGTAAAAGCAGAACTCTGGACCTTAATCACTTAGCTGTGTACTCTGAGCACAGCTAACAGCCCAATAGCGTAACCTCATTCCCCTAATGGGTTGTAAATATAAAGCCAGTAAAGGAACAGAAGTCATTCACAACTCCAGCAGCATCCCTGGAAAGATGTTCTCTTTCCAAACTCACAAGGCCTTGCGCAGCTTGAGTAGTAGCTGGTTCTGTGTCTCAGTCCCATCCTTGTGAGTGCATGGTCCTGTGTCTTAGTTTCCATCCTCATGAATGGATAGTTCTGTGTCTCAGTCTCTTTCCTTAGGGGAGTACATGGTTTGTGTCTCATTCGCTGCTCTCAGGAGTGCATGGCTCCATGTCTCAGTCTCTCTCCCTGTCAGTGGATGGTTCTGTATCTTGACTACATCAGTAATGGGAGAGGAAGATTAGGACATGGAAAAGAATTTGTGTGTTATGGGGGGGAAGTAAACAGGGTTCCCAAAGTTCATGCAATTAGTATTCATGAAAAACCTATGCACGGATTTCAAAATTATTTTGTACCAGAATAAACTTTTCATTTTATTTTTTATGACTTTTTTGAAATATTTTCATGTAGGTGGTGTTCTATTGGTTTTGAAAATCACTAAGTTTTCTATGTTTTGGTAATAATTTAGTGCCATTTTACCTGGCTTCGTAGGTATTTCATCATAAAGAAGGACACTATTTGGGGTTTTCTTAGGTGAGTAAGAGCTACATAGTGTACTTACTCGTTGTTATTACTTATGCTGTTTAGCATAATAGAGGGTCTTCAAAGTTCATAAGAATGCATTCTATGCATAGATTTCAAAATTTTTGCTTCAGTATAAACTTTTTAATTCCATCTTTCCAGGGTATTTTGAAGCACCTGGCAAAAGTAATCCACCTGAGTAGGCAGTAGGAAAAAAGATGAATAAGACACAGTTCCTCAACTTCTTAAACTTATGGGATAGCTGGAGAAAGACTACACACACACACAGGGCTTTGACTTTAATTTTAATACATTGCAGTAATGTTAACACTGAATTTTGTGTTTTAAATATCCCTTTTATGGAGTTCATTGTGTGGTATATATGTGGAACAAGATTGTGATTGTCAGAAAACACTTCTTAAAAATGAGTGATCAGTATCCAAGCTGAGTCTTGAAGATGAGTAGGTTGGGACAAAAGTGTTAGGAAGGGGAGAGGTAGATTGTTCTGGCAAGTTATTTCTTTATGCCTGGAGAAAAAGGGTGTGAGGAGAGTAGAAAAATAAAGCTGATCTTGCCCGTTGTAAAACTTACAGAGGGCCTTGTCCAGCAATACCGAGAATCTTGGATGTTATACAAGAATGACCCAGTCAGACTTGCATTTCAGCTGGTTACTCTGGTGACATGTGGAGATGGGTTGCAAGTAATGTTTGGGTGGTATCACCATGACATTGAGCTGGGAAATGCAGGAGGCAGAGCAGGTCCAGGAGGGGAATAAGGGCAGACATGACTTCTTCAAGGATGGAAGTTGAAAGTGTTCCCAGCACATGGCTAGTTTTTCTGGTGATTCCACTTATCAGTGATGTGTGGTGGCCAGCCTTGGCTAAGTCCCATGGGTGAGCATCACTGAGCTGTTAGGGTGCATTGAGGTTCTTTCTATATCAGCGCCAAGTAGCCTTCTCCTCACTATCGGAGGGTTGGTTTGAGAGATGTTACTTATTACCAACATAAACTTGTCCCCTGCATTTGGAAGAGCTTGCCTCTTTGCACATTCAGGTTTTTGTTATAATTTGGAAGAATAATGCATGTATGGCCATGTTTTGGCTTTGACTTGTAAGAAGCCAGTTTGAAGCTTACATATTTAAATAGTGAGTATGGGTGTGGACTCTGCTTTCTCCACTAGTTGGATCCTCGGTAGCCTACACTTGTGGCAGTGGGAGGCTATTACAGTAGCCTGGATATGAAAGGATACCTGTCTGAACTGAATCAGGGGAAGAATGCACTGTGGGACTGTTTGCTTGTTTATTCCTTTAGTTGGTGGTTGGGAATTTTGATGAAGGATTTCTCTCCCATTTGTGTTGCTTAGATGAAGTGATCCTTGCTGAAAGTGAGGGCCTGCCTATTAAGTGTCTGCCATTGATTGGCCCAAGTGTGCCTGAGCCATGGCCATAAAAGACTTCTCAGACCTGACTGCTTGTCTTCCAGATGTGTGTGAATGTTAACCATCTGTGCCTGACACTGCCTTGGCCGTCTTCCATTATCTCATTTAAACCTCCTAACGAATCTTGGAGGAAAGTGTAATTATAAACCTTTACAGATGAGAAAACTGAGGCTCAGGGAAATTAAGTGACAGTCACAGGCTGTAAATGACAGTTGGAACTTGCACTAAAGTGTGTCTGACTCAAACCAATGCTCTTATCCACCATACTATATTACCTTCCTTTATTAAAAGAAAAATTTTGACTTTGTTCTTTTGGGGGTCAAAGCAGTTTTAATACACCTTAGTTGAAAAAATCTAAATTAGCTTATTCCAAAAACAGTAGCAAAGGCCAATTAGTTTAATTTTGTTTCATCCTTGATTGTAGTGTCTGTCCATGGACACTGAAAATTTTGTTACCCCCCCCCCTTTTTTTTTTGAACTTCTTATGGTGTTCTTCAGTTTGTATATTGATGCACAGAAATTCTTAGCTGTCTCTGAGCATTAATAGTGCCAAGTCTGATGAGTTAGAAACCTTTCAGTAATCAGATCTAGGGTAAGTGCTTTCTGTGGCTGCAGGCTTTTTGTCTAAGCATTTGGAGAGGTCCTGTCTGACTTTCAGCCATCTTGGAGGTTCCCTACAGTTCATTCTTGGGAAGGGCAGATGCAAAATCATTAGCAATTCTCCTTCAGCAAATTGATGTTTCCTCAAACCTGGGCTCCGGTTGGCTTCCAGACAGTAAGCCTTTTACTCCTGTAGGACATTGCGTGCAGGGCCCGGCAAACCCTCTAAATTAAAGTGTACTTCTTCTTTCTGGTAGAGAGGTCACCGTGAAAAGCACTAGCTGCCAAGTCACTTTACCTGGCAATGGTTCAACTCTTTGACAGGCTTACCTCTGATTTAAACAAATTTGAGAAATATGTAAAGTTTTGGAAGCAGTTTTGCACTGATTTGATAAAAGAAACCACAAAACACTGCAGCGCAGGTGTTGAGAATGTTTGAAAGCTGATTGAGGGAAGCAGATGGCTTTAGTCAGTGGCATCCAGCCAAAAGAGCAGGTGCTGGTCATGTGACCGCTGGTTACCAGGGTAATCTGATTGCTCTTGGCGTGCAGATGAAAGGAAAGGGGCCCAGTGTTCAGCTGTAGTATTGTATAATTTGTGGCAGTTAGAGCGGAAATAAATGCTGGAAATGGAGCCTCATAGTAGGGGAGACTTCTGTCCATGTGTAGCGTAAACACCAGGACAGTTGGATGAGGGACTGTTGGTATGGATTTTTTTTTATTTAAAAAATATTATGCTTTCTGTGGATCTTTTGAGGACTTAAAAGTTTTTAGCACACCGCCTTTTAGAAAAAAAAATGAATGAAAAAGAACTCTTTAAACTCAATTGCTCTTTGCTGTAAACTTGGGTGGTTTTAAGTTATTTCCTTATGTGGCTACTTGACTATACTAAAATGTTAACAAAACAAAATGGAAACAGGCTCTGGGCATTTAAGAATAACACATTTAAGAGGATCAAATATTTTATTTATTAATTGAAATATATGTTACAGATGTGATTATTATCAGTTCATTTGAAATATTTTATGTGGCACATGCTTTACTCAGAAGCATACGGATATTTTGGCCTCTTTTGTAGTACTGAGGTTAAACCATGCTGTTTAAATTACATTCTATCAGCACACTTTTCTGGGCATTTACAAATGTCAGTAAATGTTTTTGAAATACATCTTTTTTCAAAATTTAATAGAATTTGAGGTTCCCTAGAAATAATAAAAAGTAATCATTACTGAGGTTAAATTAGTCTCAATGTTGATTAAGAAAAGAAAATTGGTGCTGAAAAGTTGTGTGACTAGCTTGGAAATTGAAGTGGAAGGTAGCATTGAGAGTATATTCTAGAAGAATGTCAAGTTAATGTTCCAGAGACAAAGGTAAATTTAAAATATTTTTTAGAGTTCATTCATATGTTATGTCTCATAGCACACAAGTCTTATTAATATTTGTCAGAAACAAGAAACATGCTGTGGAACATGTACTTGAATTATTGTTTCACCCTACCATATTTTTTTGTATTTCGGAGACCAACATTTTGAATAAAAGATTAATTATTATTTTTAAAAATGTATAGTATCAAAGTAAATATTATTTTAAATGACAGATATAATATCAAGTGAAGTTAGGTAAAACAGGAGGTTGCTGTATGTTGGTTATATTTTATAAAGATAATAATTGTACAAAAATGTCATGGGATGGCACAAAAGAGGACACCTAGTAGTCCTGGTCAAAAGAGGACTTGAATAGGAGTATGTACAACTATCTGCAAGAGACACAAAGAAATGCTCATTATGCTGCAGTTGTCCACGAGCTTTAAAAAGAGTGTTCTGTACCTTAAAAACTTGATAGCAAAACTCATTCATAATCTGATTTTTCATTATAGTTTGGTGCATAAGCAGGGATTTTGATAAATGAACAAATGTACTGTGTGTGATATTGGGAGGTTTTGCATGCAATTTCTTTTTAATTAGGTCAGATACTTGCTAAAGGTCATCAGTATATAGTTTCACCCTAAAAACTTAATTGAGAGTGCCATTTTACTATAAATGCCCAACATGTGTTAGTTCATCAACTGTCATTGATATTTTAGGAATACTAATGTGGGAAAATAAAGTATGGGGACGTGTGGAAAACCACATTAAAAAGTGAACACTAAGTGATCCACTTTGAATTCTAGTAATAAGAAACCTGATTCAGAAGCAAGTGCTTTGAAGAAAAAGGTCAACAAGGGAAAAACAGAAGGTTCTGAAAATTCAGACTTAGACAAAACGCCCCCACCATCTCCTCCTCCTGAAGAAGATGAGGACCCAGGTGTTCAGGTAATACCATTGTTCTGATCCCTGCGCCTTGGTTATTTAGCATGGGTAACCCAAACCCCATGTAGAGTTCACCAGACCTCCCCTATCATTGTTGTAGAGATGCTGTTGAGATGTCTGTATTGTTATTGGGAACATTATATCCATAGTGATAAAATCTGGGTGTGCCAACGGCAAGTTAAACTCCTGACCAGAGCTGCTTGGTTTTTGCCATCTTTGACTCCATAATTCATGATACAGAGAACCTTCATTTATTTCCAAAAATGCATATTTTACTTTTTATGTGTGTTATCATTAACATATTGGTTAATATATCAGTATATTGGTTCATTTAAAGTACAATGTATATTTTAAAATTTCTGTTAAGTTTGATTGTCAGTTTTATTTTTATGTTTTTGAATAAAAAAGCAAACTGTAATATGTAGCTTGAAAGAGTTTCTGACACCTGATGGTCAGAGCTGAGGTATATTCAGGTAACACTGAAGTTTCTCTGAACAAGTCAGTGGCTTTCTCAATGGTGACGATGTAGAATTTCCCAATGCTAGCTTCTCCTGACATTTGGAGAATTTTATAGAAATGAGTTAAAAAACTAGCCCTGAAATACCTACCAGGAATTTGGGTTCTGTCTGTAAAGCATACTGCCTTCACTGATTGTACTGCGAGGGACCCTTACACGTGACAGTTAAAAATTATTTCCCCGTTAGGTTCCCTGGAAGCGTGCCAGCATGGTCTGCTGGGACGGCTGGGAATGTAACTTGTGTGAATGACATCTAAGTTATCAGGGAGCAGTTACCCGGGAGTTCTACTGGAATAGGAGGCCAGCCTCTAGGAGCTTACTGCATGCTCAGGACTCTTCCTGTATCCCTACCAACTAGGATCGAAAGATTTGCAATCTGTTCCTCTGTTCTGTTGAATTTCAGATAGTTTTGGGGTGTGAGTGTGTATATGTGTGTGTTTATTTTAGTAGAACTCCGTAATAGCTATAACCTCACAGAAAGACCTAAGCTAAAGACTGAGAAGGGGGGAAAAGGAAGGAGAGGGAGTGTGACTGGGTGTGTTGTGTTTTGTTTTGATTTGGTTGTACAACTAACAGTGTGGGTTAATTATATAATTTCCTTTTATTTTGTATGTAAGTAGAAAGATACTGGGAAGGTAAGTATATATCTTTTTTAAATTGCTTAGGGATTTTGAACTAAATCATTTGAACAATTTGGAATTTTGTTTTTGTCCTTAAGAGTGTTTTTTCCTGATTTGTGTTTGCTTGAAGTAGGACCTATAGGACTGCAGTATTTGGACCATGGTTAAGATGTATTCATATTAACCAAGAGAATTGTTTTCTTTTACAATAACTGCTGCTGTTTAAAAAAAAAAAAAGTGTTCTTTGTATTAATTCAAATTCATTGGATTTTATGAAATACTAGTGTTTTGATTTTTTTCTTTTGCATTTCACTATAGAAAAATGAAATTGCTATAAATGAGCATTAGTACATCCTTTCTAATTGGCTGGTGGTTGACTGTTATGGGTTCAGTACCTAAAATAAGCAACCACAAAGGAGACCTGACTTTGAAGGCAACGCTTTCTTGCTATCTCTGACACAGGAAGTGATGCTGGCCGGTTGTTTATTATGTTTCTTCCTGTAACAAATGCATGAAGGGTTTAGAATTAACATCCTTGACTTTTATGATTGATTTACTAAAGTAAATGTCATATAATTGTAACGAACTCAAAATTGTGTCACAGGGTATTAGAACAGTGAGATCAATTTTCTATTCTGTATACTGTTTTAACTATAGGTATCTTTTTCTAAAGCAATTCAGTTTTTTTTTTTTTTTTTTTTTTTTTTTTTGGACAGGCAGAGTGGATAGTGAGAGAGAGACAGAGAGAAAGGTCTTCCTTTGCCGTTGGTTCACACCCCAATGGCTGCTGCAGCCGGCGCACCACACTGATCCGAAGGCAGGAGCCAGGTGCTACTCCTGGTCTCCCATGCGGGTGCAGGGCCCAAGCACTTGGGCTATCCTCCACTGCACTCCCTGTCCACAGCAGAGAGCTGGCCTGGAAGAGGGGCAACCGGGACAGAATCCGGCGCCCCAACCAGGACTAGAACCTGGTGTGCCGGCGCCACTAGGCGGAGGATTAGCCTATTGAGCCGCGGCACCGGCCAGCAATTCAGTTTTAAAAACTTGACTTCTTATTTTAGTATCAGTTCAAAAGTTTTGAGTTATGATTTAAATGAAATTCTTTTTTTTTTTTTTTTTTTTTAAGATTTACTTGTTTTTATTTGAAAGGCAGAGTTACAGAGAGGCAGAGGCAGAGGCAGAGCCAGAGAGAGAGAGGTCTTCCATCTACTGGTTCACTCCCCAAATAGCCGAAACAGCTGGTGCCGGGCCAATCTAAAGTCGGGAGCCGGGAACTTTTTCCAGGTCTCCCACAAGGGTGCAGGGGCCCAAGGACTTTGGCCATCCTCTACTGCTTTCTCAGGCCATAGCAGAGAGCTGGATCATAAGACGAGCAGCTGGGACTTGAACCGGTGCCTGTATGGGATGCTGGCACTGCAGGCGGTGGCTTTACCTGTTATGCCTCTGCACCAGCCCCTTAAATGCAATTCCTATATTTCCTTTCCATCCACAAAATCTTTTCAGGTAATAATAGTTTAACAGGTCATAATAGAAGCATATAGTAAATCATTTAACTTTACATTAGGAAATTGTTAAAGGAGCCTTGATACCCAAAATAAATGACTTTATGATCAATTATTATGTGGAGAGTAGAATAACCATTTAATATTGCAGAATTTCAGAAAATTGAATTCTAGTTGTATTTTGTATTTCACCAGTACATAATTTCTGTTTTAAAGAAGAAAAGCCCCCTTGTTTACTGGAATGTCTCTTGAATATCAGAGTGGGATTTAGTGTAAAGTGGAATTGTCTTAGACTCTCTCCAGTCACTTATGTTGGAAGAATGCTGTGACAGTGTGGCCTCAAGCATGGAAACCTGGTAAAACATCACAGATGGATCATTAGCAGCACATTCCTCTTTATGGTAATGGCATAAAGATGGAAATATAAATTACTCCATTTCAATTTAGTTAAATTGACATATCAAATGAAATACAGATACTGTGCTAAATTTTGCAAAATTAAAACATTGTTCTTGGTAATGGCCTTTTATGGCTTAAAGAAATTGATGGCCTAGAAGTGAGGAATGGCAAAGTGGGCACTAGAGCAGCAGGAAGTAGGTCAGCCTTGGGAAGAGGGAAGGGAAGCTGTGCACAGTAACTGGGCCATTTTTCTTTGGAAAGCTGGCGCTGAGTAATGATAACTTTAATCCTTCTAATTGCATTTTGCAATGCTTCCAATGAATTCCCTTATGTGATCTTCACAGTATTTGTCTGAGGTCATTACTGTCATTAACCCCATTTTACAGACCAGGACACTGAGGTCCACAAAATAACTCACCCAAGGTCACATAGGAGTCAGTGCTAGTTCAGACAGGGCTCATGAGGTCAAACTGTCTCCTGTGATGTGGGGAAGAATTCCAGAGAGCAGAACACTACTGGTTTCTGCACTGCCTTGACCTGGGGTTGATTTTCTTGGCAGTTCTGAAGCTTTGTCCTGGAGAGGAGGATCTGAGGAGGAACCTCTCCTTCAGGTCATCGCTCCTGGCCTAAGCCACTAAGAAGTCCGTTAGTAAAAATTACCCCGATGGTCTTGAATCAGAAAATTGCTTTGTGCCTCTGCAGTTATAACTGTGTAGTCTTTGCGTTTGTGTCATGGACTGTCTCAGATCACTTTTTGAGAGCAAAGAGAACACAAACTAATAAGATAAAAATCAGTCTCACTCTTTGGGGAAAGTGATGGGATTGAGTTAGTTCTGACTTGAGAGGTATCCGTGTCTGTTCTGCCTTTGGAGCACACAATGGTGGTTTTACTCCTCTCTGCCTCACTGTCCCAGTATTTCATAATTCTTAGGAAAAAGTTTATATAAAAGTGTTACTTGTCTCAGTATTCTTTGTATTTCTTCCATGGGCTTTGGAAACTCACTAAGTTGTAATATTCTTGCATTAGCAATTTAAAACTTACATGTGTCATTTTCAAACTCAGATTTTATCAGATATAATAATGGAAAGGTTATTTCTGCACATTTTTAATTAACATTCAAAGACATTTCTTTGTTAAAAGGTCAAACAATGTAGAGTTATTTTGAACAAAAAAGTAAAGCCTCGTGTTGTGCTCCATTTATTTCTCGCCCCAGAATTAATAGCTATTTAAAATCTGTGTGTGTCTTTTCAGATTTTTTTCCTGATGTTGAAAGCATACACACATATATATTTCTGTTTTGAGCAGGTATTCATTGAGGCATATGGAAATGAACAAGACAGTTTCCTTATCTTAAGAAGTTTATATGTTGATGACCCACACAACCAAATAAATACACAAAATGTTTTATTTATCTTGAGTAGAATCACACACTATTTACTGTTGTGTGATTTGTTTTTCTTTCTGCTTAACGATTTATCTTGCAGGTAGTTCCAGGTGTGTAGCTTCCTGGAAGTAGAATTGCTTAGGCAAAGGATTGCCATGGTTTAGTTTTTGATAGACAGGACCACATCGTCCTGCAAAGACTGGACTGTGTTATAGTTTGACCATAAGACTATGAGAAGACCTATTTTGCCAATGATTATACTGTTGCTAGCTATTATCAGTCTTTTTCATTTTAACCAGCATGTTAAAAATTTTAAATTAAAAAAAGTAAAATTACTTTTTGAAAGTCAATCATTATGACTGATTCAGCCCTTCATTTCTTCAATCCTTTTCCAAACAATTCTTTCAGGACCCAAATTAGAATACAAAACCTTTTATTTAAGTGACCTTCTGAAATATAATGGGTATCTTGGGTAAGTTTATGACAACATTTTTATAGACATTTGTAACTTACAAACTATCTTCTAATGCATTTACTTTTTTAGACTTTTTATGGGAAAAGTTTTGAAGCATAGAAAAAGTAAAGCAAATAATATTGTGAACCCCTGTAGAACCCTTACTTAGCTCTAATGTTGCCATCACTTTTGACAGACACCCTGGCTGAGTTAGAAACAAAAGTTGTTGTTATTTCCAGTCCTGAAAATGAAGGACACGTAGCTGGGAGTGTTAGAGTGACAGCTCTCCCTGGCATCAGACTCTGCATTTCCTAGTTTTCTGTTATCTTTGTTGCTGCAATGATCTGTTGATGTGATTTTTATATCATTAAATTATCAGCTTTTCTTTAAGATCAGTTTTTTTAAAAATACACTTTACCCTTCTGAGCCATTATAGTATCAGTGATTGTGTTTTAAACCCCCAGCTTTGTTGGATTTTTGTTTTAGAAGAGACGGTCCAGTAGGCAGGTGAAGAGAAAGCGCTACACTGAAGACTTGGAGTTCAAGATTTCTGATGAGGAGGCAGATGATGCAGATGCTGCTGGGAGAGACTCCCCTTCCAACACTTCACAGTCAGAGCAGCAGGTTAGTGGCTGGCGTTCCAGGATTCACATGTGCGTTTCAGAGATGCACGGGAAGGTTTATAGCTGGAATCCAGGAAGTTCGGTGGACACATTGGACTTCCAGCAGAGGAACATTCATAGGATGTTGGCTAATGCACTATGGGGAATTAGTTGTTTAGTAGTATCTTTTAAAAAGCCCTGTTCACTGGAATTTATTTTTATACATGCCTGTGATATGTAATTTGACACAATTTTGGAGAATTAATGGTCTATGCTGAGGAATAGTCAGAGCTGGAATACAAGGAAGCTGAATTTACCTCTGAGAATTCAGTGCTGTAGCTTGTGGGACTTTAATAAACCACTTAAGCTTGTCTCCTGCTGTTAGGCACCGTCAGAACCCCTTTATGAAATTACTGCCTTGTAGTACCCAGCAGGGCATACTTTATTCTCTGTGCAATGTAAATGATGGATAAAATAGTTTGTATAAAATATGGGTGGTAATGTAGGATTGATTATTGTAAAGATCTTTTTTAAGATAATGCTTTTTTCTTAATATTACTGTACTTCAGTTAACAAACTGGTAACCCATTGAAAAGTATATTAAATGCAGTTTTGTGTTTTATTTGGTAATTTGTTCTATGTTGGTTATGTAACATTTTGTGTGACCTCCATAGATAAAAGCTGCCTACAATAACAGAATGACGAGTGTATTTACCCCATGGGCATAGATGAGGAAAAGTTACATTTTTGACGGCTGTCATGCAGAGATTCTTTTCTCTTGGCAGCTGGAGTTACTGAATGCTCTCTGGCTTCAGGGATCCATGCTAGTCTATGTAATTAAACCACATAATCATAAAATGATGTGCACAGATCTTTTACCTTTCTGTAGAATGAAAATTTTGTTCTTTTCAGTTGTATTTCCCACTGGTAACTTTGTACCTGGTGATTGAAGGCATAGGGAGGCAGTGGCAAAGGGGAATGGTTTCTTGCTTGTATAGCTTAAAATGAACTATTTTCTGAGTGGGTGGATTCATATGACTTGTGTTTTTTAGGAATCTGTTGATGCAGAAGGCCCAGTGGTAGAAAAAATCATGAGCAGTCGTTCAGTCAAAAAGCAGGTAAGCACCTTTTGGAGTGATCAAAGTCTGTGAGATCCGTACGACTCTGATAGGATTATTGGCTTTATAGTTTTCTTTAGAAATCCTGCTGTTGTAAAAATACAACTTACGGTAGTATTTCTAGTCTTGTTTCATTTATCAGTCCAGTTAAAATCTTTAGAATATTTAGTTCCAAGTGAAATAAAAATATACCAAGCAGTCAATGCTTTATTATACTGAGTAGGCAACAAAACCAAGAGTCTCCAGGACTTTCAGTTATAGCTGCCTGTTTTTAAAAAATCAAATTCATAAAAATTATCAATGTGAACTTACCTCTCATTTCTCTTAGGAAGGTTATCCCAGTCTTCCATGATAGGATGGAAGTTCTCTATCATTTTAGCAAATCAATGTGCTCTTGTGTGTTTTATGAAAATTTTTCATGTACAACTGAAATACCAATAGACATTGCCAAGGCAAAGATGAAACATAGCGCTGTTTTCATTGTAATTTTTGAAGTTTATATGACTTACTCTTCAAAGTTATTCAAAGTTTCTATTAATCTGCAAAAGTGAGCTGTAAATACTGTCACTAGCCTGATAACCAAAAATTACAGTGACAATGTTTTCTGTTACTTAGGGAAACTCCCCTTTTCATTCCAACTACCTGCTTCATTGCCCAGAGTAGAAAATGCTTTGTTTAGTTAAAATAATTGCATGGACATCCAGGGCATTTACATATTCCAACAGGTAACTCTTAGTGTCTCTGGAAAGTCTTTCTTGTCACCTTTAGATACAGGTGTCTGTCTCTCAGTTCAGATCTTTGTCAAACCCACAGTTCATTCTTTTTATTTGAAGGAGTGGGTGGAAATGCAGTTTCATGTTTAACTTGTAAAATAAATATTTTTAGTAAAATATACACAAAGTGTAGCTTCCCAGTGAGGAAGATGAGGAATGGAGGAATTATGGGATTTAAAGTGAGATCTCAGACTTATCAAACAGGGAAACCTTTACTATTCAAATACTGATATCAAGAGACCCTTGAAAATGTTATTGCACTGGCAGTAAATTTCCTTATACCTCCTTTTCAATACTGTTTGCTTTTCTAATGTGTGACTCAGGTCATGGGATTTTATCAGGATATACAACCCAGTTCATATGAAGATAATCAGGAGCAACCTGTAAAGATATTTTCAGACTGAAGGTGTTGGTAGTGTATGGAGTGGTTACCCTGCAACTTTTTTGAAAGTGAAGATTTCCTCTCTATATTAAATGATAAAAATCTCCTCCAAATTTCCCACCTGTTCAAGCAGAAATGAGCACTATTTAATTCATTAGAAGGATTGCATTTTTGTCCTACTAATGGCTTCCGAACTATAAATTTGTGAATTGTAGGTATATGGTAAAATTTAAATACTTGACATGCTTTAAAGAGTAATCCCCTTCACTAAATTGAAGTGACTTGTTTGAGTAAATAGCATGTCGTTTGGATGGACTGTACTAATTTTCATTCAGTTGATAGTACTTCAGCAGGCATACTCAGCAGGTCTGGGGGTTGCAAATGATAATTAGCTCCATTATTCAGAGCTACTTAGACTATGCATTATTTAAGACATTGCCTTCGCTTTCTGTTTTGTCCCCCTACAACCCCACCTTTGTGCCCTTTAAAGATAGGTGCCCATGGTTTAGGAATATGTATTGTTACCATGTACTGATGCCCAGGTTAACTTGTCATAGAAGATTAAAAACCACTCGGTGTCGGAGGGTAGAACATTTGTTGAGAGGTGAGTTTGAGGATGGAGATTTGTGGAAAAGTTTCTCTAGAAGGGGAGGTACACTTTGAGGTGTGATTTAAAGTAGCAAAGAGATGTACGTCAGATTGCATTGCTTATCCAATCCTTGTATTCCTTAAGCAGCAGTAATAGCATAGCATGACATTTGGAATGGAATATTCCTAACTGGGAGGCACTAAACATTAAACATTGGTGCTTGGTGCTAACTTTTTAACTCGACTACTGCTCTCAAAGTAGTTACTTTCGTTATCAGCTTTAATAACATTGGAGCAAAGTGTTGCACATGGAAACAAAAGGAAATTCGAGATTTTTCTGTGGATTCTGGCTATGCCTGCTGGTCTGTTTCCTATTACCATGAATAATTTAAGAGTTGGTAGGGAGAAAGTATCTGTATCTCCCTCTGGCAGCACTCTCAAGACCTCCTCTGCACAGTACTGACCCACAGTGGGGACTGTGTTGTTCAGAGTCACTTGACCTCGTCACTGTGGACTAAGAAGGATAATGATCCACTGTGATGGAGTTGTGCAGACTCACAGAACTCCTCTGACAGAGCCTCCCTAATTCAGACCTCATGTTATGTATAAATAGGGATGGCTGGGGCATTTGTGTTGTTCTAACCCAGGGTAATGTGCATGGGACCCTGTGAAATGGGCATAGTAGGTACTAGTTTTGAGTTTTGAGGTAGATATATGAATGGATTATAAAATGATTATAAAGGTTAATTCTTTGTTTTCCATATTTAGTCATTCTGTAGCCCTTTCTGCTTTGAACCACTCATCTTTGGAGAAGAGTTTAAATCGCTTTTGTATCAGAAGGTCAGAAATATTTTAAAAGTGAACTCTCTAACTATATTCCCTATAATTTTTCATTTTAGATCCCAGGGTGTTTGTTTTAGTTTTCTTTGGCTGAACTCCGTTTAGAAAAGAGTATAAAGAAGGCCAAACTCTTCTTCTTTTTTTTTTTTTTTTGACATACAGAGTGGACAGTGAGAGAGAGAGACAGAGAGAAAGGTCTTCCTTTTTGCTGTTGGTTCACCCTCCAATGGCCGCCGCGGCCAGCACGCTGCGGCCAGCGCATCGCGCTGATCTGAAGCTAGGAGCCAGGTGCTTCTCCTGGTCTCCCATGCGGGTGCAGGGCCCAAGGACTTGGACCATCCTCCACTGCCTTCCCAGGCCACAGCAGAGAGCTGGCCTGGAAGAGGGGCAACCGGGACAGAATCCGGCGCCCCGACCGGGACTAGAACCCGGTGTGCCGGCGCCGCAAGGCGGAGGATTAGCCTAGTGAGCCACGGTGCCAGCCCGAAGGCAAAACTCTTAATTGTATTCAGTATTGTATCTGTTTTTTCCCTAGGTGCACTGTCATTTGGTATCTCTAGGAGTGTAGACAGGAGGTTGTGCCTAGCCTTTTCTGTCCAGTGTTGCTGCCTAGTTCAGTAATAACATGCTTAGGCAGGGTCATCCCTCTTTGACACTGTAGGATTGTCATTTGTTGCCAGGTGGCCAGAGCTTTCTGATTCTTATGAACAATAGGACAATTATGGTTTAGTAATTTTGGAACTGTAAGTTTCACTTGAATAATAAGGATTGCCTGAACTAGTTGTATTGTCTAATGAAAAGTTACATACTTTTCTTAGAAATCTTCTATTGAACACATAAAAAGTACTTAGAGGACTCTCAAGTGTAGCTGTCCAAGAAATTAATTTGAGTGTGGGGTGTGTAAACAGTGCATTCACTCAGTTGTTCATTAGATGTGCCATGTCCATGACAGATTGATTTCTGATAATTTGGCTAGGGTGGGGGTTGGGGTTGTTTCAAGCTGTTACCTTTGAGGCTGGTCAGATTGCCACTTGGTGAATAATTAAAATGGTACTCCTCAGGGCTTGTGGATTCATGTACTTTTAGCAATTGTTTTACTATCAGTAGAACAAAAGCGGTTAGCATGGTTATGTTCCTATGAAAGGAGGGGTGAAGACCAGCTCTGTTGATAGTGCTTCGGGTAGGAAGGTGGTGATCCAGTATGTGTGCTAGTTCCTCAAAGCGCAGTGTTCTACTTTGCAACATCCAAAGGACATAGGGCCTGGGACAATTCTGCACCAGACCCAGGCACTGCTGAATGGGGTCTCAGAACCTTCTTGGTTCCTTGAGATAGCTCTAGACCCTCTTGTTAGGCATCTTTATGGCAGGGTCCCTGAGGAACAGCTGATCATGACAAGAAAATTGGTATTAATGAGAGCTGGAGACAGGTAGGTGGCTATAAGAGTCAGAGCTTTCTGGGAACAGAATTCAGACAGAATGGAAGCTTTATATCCACTGTTCAAGATTTGATCCTGTGTGCTTTGGTGTCCACCAGAATTATGGAATGTCACTACATTCAGAGTGAGACAGAACAGCGTGGAGGGAGAGATCAGAGAGAAAGAAATAATAGCGCACAGAAATGATAAGCCTAGTCTTGTTAACTAACTCAAAGATAAATAATCCTGCAAAACTCCTTGGGAACTGAAAGAAATATGGTTAGTATTTGCGCCCTGACATTTGAGTTCTCTTCTAGGTTTGGGTTTCATGAAATGCTGTGAGAAATGCCAAAATGTCTAGCGTCATCCTTGCTTTCCGTTGTCCTTGGGTACCTACTAGCTAATCTTTCTTCACCTGGAATCTCCAGTTCTATAGGAGGATAATATATGTGGAAATGACAGTAGAGTGGGGAAATATCAGGGCTAGGAAAAAGTGAGGTGAGTCTCGGATGGGTTGTCACCTAAACTGATAAAAAGTTACCCGTAGATGAATTCTGGGTTTATATTGCTAGCCCTTGAAGACATTCAGAATTTTTCCTTTTCATTTTGGATATCTGAAAGTTTGTGACATGGGTGGTATTCAGAATAACTGGTTTAAAAGCTGCCGTATAGTTATCATCTTTCATAGATCGATTAGGGCACAACCAGATATGAATAAGTGTTAACCACACTCCTGGACATCCAGTCTTTTTGTTGGGGTCACTGGACAGGTGAAAAAGCTGGGTAAAATTCTGGTTTACCAGATAAAGGTGAGAGTTTCAAAGGAAAGTGTAAGTTCACGATCCTTGACAAGAGTGAAGCTTAGAGATGGAGAGGAAATGCGGTGCCTTTGAGCAGACACACGCCAGTCTGTTATCCAGTGGAAGTCTTCGCTCTTTTTTTGTCTTCTGCCATGTTCCTACTTGCCTTAATTTTCTTCGAAGCAACTCAGAGGTGGCTTAGCAGCTATGTACGACCCTCAAGGCAGACTTGGGGGTTCTTGTAAGAATGTAAAAGCAATCCTGAAACATCTGTAAGTGGTGTTTATGTTTTACATCTCTGATTTATCTGATCAAATGTTCCAGGAGAAAATTACATATTATGACTTGTTTAACAGCCTAATACCAAAAGGGAAAAAAGGCTACAAAATTGTATGAGCATTTCCTCTGCATGTACCACAGCAGGTTGGGTCAAGGGAAATGTTACAGATAATCTTGCCTCTGAAAACTCCCGATTTGGCTGCATGTATCACAATTTTAACCTCACCTAGATGTAGTATTTGGAGTGTTAATTTTATTTGGCTGCTCTGTATGTGAGACATCTTGTCTGAGAGATTTTAATTGTACCATTGAGTAAAACTAAAACTATGAATAGTGATGCACTGAAATTATACAGCATAAGAACAAGGTTTAGTTTTATATGGTTTCTTGTTTAGAGTTATTAACTATATGGAGAAATAAATGTCTTTTAAATATTTTAAAACATTACAAAACCCACAATGTAAAGTTGCCATGAGGCAGCCAAAAATAATACATATGGCATTCAGGAGAGCAGTTGCTAATTGGCTGCTGCCTGAGAAAATGGTACACTTGGCGTCTACTTAACACTGTGGGTTTGGCAGAATGCCAGATTTGGGGTCAGGTTGTTGTGAATGAAGCTGCGTGTGGTTAGGGAGGAGTTAAAATGATTCATGTCTGAGAAACTCCAGCACGTCGAGCAGAGTAGCGTGCATGGGTCTGAGCACGTCAGTCTGCATCCCACGGCGCCCCACAGCTCGCAGCAGGCACATCTTCACGGGAGGATCCTCTGCTGCTCTTCCTGGCCTGGTCTGTGCTCATGTGAGAGGAAAGCATTACTTTGAAATCTTGGAGTATATGTCTGAAAATGTCTTTTGTTTCAGAAGGAATCTGGAGAGGAGGTAGAAGTTGAAGAATTCTATGTGAAATACAAAAACTTGTAAGTAAATTGTGATTTTTTTTTAAATGAGGAGGATTTATTTTCAAAGTACTAAATAGGTATTTTTCAAAAATTGGGAAACTTCAGGATGATTTACTTATTGTCTAGAAGACTGTTCCCTTCTGTTATATCTGATATTTTATGATTTTTATTTTTCTGGAGCGTGCATAATTAGTATAAAAGTTGACTTTCATCTACAACTAAGAAGTTCTTTTTAGAGGGAATAAAACTTCTGCAATGATAGAAAAATGTGTAAAGTAATTCTTGCCTATCTTCTGAAAGTGAATTTCACTCTCCCTCACCTGTGCATACTTATACGTTTGAGTGTGAACTCTGTCATGGGACAAAGGCTCTAACTGGCGTTGGGGACCTTTCTTCAGCCACGGGCCATTTGGCTATCTATAACATCATTTAGGGGCCATACAAAATTATCTACTTAAAAATAACTCTGCTGTCGATTTACTGGATTTCAAGTCCTGCCTGAGGTTACCTTGGAGGGCCAGACCAACCAAATAAATGATTTTTCATGGGTCTCATACGGCCCACAAGGTAGACATTCCCCACCCCAGTTGGGAGACTAGAGGATCATGATATCACTTAGGTTTTAAAGTACAGCTGGCTATGGCTTTAACTGTTTTTGTTTATTGGCTTCTGATATTTGTTTAGTTGGTTTGAATTGCATAACTGTAAAAACTGAATTGAAGAAGGCAGCAAGCTCTTGCCCTCCATGTTGCTGTGCTGTGCCCGTACATGGTGCACCTGGTCCACGCCCAGTTGGTGGTGATCAGTAGAGTGCAGTTGAAGAAGGCTGAGGCCACTGTCTAACCTAAGGAACAATCACAGAAAAGGACAAAAGCATTTGTTGATTATGTAAACATTGCCCATTTTAACACAAAGCACCATATCAATAAATTCTAGGGCTTTTAAAAGGAGGCTTTTGTGAGTTGCTGTAAAAACAGCCTAAGAAAAATTGTGCTCCCCTGGAAACTGAAAGCATCAAATGCCTTGGTCTTTCTGTCGCTCTCCTTTGTTGGCCCTGTATTAATAAACTGATCCACATTAGAAGTTTTGAACAAAGCTTTTTACCAAGTAAAGAGATAAAGAAATCTTTATCAGTGTTATCATGTGAGTTCAATGAAATACAGTTTGACATTAAAAAAAAAAAAAAGCCCAGTAAATGTCAGCTGTCATCATTTTGTCATCAGAGCATGAGTTTACACAAGCAGGATTTAAGTGATGACTCGATTTCCTATGGCCTTGGGAGGAGAGTGGTGTAAAGATAGATGAGAAAGAGGTAAATTAATAAGCCAGAGATGGGGAGAGTTTTCTTGAAGATTTACCACTCTTGGCTGCCCCAAAAAAAAAAAAAAAAAAAGAGAGAGAGAGAGAAAAGAAAAACAGAAAAGCACTGCTAGACAGGCATCCAAGTCAGTGTGGCACAGTTGTCTGAGGTGCCTCAACACAGCCCCCAGCCGGCCGACTACTACCGAGGAGGGTGCAGTGCTCCTGCTGCGGATGGCTGCCACACCTGGAGCATCAGTTCTCCCTGCAGTCATCCGAGTTCTAAAAGTAATGTTCCTGTCTAACATTATGGAGACCTGAGGGAAGTAGCATTTTTGTAAAACTGACAGTTACTGTTAACCTTTTGCTTTGACATCATTTCAGATTTACAGAAAAATTGCACATTAACTGTATTTTTGTTTTTCTTTGAAAGTAAAGAATGTCTTCTGGAAAGACCCTTTAGACTACTAAGCATGGTAATGGTTGCAGAGTAGTGATTTACTAATTCTAACTTTATTCTAAATTTATTGGTTGGGTTTCTGCTGTAAGCAAGAGCTTCACCCACTTGCCTACTTGCTAATTTATGGCTGTTTTGACCTGTGGGTTCTCCTTTTATTCATTGGCTTTTAATTCTTTGTGGCCACAGTGTTATTTACTTTGTTCACATTATCCCAGATTTGGCCAATGGGAGCCCCTTCAGGCAGGCTCCTCTGTCCTTTTGCCGTGTCCCTACTCATTGAGTCTTTTCTTACTTTCTGGCTGCTCTGGGCTCATGGTGTAATTTCCCTGTTTTGGTCTTGGAATGAGGTATTTGTCTGAGGAATGCTAGTTGTTTTTAGTGGGAGGGCATTTAGACTTGGGCTTTGGGTGTTCTCATTGCTGTTGAGGAGTCACTTCTTCCAGTCCCTCCTAATGAGTAGGGATAGGGAAGTATGAGCATACATGTGTATGCATGATTGCACACACACAGTTACACACCTGTATCTATTCATTGTAGATACACACATACCTATCCATATCTACTAGCTAACAACAGAAATGATGCCTCTTCATTGATACTTCCATTATAATTCCCTTCTTTGACTATAAAAAATCTAGGTCTTAGTTTTTGGTTTTTTTATTTTTTAACTTTTATTAACCTGTAATCTTTGTACATTTTTATGGGGCACAATACAATATTCCCACACATGTATACAGCATAAGCTGATCAAATCGAGTAATTAGTATTTCTACTTCCTTTTCTCTGTGTTTGAATCCACCAGCTCCTCTCCTCCTCTTCTTTGTACAGTACCAAATACATTGTGAACTGTAGTTGCCTCATTGTGCTGTGGGTAGAACGCTGGAAGCTGTTCTGTTTCACCGTGTTGTGTTACCCATTATCCAATCTCCCCTCCACCCCAGTCCTCTCATCTTTTCCACTCTGATTACTAGATGGACTCTTTTCCCCCTAAGAAGAACGCTTCCACATATGAGAGAAATGCAGGATTGATCTTTCTGTGTCTGGTTTATCTCACTTGATATAATGACCTCTAATTTCTCCATTTTGCTGCATCAGGACTTCATTCTTTTTTATGGTTGAATAATATTTCGCTGTGGATCTAGACCACATTTTCTTTCTTCATCTATCCACCTGTGGATACCTAGGTTGATTCCATGTCTTGGTATTATGAACAGTGTGGCAGTGAACATGGGAGTGCAGGGATCCCTTTAATTTCATTTCCTTTGGATACATACCCAGAGATGGTATAGCTGAGTTTTAGTTTTCTGAGGAACTTCCAGACTATTCTCCATAATGGCTGCAACAATTTGTATTCCTACCAAAGTATAGAATGGATACTTTTTCTCTACATCTTTCCCAACATTTTTATTTTTTGTCTTTTTTATATATTATCTGGCTCTTTTTATATACATAATATATTTTTGGTCATTCCTGGAATGTACAAGCAGTACTTTCAGAATTACTTACCAGCTTGTATTTCTGTGGGGCGGGAGGATGGAAACCTGTATTTGAAACTTTTTGTCTATAGTTTGAGGGAATACAGGCTAAATACTTGTTCAAAATTTCTGTCAATTGGTTCTTCCCCACCAGTGTGATTTTGTTACAGATGGTCCATTGGTTGCTGTTTGTATTTATTTTCTATTTTCACCAGCCCCCCTTGTCAATTTTTTTTTTAGTTTTCTTCTTTCAAGTTTATGGAATATTAACATGCTTCCGAAGTCAGAACTGTACACAAAATGATTCTCAGAGAAGTATCATCATGCCTTCCATTCCATCGTGTTCCTGTTTCCTCATTAATTCTAGGCTTTTCCTTTCTGTAATTTTTGGCATAAGCCTACAGATATATACTCTGATAATTTCCCCTTCTTTCTTACTCAAAAAAAAATTGCATTCCATCAGTACACTTTTTGGTCTTTGCATTTTTCATAACAATATTCTGAAAATTATTCTAAATCAGTTCTAAGAGTTCTCATTTGTTTCACTTGGATAGTACTCTGTTACATTAGCTATCCTATACCTATTCAGTCTCCTGTGTACATGTACCTGTAGTACATGATATGGTTCTAATCCTATTCTTTTCCAAATATTGTTGTAGCATCATTATGAAGTCCATCTTCACCCCATGATTTGAAATACAACCTTTATCTTGTTCTAAAGTTATGTACTTATTTGTATGTGTGTTTTATTCCTTTGATCTGTTTGTCTATTTGTAACCTAGTATCACACTAGTTACTTCTGGAGGCATGTTATAGTATTTTTTTTTTAATATTTATTTTGCTTATTTGAAAGACAAAATTATAGGAAAAGGTAGAGTCGGAGAGAGGTCTTCCATCTGCTGGTTCACTCCCCAGGTGGCCACAATACTTAGTATTTATTTATTTTTTTTAAATGTTTTCTTTTTTTTTATTTTTTATTTATTTATTTATTTATTTATTTATTTTTTGACAGGCAGAGTGGACAGTGAGAGAGAGAGACAGAGAGAAAGGTCTTCCTTTGCCGTTGGTTCATCCTCCAATGGCCGCCGTGGCCAGCGCGCTGCGGCCGGCGCACCGCGCTGATCCGATGGCAGGAGCCAGGAGCCAGGTGCTTTTCCTGGTCTCCCATGGGGTGCAGGGCCCAAGCACCTGGGCCATCCTCCACTGCACTCCCGGGCCACAGCAGAGAGCTGGCCTGGAAGAGGGGCAACCGGGACAGAATCCGGCACCCCAACCGGGACTAGAACCCGGTGTGCCGGCGCCGCTAGGCAGAGGATTAGCCTAGTGAGCCGCGGCGCCGGCCTATTTATTTATTTGAAAGAGTTACACAGAGAGAGGAGAGGCAGAGAGAGAGAGAGAGAGAGAGAGAGAGGTCTTTCCATCCAATAGTTCACTCCCCAGTTGGCAGCAATGGCCTGAGCTGTGCTGATCCAAAGCCAGGAGCTAGGAGCTTCTTCTGGGTCTCCCACGTGGGTGCAGGGGCCCAAGGACTTGGGCCATCTTCTACTGCTATCCCAGGCCATAGCAGAGAGCTAGATCGTAAGAGAGGCAGCCGGGACTAGAACCGGCGCCCATATGGGATGCTGGCGCTTCAGGCCACGGCTTTAATCCACTGCGCCATAGCATTGGCCTCTTATAGTATATTTTAATATCTGGTAGGTTTAGTTTATCTTTGAAGCATTTCCTTTTTAAGATTTTCCTGGAAATTCTTGCATTTTTTATATATGAAGTCTAGAATTAATTTGTCTAATTCCATAAAAATGCTTTCTTGTACTTTTATTTACATTGTGCTAAATTTACAAATTTATGAGGTTGAGTTATGCTATATAAAAATAAAGGTATATTTCCAGTTGGGTCAGCTCTACTTTGTCTTTTTTTTTTTTTTTTTGAAATTTATTTATTTAAAAGGCAGTGTTAGAGAAAGAGACAGAGAGATCTCCCATTTGCTGGTTCACTCCCCAAATGGCTGCAATGGCCCAGGCTGGCCAGGAGCCTAGAACTCCATCCAGGTCTCCCATGTGGGTAGCAGGGACCCAAGTACTTGGGCCATTTTCTTCTGCTTTTGCTGTCACATTAGCAGGGAGTTAGATCACAAGTGGAACAGCCAGGACTTGAACTGATGCTCATATGGGGGTGACAGCATTACAGGTCATGTTTTAACCTGCTGTACCATAACGCTGGCCCCTCTACTTTTGTCTTCTAAGAATATTTTGAATATTCCTTACATAAATTTTTTAGATTTATTATTAGATATACTACTAAATATTTTGTCCTTGTTGAACTTATAAAAGTTTTTCTCTTTACATCATGTCTGTAACTGGCTATTGTTTGTGTGAATGAAGGGTATTTATTGACTTTCTATGTTAATATTGTACTGTGTTATTGAATTATTTTATTGTTTGAATTGCTTTTCTAATTGATTCTCTAGGGTTTTTCAGGTACATGACATTATAACCTGCAAATTAGAGCTTTGCTTTTTATTATCTGGTTGTTATGCGTCCTACTCTTTTTATTTGTCCAGTGGCATTGGCTAATGCTTCAAATATAATATTGAGTAAGAGTAGAGATAGTAAGTTCCAGATCTTGTTTCTGATATTTGTAGAAGTCTGTGGTGTTTCTCCAATTAATAGGCTCCTGACTTCAGGATTAAAGTCTCTTTATATGTTAATTATATTAATGAAGTGTAGGTTGAGCATCCCTATTCTGAAAATCTGAAATCCAGAGTACTCCAAAATTTGAAACTTTTGGAGCACAATGTGATGATCAACCTACAGTCGAAATGCAGGTAAATTAAAAAATACTGTGTAAAATTACATTTAGATTAATATGTATAAGATGTGTATAAAGCACAAATAAATTCCATATTTAGACTGGATCCCATCACCAAGATATTTCATTAAGTTTGTGAAGATAGTCTGAAGTCTGAGAAAATCTGAAATTCAAAGCAGTACTTGTTCTAAGCATTTCACATAGGGATGGATACTCAACCTGTACTTCTCAATTCCTATTTTTCCGAGTTTTAAAAAAACTCAGGTGTTAAATTTTATCAGAGTTTTATTTTTTTTCCAGTAGCAGTGGAGATATAATTGTATGATTTCCCTCCTTAGATACATTAATATTGTGTATTTGTTCATGAATTCTCCAGTGGTAAATTCAGGCATATATTCCTGGAATAAATCCTAGTTAGTTTTGATGTACTATTTTCTTAATATAGTGTGGAATTATGTTTGCTAATATTTTGAGTAGAACTTTGTGCTGGTCTGCAAAAGGGGTATGGTCTTCCAATTTTTTTCTTTTTGTACTATGTCAGAATTAGATATAAATGTTATACTTGCTTCATAAAGATAACTTATATTTTTATGAGATTGTTTTCCAAAATGTCCATAAATTGTTTATTTATAGGACCTAGTTCCAGATGATATTGTATTAACTTCTTAATATTTTCATACAATTCACTTCTTCATAACATTTTCCTTATATTTTAATGCTAGTCCATCAGTAAGATTTACTTTTTTCTTCAGTTATCTAGCTACTATGACATAGCAACCTGCCTTTGGCCTTTTTTTTCCCCTTCCTCCACTTCCTGAGCAAGGTTTCTGAGTAGATCTTCATTATCAGAGTTTAGAGAGTAGAGTTACAGCCTGGAACATCGGGAGACAGAGCAGGGCTGGACCCACTTGCTTGGGTGCCCGTGTCTAGCTTGTAGCCATTCTGGTGGTGCTTTGAAAACATTTACACAATCAGACAGAATGAGAATACTGACTGTACATTTGCCACTTTTATCAAATAATTAGGAGACTAGAAAAGGTTATTTTCATAATATTTTTTCTGATTGTGATACAATTGTGTATTACTTACAGAAAATTTGAGACATTTGAAAGTTGAAAGTACAAAATAAAATACTTGCAGTATTAGCAACCATCCAGAAGTGATCACCATTGACATGTTTTCATCTAGTCTGTGTGTGTGTGTCTGTATGTAACATTAATACCATTTTATTATTTCTATATGTCATGCATTTAAAATGTTTTCTGCTCAATTATAGAAGAACTAAATTAGCCCCTAGCATTGAAAATGCATTTAATTAAGACATTGCATAAATATCATTATATGGTACTTAATAGTGTAAGCACTTCATATAGTATCAGTTGTTTGAAAAAGATTTCATAATGGTTGCTTACTTTCTAAGAGTAGCAGTACGCTGATTCTCTAAGAGGTATGTATCTAAGTATCTCATTTTTTTTAAATATCACCAAAAACAAACAGTTGAGGTTGTTGGGGAACAGGGAAACGATGGTGATAACAAAAAAATATTGAAACACCAAACAAAAGAGTGTCACAGGTCCCTGCGGTCCTGGGGAAGGGAAGAGAGACAAGTTCAGGTCAGGAAAGACACAGATGTGCTCAGAGCAGTGGGTCTGAAAAGGAGGAGAAAATTAGTGGAAAATTCGCAGGGGACCAGGGAACGTCATTTCAAGGCTCCTGGAATACGCAGGTTGAGAAAGCAGGAACTGATGTGGAACCGTGAAGGTGTCATCGGGAGCTCAGACTGCCCTAGAAAGTAGGTTAGACTCACCTGTGAGCCTTGTGTGCATCGAGGGTGCGCTGCACCCCTTACTGCCAAAGAAATTGCTGTTTTAAGTGTGAATTCTTTAGTTTGATAAAAACCTCTTATTTCTCAATTAATGATAAAAGACTCAAAACATAAATTCATAATTAAGGCCCCCCTGTATATATAGATTGTTTTATACTGAAGTGTAATCCATTCTTTTGAAAATGGCTTGTTACTATGCACTGTTTTGATTTTTGTTCATGTATTTTTTCTATGTAGTGGGTTAAGAACTGGAGGCTTAGGACAGAAGGCAAATGTGAGGCACTGGTATTGATTTTTCTCTTCCTCTGAAGCATGAATGGTTGTATTGAAATGTTGCTTAGCAGCCTTTGTGAGTAATTAAGTGGGTTATTTTGTTAATGATCTGTTTGGTTGATTTTTCATGTAATAAATACATATTTAATAAAGGATTAATTATTTTTTACATGTTTCAAGGGTATTATTTTGTGTTTTTCAGCTCTTATCTTCATTGTCAGTGGGCTTCTGTAGAAGATCTGGAAAAAGATAAGAGAATTCAGCAGAAGATTAAACGATTTAAGGCAAAACAGGGCCAGAATAAATTCCTTTCAGAGGTATAAAACCTGGTTAATTTTCTAAAGAATGTTCTTTATTTAAATGTTCCAAATTTTGAGTTTTACTGCTGCAAAGTATTGAGAAAAACTAGCTTGCCTCATTTGGTGGTGTTACTTGCATATTAGTAACTGCTTATTGCTAAAAAAATTTGTAAACAGGAAGTTTCTCATTCTTCCTGTTGCTTGGTCTAGAAGATACTTGGTCCTCATGATACTGTGTGGAAACAGTGGTGATGGTATGATGGAAATCTTGTGATGAACGATTAGTAGAGAGTGAAATAAATAAGTAAAGTCCAGAGATATAAAAGTTAAATTTCTTTGAGGAGAGATCTCTTTTTTTCAAGTCAGTGCCGGATCACAGAGAAGCCACTAAACTCATTTTCACAATGCTGAGCCATGGTTCGGAAGCTGGTATAATTTCTTCACCCAGGCCCCTTTATCCAGGGTTGTCAGTCGTGGAAGGACAGCATTACCCACAGCAGTGCAGAGAATTCGCATTTACCAGAGTGCTAGGTTGCCTCCCCGAAACATTGCCTATTACATTTCAAAAATGCTTTCACAAGCTGCTTACTGGGGCCTCTGCACTGTTGGTCACCAGTTAGGTTTCACTTAGATCCTCATACAGCACAAAGCAGAACCCCAACACTGAAGGGTAAGACATGCTGATTTATCAGTTTTCCCTCATAAAAGAGTCCACTGCAAGTAAACTGGAAAAACGTATGCAACCTGATGCCAAACACCTGTCTAACGACCTGCCTCACGCTGCTACCCCTTTTAGAAATGGGAAGGGTGGGGCATAAATGGGTTTAGTTACGTCTGTGCCATAAAATCCTTGTAATTTCAGGTGACAGGCCTGTGTTCTCCTGGGATCTGATTTCTGCAATCCCAGTGAGCAGCGGCAACATCTGCATTAGCTGGGAGACTGTGGTTGCTCTTTTCCCGGACACTTGTCTGTGACACCCCCTCCGTTGCTCTGCGGATTCAGCTTTTTTGCAACGCAGCAGTTGGCACTGTGTGGCGTGGAGTTACTCAAACGTAACTCAGTTCTTACGTCTTGGGCAATTTTAAGCTGCTTCTTTCTTGGAAAGGGTAGTTTCAAGGAAAGCACTGTGAGGTTATACTTTGTGTGGCTTCTTAATGAAGCTAAAGTTAAATTTTTGTGACATTGGCTGAGTTGAAATCATTAGCTTCCTTTCAGGGACACGCCATATGTTGTGCTGACCTTTTCTGTGGGTCCGTGGGAGGCAAAAACAAAACAAAACAAAAACCACAATAGTAGCTTCCCTCATCCTTAAATCGTGGTCCTGTTTATTAGATTTATTTGGGCTCTGTTTCCTGTAGTCATATGCTCCTTAGGGAATTGTGCCTGTCCCTAGCTGCACACAGCCCATCTTTCTGAGCCTGACATCTCTGTGAGTGGACCGTACCAAGGTCGAAATACATTAAATTGCTGGAAACTTGGCAAATGCAGTTCTTAAGTTTTGTCCTGAATGGGAGTACAGAGGAGGACACCAGTCCCTTTCCCTCATCTTACACAAGCACACGCTTCTGCCCCAAGTTGCTTTCCCCCGTAGACGATCACGACTTCAGGTGTTCCATGGCACTCTGACTTGGGAATTTTCAGTTATGCCTGCTTTTCCCTTCTTTGTTTTACTTTCTATTCCTATGGAAATCTGCTGCAACTAAAATCTCTATTCAGGAAAATCATTTAAACTGGAAATTTCTTTGTTTTTTGTTTGTTTGTTTAAGAGTTATTTATTTATTTGAAAGGCAGAGTTACACAAAAAGAGAAGGAGAGGCGGGACTCGGGGTGGGGGGGTTTTCCATCTGCTGATTCACTCCCCCATTGGCAGCAATGGCTGGAGCTGTGCTGATCGGAAGCCAGGAGCCAGGAGCTTCTTCCAGGCCTCCCACGCAGGTGCAGGGGCCCAAGGACTTGGGCCATCTTCTACTGCTTTCCCAAGCCACTGCATAGAGCTGGATCAGAAGTGGAGCAGCCAGAACTAGAACCAGCACCCATATGGGATGCTGGTGCCACAGGCCATGCCTTTACCCACTATAGCACAGTGCTGGCCCTTTTTTTTTTTTTTCCCTAAAGATCTATTTATTTATTTTGAAAGTCAGAGTTAACAGAGAAATAGGGAGAAACAGACATCTTTCACCCACTGACTCACTCCCCAGATGGCCACAGTGACAGGCCCTAGGCCAGGCGGAAACCGTAAGCCAGGAACTTCTTCCAGGTCTCCCACATGAGTGGCAGGGGCCCATACACTTGAGCCATCTTCTGCTGCTTTTCCATGGCCATTAGCAGGGAGCAGGATTCTAAGTGGAGCACCTGGAACACGATCCGGTGTCCATATGAGGTGCAAGTGTTACAGGCAACAGCTTTAATTGCTATGCCACTTTGCCAGCCCCTGGAAATTTCATTATATATATATATATATATAGGCATGGATTATTCACTTAATGCTATAGAAAAGTAAGAAAAGCTTAGGATTTTATTTCAGGATTGAATGTGAAAGCTTGTATTTAAGAACAAGTGTCTTAAAGAGAGTTTTGGCTATCAAAACCTGATTTGTGAGAAATGTTAGTGTTTATGCTGTATGTGAGTAACCCTTACATATTGTTTACCTAAATCTAGAAGCTTTCAACAAAGCTGGAGTATTACCATATTAACATTTTAAGTGAACTGAACACTTCATTGTATTTTTTTGCCTTACTGTTCACCTCTATGTAAAAGCCTGAGGCAATTGAGACACATTTTGCATTTCTGCTTTTTGTTTCATAATTCACAGTTCAAAGAATCCAAACTGCTCATTTTAAATGGGTACAGTGGCCCAGAGAATGTTTGTTCCTGAGCAGACTGTGACTGTTTATCTTTTCAACCTGCAATTCAAGGGGCAAGAATGATGTCTAAGTGACTTCTAAAAGGCCTTTTGCTGCATGTTTTAACACAGTTATTATATTGATGCTAATCCATGGAAACACCTAATAACGTGTCTTTTGTTTTCTGACATTTGAAAACTTGTCTGACCCTGACTTCTTTCAAGTGTGCTTGACTTTATAGCTTTTTTTAAACTGTAGTATTTTCTTCTATTTGAGATAACTTTGCAAGCTAGCAGTATTGTTTGACTTTTACAGAAGTTGTTAATATGTTGGTTAAATAATACAATTATTTAGGCATCAATTCCTTACTTCTTTTACCCAAACACTGTATGTTTGGTACGAATAAAAACCATTAGAATACCTAGGTTAATGACAAGACTGTTTTTCTAAATAAGGTACGAATATTGATATTGATTGGCAAAGACTTCCAAACATCATATCCTCTTTTCACAGTAAAATATGAACTCCATTGGTTTCTGTGTTTTTAACTTTTGAATAACATTCTGTAAATGATGCTATAAAGCATCAGACAACTCCAGTAGTTATAAGAATCCAGTCTCACTTATCATGCATGTTTCTGATTCTTTATTGCAAACTGTAGTTTCAGAAATGCTAAATGCATTGCATGCCATGAGCCTTTTGGATTGCTCATTAGTGAATTGTAATTTCACACTTCATTTAAAATATTCTTAAACATTCTCTAACAGTAAAAGGTTTCACACAGTAATTAAAAGACCCAGTTAACAAAGTCTGAGAAGTCTGATTTCCTCATGGAGAATGATTTTGCTAAGTTGTAGCATTTCAATTAATATAATAGAATTTGTCAAATATAAATTTTGTATTACTATGACCCAAAATATTATTGCTGGGTGAAAAGTGAAATGGTGTTTCCTCATAGGAAAGAAATAAACATTCAGACTATTTTTCTTTTCTCTTTGGTACAGATTGAGGATGAGCTTTTTAATCCAGATTATGTGGAGGTTGACCGGATAATGGACTTTGCACGTAGCACAGATGACCGGGGAGAGGTAACGAGATCATTTGTATTACCAAATGGTGATTCAGGCAGCTCTTGTGTGCTCATGGAGAGGAGGGTAGAATCCTAGAACGGGTCCTGCTCAGAGCCTTGGATCGTGACACACTTGATCTGAATTTAACTGGAACCTGCTTTTTATTATTTGACTAAATATTTTTATGTTTAATATGAGATTTTTTTAAAAAAATCAGTTTTCACTATGAAACAAATACATTATGACATTTACGTGATTCTAGAATTTGATCAGTAGAGAATCCAGTACACTTTGATGCAAATCTATGATGTAGCACAAAATTCCCTTATATAATTGAGAGTGCTCTTGTCACAGATTGGAGTTTAATGTTATGTAGAAGTTGATGAACTTCATTTAATGTGATATACAGAGGATAACTAAATATTTCTCTTTATGAGATTTCAGTCTTGCCATTCTCATGTTGCTTTGCAGAACCCTACAAGGAAGGAAGAATAAAGGCAAATCTAGCAACTTCTGAGCAGTGTGTTAGAAATGATGTGCTTATTCACCATGAGTTCTGCCATTACTGGCTTCTTATATAAATCGAATTTTATGTGTAAAGTTTGGATTTTGTTTGTCCAGGGAGAGCCTGCAGAGGACTTCCTTTTTACTCCACAGTGTTTGAGACCACATTTATAGCAAGATCTTTACCTTTCTAGTCTTGCTTAGTTGTACTTTAAAAAGATTTGTTTCCTGGCATGTTTTTCCATGTATAGCAAATGTTTTTAACATCATGACCACATTTCAGTGAGCCTTGGTCCTGAAATTAAAGTCAATAAACCCAAGCGTTTTCTGTAAGAAAGAAAAGGGGAATCCTATTGATCTATAATTATCCAAAATATTTTGCCCTCCAGTCTTCTAGGGCTCAACTATGAGTAAACTATTTTAATGTGACTGGATGCAGACAACATCTCTTTTAGGAAATAGCAGAGGTCCTAATAAATTTGTTTCTCATTCTTTAAGAAACTAGCCAGTTATGTAAACATGTTGACATACTAAAACGGTTTACAGAATAAGTCTGAATCAGATGCTTAATGAATGATCTGCACAGATAACAAATCTGAAATTAAGCCTTATTTTTACCTCAGAGCTACTCCTTCCCATTATGTGGCTTTTAAACATTACCAGTGATCTACATAAAAAGTGAATTTGTTCCAAAGATACTGTTTCCAGTTCATGCTTGAGACAAACTGTTAAGTGTTTTTAAAACTTCTACTGATTCAGTCTTACTGATGTTGTTGTAGTATCTGCTGATAAAGTAGAACACATGTTTTTTGGTAATACTATATGCAAACTTAAATGAATCCAATTCTGATTTATTTAAACCCGGCCCAGCCTGTGACTCACTATCTGGTGAAGTGGTGCTCACTTCCCTATGAAGACAGCACATGGGAGCTGAGGCAGGATATAGATCAAGCAAAGATCGAAGAGTTTGAGAAACTAATGTCCAGGGAACCGGAAACAGAGCGTGTGGTAAGAATTGGCTCATGGCAGAGGATTTAATTTGAAAATAGCGTAGTGTTGGTCCTTGAGAAACCACTAATGGGACTTACTATTTTTAAAACAGGAGCGACCTCCTGCTGATGATTGGAAGAAATCGGAGAGTTCCAGGGAGTATAAAAACAATAACAAACTCAGGGAATACCAGTTGGAGGGAGTAAACTGGCTACTTTTCAATTGGTACAACATGTATGTAGAGCACTTTTTTCTTTTCTTTTAAGTCTGTAGTTCTTTTCCTGTGTCATTATTGAAAATATTGCTCAAAAACAACTTAAACAGTTTTTTAATACCCTAATAAGAATTTTTATAAAAAAGCAGACACTAGAAATATGCTCGATATTTATCCAAATATTAATATTGAGCTTGATGGAAATATAATTTTTATTTGAAGAATTTTGTTTGAAAATGTGTTTTGTTAAATCTAAGAGAACATCTAAAGCTATGTGGATATGTGTTTGTGAGTAAAATAAATGTGTGTTTTGTGAAGACAGCAGAGCCTAATATTTATACTCATGATACCTTCCTTATTTTATTTCCCTCCCAAAGGCGAAACTGCATTTTAGCAGATGAAATGGGTTTGGGAAAAACCATCCAGTCCATTACATTTCTCTATGAGATATATTTGAAAGGAATCCATGGCCCTTTTTTAGTAATTGCCCCATTGTCCACAATCCCCAACTGGGAAAGGGAATTCCGAACCTGGACGGAGTTGAATGTGGTTGTGTATCATGGGAGTCAAGCTAGTCGTCGGACCATTCAGTTGTATGAAATGTACTTCAAAGATCCCCAGGTAAAACTTCCTAGGTTGTATTCTTTGTGCTAATTATATGCATTTTAAGGCACTGAAAATTAAAAGTCTCAGTGACTTGAGTGGGTAAGAAGGTCTAGATTTTGCTAAATTGAAAAATTTGCTTGCTGTTTCTTCCCCATTCATGTTTGTATTGTCTTTCTATATCTGTGAATAAAGCTCTTTAGTTTTATAGGTTTGGTTATTTATGATTACTTGATTAAAAGAAATGAAATTTTTTTACCCTAGATGATAATTGAAATTTATTTCATGTATTAGTACATTAACTAGCTTCATTTTGCAAATGCAAGAAGACTAAAGAATGGAGATATTAAATGTGAATATAAAGAATATCTTATACTATTACTCAGATGTAAAAAAATTTTAAAAACATCCTTAAGATATGTGATACACTGAATGTAGTTGGCTAAGTTGGCTCTTAGTAGCAGTTGCTTTTCAGTGATACATATACACTTGTACGTTGGCTCTTAGTAGCAGTTGCTATGGATTTTTCTTATTCCAGTTAACTCTGTGAAGTCACTGTGTGATATTTACAGTCCAACATTGTAAATGATAGGAGAAGGAAGAACATTATGTGCTAAAACAGTATTAAGCTACAGGTAGTAAACTGAAGTCCTGTAATTGGAAATACAATAGAGTCTTATTTTATATGTCTGTTGGTTTTAAATGTAAAACCTGACCACAATTAAATAATTGAAAGGGAAAAAATATTGAAATCTGTATTTGTATTTAGGTTTGGGAAATTATAAATTCTATCTTAAATGGATGTTTTTTCACTTAGGTACTTTACAAAAAGTATTAAAAGTATAACATAAGTTACAAAAAAAGTAAAATGCATTTTAAAAAGTTTGCATATAACTTTTTTGGCTTTCACCTTTTGGAGTCAATAGGCTGTAACTTGAATGGGTACACTTAGTGGCATTTTACTGCATGTGAGCCATAAGGCAGTGGTATCCAAAATTTTACTGACCATTTTCTAATTTCTTTTTTTAAAAGAATGGTTTTTAAAACTATTTTACTGTAACAGTCTAAAACCTCTAAAATAGCTTGAAAACAGAATATGTGTTACCTAGAATGAAGAGGTCTTCAAAGGGATGAATAATTTCTCTTTTCATACACCCTCAAAGTCATTATTGTAATGATTAATGCTGAATAATAATTCATAATTGTTCTTGTAGGGTCGAGTGATAAAGGGGTCCTATAAGTTTCATGCCATCATCACAACATTTGAGATGATTTTGACTGATTGTCCTGAGCTGCGGAATATTCCATGGCGCTGTGTGGTCATTGATGAAGCCCACAGGCTGAAGAATAGGAACTGCAAGCTGCTGGAAGGTCTCAAGATGATGGACTTGGTCAGTGATCCTTTTGGTAATTCCATTGGGCCTGAACAGGACTGTTAATGACTTGATAGTCCTGTTGCTCTTAGTTTGATTCTTATGAAGGTTGTTTGCAAAGCCTGTAAATTTGGGGTATAGCCTACTAAACTATCAATCACTCCTAAGTTGCTGTTGATTTCCTGATTCTTAAGATTGTTAGCTGCTGTCTTGATACAGGGTATATCAAACCAGAGTATATTCATGACTTTTTTTCATTGAAGTGAGTTTCAAGCATTTGCTTTACCCTTTCATTCATAAATACTGCCATTTCACGAACTCTTGCGTTAAGCTTTGCCTGACATTATGAGCTGGTTGAGTCCCAGAGTTATTAGGTTTTGCCATACTGGGGCCAGCAGGACTTGCAGATTGAAGTTTCAGTAAACTGGGTAGGATACCTTTGATTGATTCAATTGGCACAGGCGTTTGGAAGTTTGGGGCATTACAAGACATCAGATATGGTCTGGAGTTTTTGCACAATGCCTACACCCTACTCTTCTAGCTTCCTAACAACATGGCCAGGTCTTTGTGATTATGTTTTCTAGCCTTTTTCCCCCACTAGGAGTACCATGAGTTAACATTGTAGGAGTAGTCAGTGTTGATTGGTTTTACATTCTATACTGCTGTGTGTGTGATTGCCAAGCAGTGTTACTACAAGAGCTTAGTCATCCTTGGGCTTCATTCCATAGTGTACAAAGTGGTTGTGATTACTTGCTCCTTGTTTTTAATGTGCAGTTTGAGAGCAGAGTTGTCATTTAGTAAGCATTGAGCTATTGGATGAGTTTTTTAAAAGTGCAAAAATATATTTTAAATTTAATGCTGACTTTTATGGATTAATTTGAATCTCATTAATTGAGAGCCTGGGATGGGAAGGAATATTCTATATGCTCAAGACTATATATATATATATATATATATTTTTTTTTTTTTTGAAGACTGGTACTACCAAAAAGAACACCTGAAAGCTTTCTCTTACAGCTGGTTCTTTGAAACAGCTTCTTTCATTCTTAAATAAGAGGATGGAATTAGCCAGCTCTTCTTTTAATTTAAAAAAATTGTTTTTGCTTAAAGGGAAAAGTCTGAATTATCTTATTTAGGATGGGATTCCCCATTTTTCTCCCTAATGAATTATTGTTAACAATATCTTTTGTTGTTGTTGTTGTTAACAATATCTTAAGACTTTCCTCAAAGCAGTTTATTTTCTGGTGGCCAATCCACAAATCAAGTAAGAGGTGAGAGCACTTAGAAACAGTGAATAATCTTGCCATCACGGATAAGCACATGGGAAAGAGAGAATTCATGTTTGTGTTTGGTTCCCTGGATGACACTTGAGTGTTAAAATGAAGTAAACCTGTATCGCAGATAACATGAATGTTCATGATATATCTAAATATATCTGCTAAGTTTGGCTCTACCTTCATAGTGGGTTACTAAAAGAAAGTTATATAGCCATTTCCTTAAGGCTTAAAGCAGTCATTTGAATTTATCTAAATTGTGTTGTTAATTCATACATTCCCAGATAGTAGATTCTTACTACAAAACAGTCCTTCATTGACGAATACAAATTAGTTACCTCTGTCAACATCAAACAATCTAATTGTCTGGAATACTTCAAGGAATTTTCTATTACTTATACTAATAGTTCTTTTTTAAAAGTATTTACTTATTTATTTGAATAATAGAGTTACAGAGAGAGAAGGAGAGACAGAGAGAGAGAGATCTTCCATCCATTGGTTCACTCCCCAAATGGCCACAACAACCAGAACTGGGCCAGGCCTAAGCCAGGAGCCAGGAGCTTCTTCCAGGTCTCCCACATGGGTGCAAGGGCCTAAGCACTTGAACTGTCTTCCACTGCTTTCCCAGGAGCATTAGCCGGGAGCTGACTCAGAAGTGGAGCGGCTGGGACTTGAACCTGCACCCATATGGGATGCCAGCAATGCAGGCTGAAGGTTAGCTTCATCAGAGTCTCCCACATGGGTACAGGGACACAGCATTTGGGTCATCTTCCGCTGCTTTCCTAGGTGTATTAGCAGGGAGCTAGCTGGGAAGTGAATTAGCCAGGACTTGAACCAGCGTCCACACAGGATGCTGACACTACAGGCTTTGGCTTAACCTGTTCCATACAACCAGCCCCACTAATATTTCATACGTGGATTAGAATCTATTATTCACATAATTTTTCTGTTACATACTGCAGTATTTCCTAAACTTCTTCACATAAAGGCACATGTAGAAAGTGACAATACTTTGTACCACACTGAGGTGGACAAAAAAGACTTCCCACCACCATAGGGGACGTGTCCAGGGGAATTCTGTCATAGGAAGCCAGCTATCCCAAGGACTTGGCATCCCTGTAATTAACTCATCCTTGGCTCTGATTAGCAAATGAACAAAGTATTTTTCTTGAGGATCAAGAATCTTATCTCAGAAGACATGTTTTCAAAATAGAACTTATTATCATCGTCGGAGTTAGAATATAATATTATTTGTCCAGTTCTAAACTGTTCATTGCCTGGTCTTAAAAGCCTTGAAGTAAATACCATGAAAACTTACCTACTTGCCAGTTTCATTCTTCTTTCCTAGAGTAAGTCATAACCAAAGTATTGAGTTCTAACTGTTTCCATCTACAGTGCAGGTCACAGGGAATGGTTACTACCTGTACTAGACTAAGCTGTGATGAAAATGCACTTGATTGTCTCCCAGAGCATCCTCAGGAAATGAAGGCCAATGGGTGTCTTCAGCTATCCAGACACAAAGGAAATGTTTGTAGAGGCTATACACTGAGGAGCAGATGCTGTCCTCGCCGTCCTCCACAAAATCACTCAGAAAGCAGAGCTGACTCCCTGTCCCTCACTGACAAGGAGGGGTGCCATGGAGGCTGTGGGCTTTCATCATTGGTTCTTGGTCTTCCTTTTGCCGTTGGTTCACCCTCCAATGGCCGCTGTAGTTGGCGTGCTGCGGCTGGTGCATCGCGCTGATCTGAAGCCAGGAGCCAGGTGCTTTTCCTGGTCTCCCATGGGGTGCAGGGCCCAAGCACTTGGGCCATCCTCCACTGCACTCCCGGGCCACAGCAGACAGCTGGCCTGGAAGAGGGGCAACCGGGACAGAATCTGGCGCCCCGACTGGGACTAGAACCCAGTGTGCCGGCGCCGCTAGGCGGAGGATTAGCCTATTGAGCCACGGTGCCGGCCTCATCATTGGTTCTTTACTGTTATTATTATTTTTATTATTTATTTATTTATTTGAAAGTCAGAGTTACATAGAGAAAGGAGAGGCCAGAGAGAGAGAAAGAGGTCTTCCATTCACTGGTTCACTCCCTAATTGGCTGCAATGGCCAGAGCCTTTTTGTAAGGATTTATTTATTTATTTGAAAGTCAGAGTTAAACACACACACACACACACACACACACAGAGCGCTCTTCCTTCTGCTGGTCCACTCTCCAGTTGACTGCAATGGCCAGAGCTGCGCTCATCCGAAGCCAGGAGCCAGGAGTTTCTTCTGGGTCTCCCACACTGGTGCAAGGGCCCAATTTCCTGGGCCATCTTGTGCTGCTTTCCCAGGCCATGGCAGAGAGAGCTAGATTAGAAGTGGAGCAGCTGGGACTTGAACCAGTGCCCATATGGGATGCTGGCACTGCAGGCGTCAGCTTTACCTACTACGCCACAGCGCTGGCCCCAAATTAGTAACTTTTATAGGATAGAAGCATGTGCTGACATAGTAGAGCTTGAAGGTGATAAGCTCAGTAGCCTGAGTCTCTTATGTGATGCTTTGTGATACTATTTAATTATATCTCTTTAATCCTTACTCACTTTCAGATTGAAACTTGGTTTTATTCCACTATTCATACACAGCTAAATAAAAGGATTGTATAAATATAATTATTGGTATAAGTAGCTATTAAACAACTGTTGAAGGGAAATAAAAGAGTTTTATTTCCTTTTTTATAATTTTGAAATTAATAAAAACATTTTTAACTTTAAAGCATTGGTTAGGCATCCATGATTTAATTTAATGTAATATAAACTAAATGAAGAAACTGGGAGACAATCAATGCAATATCAATAGAGTTCTATGACAATAGCTCTTTTCCTGAATCTGCAGTGGTACATTAGAAAATATTGTTAGATAAAATATGTCAGATTGTGGCCCACCTTACCCACTAGTATGGTTACACATTTGAAGAGCCTGGGTTTGCCAACTCATTACTCTTATGAATTTAACAAATCTGAAAATGAGGGGGTCCCTGCATCATATCTCAATCAGAGAACTCTCCTCAGAGGGGAGAAATCAAGGATAGAAGGACAATGAAGGGCTTTACTTCATTCTCAGAGAGCTTCGTTGACAGATAAGACACGATAGCATACCCTCACTGACATCAGTCGTCTAGCATTCGCTGAGCATACCTTCTGCTTGGCAACTAAGCCTCGTCAGATTCCAAGTAAGTCAGAATATTGCTTCTGAAGCTACTAGAAGGTATAGTCACTTTCTGAAATAGTTTTATTAGCTGTGCTGTTCACCAAATGTTCCAAGTAATAAGTAGTAAGACTCTTAAGATTAATAACACTATTGCTAAAAAATGGGTTATTGTAAAGCAGATCCTGTGTGTTCCATATACAGAAAGAGAAGGACAAGGATACAGCTACCTAAGGCAAGCCGGGGAAAGAGCTCGTAAGCAGAAAGAATTAATTAAAGAAATACCTTACTTGGCTCAAAGAGACAAATTCAGAAATAGCCTCCAATTTAATAAAAAAAAAAAAAAGTGATTGTGGTATTTACAGTGAAGCTGACCTCTTTGCCAGTTGGAATTTTTTGCAGAACAAAATAGTTTTTCATAAGCTGTTGCGTGTAGAACTTCTTTTGTCTCTAAAGTGAGTCATGCAGGAAGCAGATGGAGAGATGAGAGCACTGCTGATGTAGAGCACAGAGAGAAGCATGTAAGCTTCATCTGAGTCTAGGGATTGTAGGAAAAAACTCAGCGGAGAAGAAGCGTTTAGACTTTGGGGACTGAGGGAGTTGTTTTGCTAAAATACTGACCTAGTACCCCAGGAAGAGACCAGACGGTGGCATGGCACACTTAAAGAGACTGCAGAGTTCTAGAGACTCCAGGTGCCTGCATATCTGGAACAGGAGCCCTGTTTTTCTTCCACGTCCATCTTCATGCCTGATTTCTGTACTTTGCATAAAGTGGATGCTGAATTAACATTGAGGAGAAGAAATAAAAATGGCCATTTTGACAGAGGCTTTCCTTTTAAGAGACTTGTTGTTACGATTGGGTCAGTCGCTGTTTTGCATCCTGTAGGAACACAAAGTGCTGCTGACGGGAACCCCGCTGCAGAACACCGTGGAAGAGCTCTTCAGCTTGCTTCATTTCTTGGAGCCAAGTCGCTTTCCTTCGGAAACCACCTTTATGCAGGAATTTGGTGATCTAAAGACAGAAGAGCAGGTACTTAGCATCTCAGCTGTTTCAGTCACAAAGTTAACGATTTACCCATGCAATGGTAAAGCAAAAATATTTGAGTGTTTGAGAATGTAAATTGTATCACATTTTCCTCCAACCTGGTAGAGAGATCTTTATATGGACTACGTCACTTCTATGAAGGTTTTCTTGTTTGTATGTTTGCTGTCGAGAAGAGCTGTTGATTTATAGAGAGGTTGTATACCCGTTGACAGGCTTTTCAGAGTTTATTGGGCTATTCAGGTTGGTGGTTTTGCTGTGTGAGCTGTTGGGGATAGTTTGAGAAGCCACTGCACTTTGTAGAGCTATTTGCCTACTGGAGTGTTCAGGCTTCACTCTACTTCTAGACCTTGGATGCTTAGCCTCATTGCTTGCTTCTTCAAGCCTACAAATTTTCATTTTAGAAACATGGTGCATAATTACCCCATAGGATTTCTGTGAGGAATAAATGAGGTATTGTGGCTGAAAGGAGTTGACTATTTTATACACGGTAAAGAGTTCTATGGGTATTAGTGATGACATCAGGTATGCTGATGTATTTGAAATAAAAACATGGAGCTGTCTTGAAATCTTGGTCTTTATTTGCCCTCTCCTGCAATGCACTGCCTAAAGCCCCTCAGTTTAATTCAAAGTGAAGTTAGTTTTGTTTTGCTTTTCCAAAACAAAAACTATTTGGTGAGCTTTATCCTGTTGCCAATCACCAGAAAAGAGAACCAGGAAGAGGCCAGCGTATGTGCTTGCTCACTGGCTCAGGAACTGGATAACTCCTGCTCCCCCCCTCTCATTCTGTGTTAGCTCTTTCCAGAAAGGAAGAGAACGGAAGCATATCACTCCCATGACGTTGTCTCTTCCCTCTTCCTCATCAACCCTGTGGCTTAAAACATGGAGCAGGGAAAGGTAGATTAATAAACTGGGCTTTCTTTGTGCTTTTCAAGCTTTCTGGCTGTTCAGAACTCCTGGATGCACAATCCGTTTGACAAATAATCATCCAACTTTCATTCATTTCTCTGGTGAAAGCTGAAAGGTTATCTCCTTCATACTCTTACTGGGCTTTGAAAAGTGAAAATGAGTGGTAAATAAATAAGATGATGTTAGAATATGTTTTAACGTGAGCAAATCATGACACCAGTATTTAATTAAGTTCCTTTTTTAGGTGCAAAAACTTCAGGCTATTCTAAAGCCAATGATGTTGAGACGTCTCAAAGAAGATGTAGAAAAGAACTTGGCCCCCAAAGAAGAAACTATTATTGAAGTTGAGCTAACAAACATTCAGAAGAAATATTACCGAGCCATCCTTGAGAAGAATTTCACATTTCTTTCCAAAGGTGGTGGACAAGCTAACGTACCTAACCTTTTAAACACTATGATGGAATTACGAAAGTGCTGCAATCACCCGTACCTTATCAATGGTGAGTCTGCTCGTTGGTGAACCTGTTAAACCCTGATAACAGCTCCAGGAGGCCCTTTTGCCCTCAGGCAGAGGGTTTCCTGGTTTGTGTCCACTTAGTGTGGGCTTCCCCAGCTTCCTCTTCTCTGGAATGCCTTCTTCTGTGGTCGCTGAAGGCCAGGGACCAACCAGCACTCCAGCGATTCCTGAAGTGGGATCTCGCCTTTCCCCTGCCTCCCTAGCTTCAAAGGCATTAGTGCTACCTGGCCAGAAATCGTCAGAAGTGCTAACAGCTTGAGAAAATTTAGCCCTTGACTGAGGTTTTCTGGGTGGGATTAAAGAGGAACTCTGGCGTGGGAAGGCAGCTGTCCGCTATCTCAAACCTCTGGTAGAAAAGCATCCTCAGATTCCCCATGTCTATAGGCCTTCAACTCTAGACCCTGAGAATGAGATCATCTTAAAACTTTGGTCAAGTTTGTCCCTGTTCCTGATGGAGAATTCATGGTCTTCCTGTTTTCTTAACTAAATTAGGCATTATATGGCTCATTTAGGTTAAAATTTTTATTGTGCATTTCCAGAAATTTTGTAGGCAGTCAGGATTCCATGCCTGTAATGTGTAAGATACTCTGGGAAAGGCAAGGTAAACAAGAGAAGAGCATTCCCCTCAGAGAGCCTCCCCTGTGTGCTGAGACTGAGATTAGGAAAGTTCTTCAAAGTACCTGGCATTTAAGGCAAACCTTCATAGGTGGAGAGGATTTTGCCAGGCAGGGTTAGAGAAATAAAGGCCTGCTCTGAAGGCCTCAAATGCTGCTACATGAGACTTTGGCTCTTGCCTTTTGGAGAACCACACGTGGTATTTGAGCTGAGCAGTGATTAGAAATATGACTCATGATGATCAATCAGGCAACACTGTAGGAAAAGGGTAAGAAGAGGAAGGGACAGACCTGCAGAAAGACTAGCATAGGGTCTGTTGCTGTAGTCTGGGGAGGAGCTAATGTTGATTAAAGCAAGGTATGGGAGGCAAATTTGGGGTAGTTGTATTCAGTTGTAACTGAATACTTCTTCCGGGGAAGAAGAAACAAAGCCTGGTTCTTTGTCCAATCCATAAGATTCAAGACAGAACTAGTTCCTAGTCTCTCTCCAATTTATACACACCGGTCAGCCACCTGGGATCCAGAAGTCCCCTTTGCTATGAGACAAAGTGGTCCATGCCTGGGAGATGTCCTGAGAACACAAAACCTGAGGTCATTGCTGATTGACATCAGTGAATTTTTTTTTTTGAACTTTGTATTTTTAGCTGCAGAGAATTATATATGGTAATTATATGTCTGATACTGCCAACCTGCTAATCATAGTGTATTTAAGAGTTTATAAGTTTATGTTGAGTGTCAGCCAGATGGTGGTGGGTTGGTGCTGGGGTGGGGTGTGTTGGTGCAAGTGAAACATATATACACACTCATGCACACATGTACCCATGCATACATTCACACACATTTTTGCCTTTAATATCTGGTAAAAAGAAAATAGTAAAAAAAAGGAAAGTAAAAAGACATTCAGAAATGTTTGGTGCTGCCAGTAGGGTGTTTGGAAAAGAGGAAATTGCAATGATGATAGTTAGATGGCCACCCACAGTGCATCAACATTCATCCCATTTGATCACATGTTAACTATACGCATGGAGCATTCCAGAGGGTTTCCCCCCAAAACATCGCTAGTGGGGCTCACATTGACCAGTTGTTCCGCAGGGATGTGTTCCCCAGGAACCCGATTGGTCACACCTTACAAGTTATGAAGTTACCTGTTAAACAGGCATCCCTCTGCCTTTATTTGGAGGGCCACTTACAGAAAGAAACAAATGGATACACAAATCATGTTGCTGCTCAGATAACTTATGGAGACATTGTGTTTCAGAGTTTGCTCCAGGGCCAGTTCTGCTTATGTCCTGCACAGTCTCGATGCCACCTATACACACGTTTATTGAACATTTATAAGGGAAGTGTTTTCATTTTGGAGATTAATTTGAAATATGCATTGGTTGTGGCAGAGTAAAACAGCCATAATGAAACTAAATTTCAGTTCAACAAAGCATAGCATTTCTGTAATTGTGAAAAATCGAAACAACTATATGTGTTAAAAGTGGCCACCACCAGCACACATAGAAAAAAAATAAAAATCTTAAAATAATGATAGAGTGCAAGCTGTTTATAAATGAGACCTGTTTTAAATGTGACTTAATATTTTTACTTAAGTGGTTGGAACAGTGTCTGATACAATATAAGCACTCATTAAGTGTTGCTGTTTGACTTGCTAAAAGTTATGCAAGTAACTGGGTGGCATAAATGGAGTTACTGTTAATTGGGCCAAGCTTTATTTGAATGGAGTTTCTAATTTTAGGTTGCCTAAAAAGAGAATAAGAATAATGTTGAGGGGCCAGTGCTGTGGTGCAGCAGGTTAAGCTGCCACCTACAACACTGGCATCCCATATGGGCATTGGTTCAAGTCCCAGCTGCTCCGTTTCTGATCTAGCTCCCTGTTAATGCTCCTAGGAAGGCAGTGGAAGATGACCCATGTCCTTGGGCCCCTGCCACCCAAGTGGGAGACCCAGAGGAAACCTCTGGCTTCAGCTTGGCCCAGCCTCTGTCATTCGGGGAATGAACCAGTGGATGGAAGATCTGTGTGTCTCCTCCTGTCCTTGCAACTCCATTTTTCAAATAAATAAATATAAACAAAAGAGAAGAATGTTGAAAATATGTCCAAGGCTCCTAGATGTGTAAAGGTGACTGAGAGTCAGTGGCTGTTAATTTATGGGGGTGGCAGAATGTAGAGAATTGAAGGCAAAAAGAAGACAAGAATGAGGCTTACTTGATGGAGTGAATTTCAAAAAGAAAATAATATCTTCATTTTTCTGATAAACTTCAAGAGCAAACTATTTTCTTGTTTGTGGCCAGAATAGCCAGGTGGTGCTGTAGTTACTGCCCTGACAGTGAGTTTCAGCTGACATGAAAAGAGTATGGCTCCCTTATTTCAGTGTGGTATCAGCCATACTTAAATTTAGGGCAAAGCCAACAAGGTATTTTGGCTGATCATAGCCCTTTTCCTGTTTACATCTCCAGTATCAAGATCAATCTTCATTTGGTAAATTTGAAAATTTAACTATTACATCAGAAAACAGAAATTGTCCACCTCCCCAACGCTATCCCTTCTTTGCTTCAGTGTTGGCATAATAACCATGCTAATAGAACCATACAAGAATTAGGTTTGTTGATATTGTTTTTAATTGCAGTATTATTAGTGTAAACTGATAATTAAGTAATAATTAGGGTAAAAATTAACATAAAACTAATGTAAACTAAAATTAAGAACCTGGATTCAGGGGGAAAACAGCTGGCATAGCAATTCAGAGGCTGTTTAGGGTGCCTGTGTCTCATATAGAAATGATTAGTTTCAGAGTGCCTGAGTGATGTCTACTTCTGTTCCTGACTCCAGCTTCCTGCTAGTGCAGATCCTAAGAGGCAGGGATGATGGCTCAAGTCATTGGGTTTCCATCACCCACATGGGAGACCTGAATTGAGTTCCTGGCTCTGGGCTGATTTGAGGGTATGTTCAGGGAATGAACCAGTGGGTGGGAGTGCTCTCGCTCAGCAGGCTGCTTTCTCTCCCTTTTTCCTTTCCTTTCTCCCTCCTCCCCGCTCCAGTCTTTCTGGCTTTCAAATAAATAAATATTTTGTTAAAAGAAATTGAATTTAAAACAAAACCTAATTGAATAATTCGGCAGTAGCTTTTGTCAGACAAGAAAGAATGAGTCCACATTTTTCTTTTTGATTATTCTTTGTGAGAAGATATTGGTTGCATTGAAAGGGCAGAAAAGTTCATCTCAATTATTAATAATATTTAAAACATTTAGAACAGGTTTTTTTTTTTTTTAAAGATTTATTTATTTACTTGAGAGGCAGAGTTATAGACAGAGAGAGGGAGAGATGGAGAGAGAATCTTCCATCTGTTGCTTCACTCCTCAGATGCCTCAACTGCCAGAACTGGGCCAATCTGAAGCCAGGGGCAGGAGCTACTTCTGGGTCTTCCATGTGGGTACAAGGGCCCAAGCACTTGGGCCATCTTCTACTGCTTTCCCAGGCCATCAGCAGGGAGCTGGCTCAGAAGTGGAGCAGCTGGGAACTGGTGCCCATATCGGGTGCTGGCACTGCAGGCAGATGCTTAACCTACTACACCACAGCACCAGCCCATAAATCAAATTTTTTTTAAAGGTTTATTTATATGTATTTGAAAGGCACAGTTACAGAGAGGGGGGGGAGAGACAGAGAAAGATCTTCCATCCACTGGTTTACTCCCTACATAGCTGCAAAGCTTGGTCAGAATGAATCCAAGAGCCAAGGGCTTCTTCCAGGTCTCCAACATGGGTGGCCATCGCCTGCTGCTTTTCCCAGGCCATTAGCAAGGAGCTGGTTTAGAAGTGGAGCAGCCGGGACTGCCCCCATGTGGGATGCCAGCATCTCAGCTGGAGGCTTAACCTGCTATGCCACAGTGCTAGCCCCCAAAAATTAAATTTAAATTTCTCTGCTGTTTGAGTTATTTATATTTTCAAAAAATATCCCTGAAATTCAAATACATCTAATATTTGTTTTGTCAAAATAAATGTTATTTCATTTTTGAAAAATATTAATTAACTTATTTTAACTTATTAACTTATTTTAAAATACTAAAAGACTGTTTTATTGTGGTTATGGATTGCAGTCTTAATGATTTAATAAATAATCATTCACATACCATAGTAGTAAAATCTATTTCTGGATTGCAGTTAGCTTACAATGTATTGCACAAAAAAAAAAAAACCACACAAACTTTCTTTAAAAACCCAATATAAAATATAGACTTAAATCTATTTCCTATCTCTTGAGGGCCTTCTTGTCCTGAATTGAGAACTTGAGTTTCTAGATTTCGTGTCTTAAAAAACATATACCTTTGTTCAAGAACATTCTTACTAATGCTGTTAGACAGCATTTTACTCTTTAACTTTTCCTAATAAAACTCCTGCTTTTTTTTTTCCCTTAAAGAAAAAAATCCTGAACATTAGCTTTTTTTATTCATGTGGAAAAGGGAGTGAGGGGCTATCAGTTCTGACAACTGGAGCCTCTGCCGGGAGCCTTTGTAAGAAGTGCTTTGTGGAAGGCCTTCGCGCTTGGTGAAGATACTCAGTGACTAATCTGCTCTCGTAAATTCCATGTTCATTAATAATTAACAGACTATGTTTCTGCATATGACCGTGTCATAAGGTAATTTCCACAAGCAACCTTAAATGGAAATAGGACTGAGCTTGCATTCCATCTTGTGCGTCTTGGAGAAGGACCGGCTGAGTGGCTGAGGTGGCCTGATTCCTCCTGCAACATGCTGTTGAGGTTTATGCGTGTTAATTCACTTATTCAAAACCAGCGAGAGGAACAGTAGTTCAAAGTTTCTGACACAGTTTACCCTGGGAAGCATCCCATTAGATGCGTTTGTATTTTCTCAGGCACAGATAAGCACCCCCTCCTTTAGGGCAATGCCCTGATTAACCCCACAGGCTGGAGGAGGCCAGGCCAGTGCTGCGTAATTCTAGTTAAGCCACCTAAGCGGTTGAAGGAAGCTTAGCCTGCTGCTTCCTGAATAAGCATGTGTTTGGGGTCAGGGGAGGAGGTGGCAGGACCTCATTCCTTAGGAAGATGTTATTTTCGTGCGGTTTCTTTCTGATGCAGCTGAGTCTGTGTGGGGCTATTAGAAAAAGCAGGTTAAGCACAGAGGTCTTGTATTAAACACTTAGACATTTTTTTAAAGCTGTAAAAGATTTGAAGAATGCAAGATAGAATTTTTGTATCTTAGGAATCATCAGATAGGAGATTTAGCGATTGCTAGAAGGTGTGTGTTCAGGTCCTCTGCCCCGGTCATCTCTGGTAGTTATCCTGAAAATGCATTCACTGTTTTGTAGGCCTTTTGCCTGTATTAATATGTGATTATCGACCCAAAATACTGCCCTTACGCTGTAACTGTTAAGACTGCATTGCTCTGTTACTGAGTTTCGGAACAGATTTGTTATTTGTGTTTATATTCAGCTAGTAAACAATTCTTCATATTTTTAGCAACTTAGGTTCCAAGTTTTCTGTAGGTATCTGGCCCTTGGCTCATTTCTGCCACTTCTGACTTGACAGTCTGTTGTTGAAATTCAGTTGTTACAGACAGCAAACATTTGTTTGGTGAAAAATGTGGTTTTTCCCCAAATGCCTCAATGTGTTGTGCTTAAAACTTTGAACCCTTTGAACAGAAATGGTTTTGTGCAGTCCCAACTTTGAGACAGTGGGTGGATTCTTGTTCATAAACCTGAGTGTGGTATTCTGGTTCCTACAATTTGCAGTGGGTTTGGAAAGCAAATTCATTGTTTTTAGTAATAAAACCCTTTTACAGTATTCACGTTATGCTGTCCAATCTCTGCAGGTGCTGAAGAGAAAATTTTGGAAGAGTTTAAAGAAACACACAATGCAGAGTCTCCAGATTTTCAGCTCCAGGCAATGATCCAGGCTGCTGGCAAGCTTGTGCTGATTGACAAGCTGCTGCCGAAACTGAAGGCTGGTGGCCACAGGGTGCTTATCTTTTCCCAGATGGTGCGCTGCTTGGACATACTGGAAGACTACCTCATTCAAAGACGGTGAGGGCCACTGTATCAGAATAATGAAAAGGAATAAGAAATCTCCCTGCACGGGGCTCTGAGCGGCTCACCTATAAGTGACATTGCTAAGAAGGGGATAAACAGGGAAAATGTGACACATCTCTGTTTTAAAACGATAGGTATAGATGACAGTTATTCCATGTGATGGCTACAGGGGGACACTGCATACTTCTGTAGTTTTTCTCCCCCTTGCTTTCATTTGACTATGGGAGAATAGCTCTTGCTTAAAATTGAAGTTATTTGCTATCTTCTGTTACAAGTGTCAGCTATTTTTAGAGGTTAGCTATTTCACTGAAGAGGAAGTAAAATAAAATTTAATCTTTAAGCATTCAACCAATTGAATAAAAAACTGTTAAATTCTATTTGCTATGAAATTATTTCTGTTGAATCATTCTGTTAACACATATTCCATATTGTGTTACTCAAAAGTAATAGAGGAGCAGTTGTATTTTAGCTCTGTTGGGCCTCCTGGTTATAATGCTGATATTTTTTAGGTACCCGTATGAAAGGATTGATGGCCGAGTAAGAGGCAACCTCCGCCAGGCAGCTATTGACAGATTCTCCAAGCCAGATTCTGATAGGTTTGTTTTCCTCCTGTGTACAAGGGCAGGAGGCTTAGGCATTAATCTCACTGCTGCTGATACCTGCATCATCTTTGATTCAGACTGGAATCCCCAAAATGACCTCCAGGTAAACACAGAGGAAAATCTTCCTGATATCTTTAAAACAAAGTCATTGTACTCTGACAGAGAATCTGTAGCTTGTGTTGTTGCTCAGACGGTGGTTCATGATTCCAGGCAAATCAACGAACCAGCAACAAATTTGTTAATAATATAAGAAGAAATTTCTTACTATGTTAACCCTCTTCTGACTCTACCTCTATTTATTGAGAATACCCTGAAAGGACTTTAGCAGTGAATATTTAGTTTTCACAGTTCTTACAATTGCAGAGACTGGAAACCTGAGATCAGGGTGCTAGCAGGGTTGGGTTCTTGGTGAGGGCCCTCTTCCTGGTTTACAGACAGCTGTCTTTCTGCTTCGTCCTCACATATCCCAAGGAGAGTGCACTGGCTCTCCTGGCCTCATTTATGTGAGCCCTCATCAGTTTTATGAGATCTCCACCCTCATGACCTAATTACTTCCCTGAGGCCTCACCTCCAGACACCGCCCAGTGGGACTGGAGTTTCCTCTTAGGAACTTTGTAGGTACACAAACATTGACTCCATTGCAACACCCATTAATTCTCCTTCTCTTCCAGGCTCAAGCTAGATGTCATAGAATAGGACAGAGCAAATCTGTGAAAATCTACAGGCTGATTACGAGAAATTCCTATGAAAGGGAAATGTTCGACAAGGCCAGTTTGAAGCTGGGTCTGGATAAAGCTGTGCTGCAGTCCATGAGTGGAAGAGAGAACGCCACCAACGGGGTAAAGCAGCCTTGCCCAAGCCACTCTTTTATTCTGGGTCCTTCTTACTTAGCTAATATTCAGCATCTGACTATTTTTTAACCTCAGTATCTTGAGCACATTTTGTCACATTTTTCTTTGCCATAAATTACCCCCTTGGGGGAAAATGAAGTGTTTGTTTAGTCTACAAACATTTCAATTCTAAATTGTCTTGAATACTTCAAATACTTCTCTAAAACAGGTACAACAGCTTTCCAAGAAAGAGATCGAGGATCTCCTCCGGAAGGGGGCCTACGGTGCGCTCATGGACGAGGAGGATGAGGGCTCCAAGTTCTGTGAAGAGGATATCGATCAGATTCTCCTGCGGCGAACCCACACCATCACCATTGAGTCTGAAGGAAAAGGCTCCACGTTTGCTAAGGTGCGGATGGATCCGAAGGGTCCAGGTTCCCCCACAGAAGCATGGCAGGGTTCATGTAGAGAGCGCCTTGCAGAACTGCTCGCAGACACACTTGTTTCCTTTCCACGGTGACTTCACCAACTGTTAACTCCCTGGGGAACCTCTGGTACACATACAGCCTTCTTTGTATTCTGGGTTCCCTCCTGGGTCTTGGACATCAGAAGTTGCCTTTACCTGAGTTTTTGACCCCATCCCCTGCACTATGCCTGGAATCCTGTCCTCATCGTCTTCCCTATCTTTCCAGATCCTGACTCCTGAAATACCCTACTCAGAACCATCAAGGTTCACTCTTATCTTTGAAAACGGCGTTCCCTTCCAGCCACAACTCTGTAACTCTTATTCTCAAGGCTAAAATCCACCTGAACATAATCAGCCCGAGCTGTCTCTACTGCCCGGCTTCCCACTTGCTTGCATGCTTTTCACCTTGCCAAACTCCTTTCCCACCTCTGTCGTAACTGCTCTGGGCAAGGCCAACCCCAGGCACCTGACCATCTCCTCTTGAGCCCCTTCTGAGGCTTTAGGTGCATTTTCTTCCAGATAGCTGCCCCAAGACCCACTTTGTACTTTTATTTTAGACAGGTTTACCAAAACTTAATTTATTTACTGTAAAATTCAGCATTTTTAAGTGTGCAATTCACTACCTTTACCGTATTACAAACTTGTGCAGCTGTCACCAAAGACAAAGTCTGGAACTTTTCCAGCATCACTAAAAGATCCTCAGAAGGTTGTCAGTCAGTCCATAGCCCTCCTCCCTCCTCTACCCAGCCTCATTCTGGAAAACCACTAGTCTGCCTGCTTTCTCCATAGATTGGCCTACACTGGACATTTCATCTAAGTGGACGTGTACGATATCTGATCTTTTGTGTCTGACCCCATTCATTTAGCATCGTGTGTTTGAGGTTCATCCATATGGTAGCATGTGTCAATAATTTCCTTTTTTGTTGCTGAACAGTGTCCCTCTATAGAGATATATTGCATTTACCAGTTGCTAATCAACATTTGGGTTTATTTGTCCATTCACCAGTTGATAGTGAAAATTTGGATTGTTTCCACCTTTTGGTTATTGTGAGTGATGCTGTTATGAACATTTGTGCACCTATTTTTGTGTGGACATATGTTTTCATATCTCTTGGATAAATACCAGGAGTAATTGGTGAGTCACATTTTACTTCTTTTGAGTTACTGGCAGACTGTTTTCAAAAGTGACTGTGCCATTTTTCTTCCTACCGGCAGCATATTAGATCTTCATTCTCTCCAAGTCTTCAACAATACTTACTATTATCTGACTTTTTAGTTACATTTATCTAGCGATGTGAAGTGGCATCATATTCTCATTTTTATTTGCATTTCTGTGATGATATTGAACATCTTTTCATGTGATGTTTGGCCAGAAGCAGATGATGCTTGGAGAGAGATGTATTCAAATCCTGTGTTCATTATTTGAGTTACATGTCTCCTCATTACTGAATTCTAAGAGTGCTTTGTATATTCTGGTAAAAGTTCTGTATCAGATAGTAGGACTGCAGATGTTGTCTCCTCATCTTTTCTTAAGTGCTTAATTTAAATGAAGCCTGGGTTATTAATTTCTTTTATTGCTCATGGTTTTGGTGCATTATCTAACTTGAGAGATCACAAAAAACATATTTGTATTTTCTCCTAAGAGTTGTATAGCTTTTGCTTTTACATTTAGGTCTATGATCACCTTGTGGGTTGGTTTTTGTGTGTGGTGTGAGGTAGGGGTCCAACTCTATTGTTTTCCATGTGGATACCCAGTTGTCCCAGCTGCCCCAGCCTGGAAAGGCTCTTCTCCTCTGGGCTCAGTGACCCCACGCCTTCTCCTTCACAGCTTTCAGCCTCTCCTTAGTCCCAACAGGCACTGTACATTTAATAGTGCAAAACCAGAGTCATCAACCTATTCCTCCACGCCTGGCGCACACACCTCTGTTTGTCTACCTCTGTACCACCGCTCATATACCAGATGCTAAGGTTTTCTTGGCTTCCTCCTCCTTTTTTCATGCTTCCTTTCAACCCAGAGTTTAACTCCATGAATTTTACTTTTTAAAGAATACTTTTCTGGATCATCTCCTTTTCTCCATTTTTACTGTATTTGTTTTTGGTCTTTGTTATTTCTAACCTAAACCACTGCAGGGGCCTGTTGTGCCCTTTTCTGCCTTCTGTGCTGTCAACATTGGTATGTCCTTCCTGATGGGACCCGGATGTGATTGTGTCTATCCTGAGATTATTTCCGCTTTCAGATAGTACACACCTCCCTCTGGATGGATTCACACTCTGTTACAGCACATGCAAGTGTTGACTGCCTCCTCCTTCCCAGCTTGACTCTTGTCTCATCTTCCCTGAGCACCTCTCTCCCTTTCCTCTGCCTTATGTACCCACCCCCTTACAGGGAGGGAGGAAGAGAGGAAGGAACAGGAGAGGAGGAAAAAAAAGAACCAAGGGCTTTGATTTCATGTATTTTTCTGAGAAGTAGGGAGAGAAGGATAGACAGAGCTCCCATCTGTTGGTTCACTCCCCCAAATGCCTGCAACAGCTGGAGCCGGGCAGGGCGGAAATTGAGGGCTGGGAATGCAATCAGGTCTCCCATGTAGGTGACAGAAACCCAGGTACTTGAGTCATCCCCACTTCCTCCCAGGGTAGGAATTCATGGGAATTAATAGGAAGCTAGAATCAGGAACTGGTGGAGCTGGGAGTCCAACCCAGGCACTTCCATGTGGGACACAGGTGTCTTGACCACTAGGCTAAAGGCCTGTTCCTCTTCCATGCCTTTGCACAAGCTGACCCATAAACATTTCCACATGCTTTCCTGTTTGATGAGCATTTTAAAATATAGTCCAGGCAATATCTTCTGGGAGAGGCTGTTCTCAGTTCCCAGCAAACCCCTGCCTGAAGTGGTGTAGGGGCCTCTTATCTGAATATGACTTCCATCCACACATACCTCTGTTACCCGTCATTTTCATGCTGCAGTGTGATCCCTTACTTTCTTGTGTGTCTCAGCCCCTGGGTGGTGAGCTGCCTGAGGTGCATCCCAGTCCTATGTCCTGCAGCTCTGCCACAAGTGGAGAAACACATATGTACTTAGTGGCAGAATAAACAAACACTGCTTGGAATTCTGCCTTGGAGAGAAGCATCTCGAAGTAATGCATATTTTTTTCTCCTCTAGGCCAGTTTTGTTGCATCTGGAAATAGGACAGATATTTCCTTGGATGATCCAAATTTCTGGCAGAAGTGGGCCAAGAAGGCTGAATTGGATATTGATGCCTTAAATGGGAGGGTGAGTGAGAAGTCCTGTCCAAATGCCTGTCTGATCTAACCCATAGCCACTCTTCCAGAAGTTTCAAGTGTATCTGCTCTTTTGTTAGAACAACCTGGTTATTGACACTCCAAGAGTGAGAAAACAGACCAGGCTGTACAGCGCAGTAAAGGAAGATGAACTGATGGAGTTTTCAGACTTGGAAAGTGATTCCGAAGAAAAGCCTTGTGCCAAGCCACGACGGCCCCAGGATAAGTCACAGGGCTATGCGCGGAGCGAGTGTTTCAGGGTAGAGAAGAATCTGCTTGTTTACGGGTAAGTCAGCTCACTCTGTCAAGTGCCGTTGTAGTTGTGTAGTTAGACTTCCCCAGGTGGTGTAGAAAAACTGTGCCTGGATTTGGGTTTGTGTGGCTCACCCTAGTGCGGTCAAATGGATGCCTCTGAGGAAAGTTTGTGAGGTGGGGTGGTTGGGTTCAAGTGTTCTAAGTCTTTCAGATCCTCTCAGATTTGGGGAGGTCACCTGAGGTTAGTGGCTCTGTTTTGTGCCTTCTCACATCCAGATTTACTTGTTGATTATTAGTAACTCAGGACAAGGTCTCAAAATTACAAAATCTCCTACTATAGTGATCTTTTTTCTGCTGTACGAAATTGTCAAAGACAATTAATATCACTTGTTAAGCTCTTTCTCCCAGTGCATCTGACTCAGGAATGGGCATTTGAACTTTGTAAAAGTGTCGTGTTTCTCCTGCTGGACTGCAGGTTCTACCTCTAGTTCATCTCTAAATCATGCAACAACCCACACATCACTTTCAGTAAATGTCTGAGTTAGTAAATAAACTTTTCTAGCAGATCACAGCTGTAAGGAAATATAATTATTATTAAAAAAAAAAAAAAAAAAAAGACCAACTGCCCCCAAAGCAGTCTTTCTGCAGATCTCTATAAGATTTCTGCAGGATGTCCTGTCTTTGATTTCTTCCTGTGGATCACCAGTAGTTTCCAAGTGAACACAGACATGTGTTTACATGGCATACAGAACTCTTAACTGGTCCTTGTCTATCTTATTGGTTCTTTCCTAAAGGAAGTCCAAGCTTCTGTTGGGAGGGACCCTTCCTGTACTTCAGCGTGCCATGCTATGTCTCGTGTATCTTTGTACAAACTTTTCCTACTGCCTAGAGCAACCCTTTCCACATCTCCCATGTGCACAACACAGACCTCATCTGTCTCACATCTGCTCTCCTGGGACAGCCAACATAGGCATCACCTTTACACTCTGGCCTGTGCTTTCCATCATGCTTATATCATTGTTTCATGCCTTGAGGTTACCTGCTTCTCCTGCTAGCTTCCCAGCTCTGTGAAGAAAGGTGCTCTGTGTTTGTATCCTAAGTGCATAGTGTGCTGTGAGCACACAGTTAGTGCTGAATGAATGTTTGCTTATGGCAGCAGTGAAGTTCAGCAGGAGCCCATCATCTGCACAAGCCAGACGTCCTCTCCGGTCTCTGTTTATGTGGGACAGAGACTCTTCCCCAACCTTTAGCCCTCTGCTGTTTCCACCTGCTTCCACGTTTCAACTTGATGATCAGAACTGAGGGCTTTGTTGGTATCTTTGAGAATGTGATATATTAATAACACCTGAAGTAAAGAAGTATGCTTAGGGCATCTTGTCTTTCAGTCAAGACTTTCTCTCCGCTGCAGTCATCAGTGTGTACTGAGCACCCATTATGTTCTGGCACTGTGCCAGGATACTCTCAGACACTAGGGTTAACTGCTGCGAGCAGCCCAGGCATAACTGAAGACTGGCGGGTGAGCCAGCAGAACTGGTGGTGACCTGAGATGAGGCTGGGCCAGGGCAGCTCTCAGGTCTCTGCTGATGGAACGTGGAAACACATCTTCTCACCTAAGAGAGGTGGCTGGGTATCATCCCCCCACCTCCGGGCTAGGAGTAAAGAACTAAAGGTGATCTGTACAGTCTAACTTGACAGCGTGAGTCAGCCAGGGTAGTTGAGGTTTGGGACAGGAGAAGAGTGCTGGAGAGAGAGCAGTGTGTCCAGGGTCGAGAGGTGACAGCCAGTCTTGTCATTGGAAGAACTGGAAGGAGTTCACAAGAGCCAGAAAGGATTGGGGTGTGGCAAGAAAGCAGGTTAGGGCAAAAGGCAAGGCCTGAGAGAGAAATGACACAGCTGTCCATTGTCACAGAAGGTCAGGGAGGGGCTGTTTGCACCATGAGCCTTTCCTAATGGCTTAGTCCCCATCACCTGAGGTGGGGCAGGGCCTGGTTTTCCTCCCCCTCACCGTGTTCCACAATTCCCAGATGAAACATCTCATCAGCGTTTAGCCTGGGATTAGAACATGGACTAGGTTCCAGATTTAGCAGCATTTTATTTGTTTGGTTCTTCCCAGGGTCCTTTCTCCTGTCCACCTCACCCCAGGGCCTGAAAGTAGGTTGAACATCTTTCCCATGTGGGTCCTTGTATGTAGCAATTACCACTCCCTGTTACAAAAGCAGCCTCAAAGCCTCTCACAGTCTCACCAGGTACTGTGGCATCCCTTTGAGGTGGGTTGGTGCATCCGTACTCTCTACCAGCTCATCATTGGTTATGGAGTAGTCACAGCTGCCTCGAGTCGCCTTTTGTCTCAGACAGTAGGCTGGCATCGACACACACGGGACATGACCGAGTGAACCAGGTCCCCAGGTTGCATTCATACCATGAAAATGGAGACCCAGCCCACCTCTGCCTGCTGGGAAAGCCAGTGTTAACTGTGTGGGTGTTACTACTTCAGTGAAGTTCAACACTTGCACTTGGGGATAGTTAGCTGGTGGCCCACTGTGTAAGGGGCTGTGTTTATCTCTTGCACTCCAGATTGCTTTTGTATCACCTGGTATAAAAATATTACTAGTTAAGATCCAAACTCAAAGGCAGCATCTGCATACTCAATATTTCCTTTTCAGTTGGGGACGGTGGACAGATATCCTTTCCCACGGACGCTACAAACGTCAGCTCACCGAGCAAGATGTCGAAACCATCTGCAGAACCATCTTGGTGTACTGTCTTAATCATTACAGAGGGGATGAGAATATCAAAAGCTTCATCTGGGATCTGATCACGCCCACGGCTGACGGCCAGACTCGAGCCTTGGTCAATCATTCCGGTAGGGCTGGTTTCACGCCTGTTGTGCTTCGGGGTCACAGAGAGCCCGGAAACCTCTGTGACACACTCTGATAGAGATGTGGCAAATGGCCTGTATTACTTCCCTGCCTCCTACATTAAGATGTCTGACGCTGACGCTATAATTTGAAGTGTAAAAGGCTTCCATAACGACGCTGCTGCTGCTTCTAGGTTTGTCAGCCCCGGTGCCGAGGGGAAGGAAGGGGAAGAAGGTGAAGGCCCAGAGCTCGCAGCCGGTGGTGCAGGATGCCGACTGGCTGGCCAGCTGCAACCCAGACGCCCTGTTCCAGGAGGACAGCTACAAAAAGCACCTGAAGCACCACTGTAACAAGTACGTGACCAGAGTGTGGACAGATGCAGGCTACTTCCTCTTCTTTAAAATAACGTATAGTATTGAGACTATTGAGCTGTGTAATTACTTCCTTTGGATAGCCTTCCTGTTTTTCATGAAATATGCCAAGTCATAGGAGAGCATACTTTTAGGTGACTGATTATTTCTTTAATGTGGTGAAAGATATATTACATGATATTTATCACTATAACCATCTCTGAGTGGCGTTACTTACACTCACGCCATGCTACGTATTCATCACCACTTCTGTGCCCACCACTTTCACCTTTCCTGGTGTAAGCTCTGTACCCATTAAATAATAGCTTTCCCACCCCCTAGCCCCTGGCAACCACCATTCTGTGTCCTCTTTCTGTTAATTTGTGTGTTCTGGTATCACATGAGTTTCTGAACTCATGCAATGTTTGTCTTTCTGTGCCTGGCTGATTTCACTTAGCATGGTGTTATCCAGGTTTGTCCATGTTGTAGTATGTTGCTTTTAGTGACTGAGTAGTATTCCATTGTGCGTACATCGTGTTTTGTTTAGTCTTTCATCTGTCGATGGACACGTGAGTGGTTTTCACCTTTGGCTGTTTTGAGTAATACTGCTGTGCACATTGCAGCTGACTGGTGTTAGCCCATTTATGTTAGAAAAGTACCATTAGCCTTATGATCCCGCCTTCAGCTGCTTTCACTGAAAGGACTGGGGAGTTTGTGTAGTGTTTTGCCTAATAATGTCTCAGTTACTGGGTCCAGTCTTCCTACCTATGAGCTTAGCATCATATTCCTTGCCTTTATTTCCAGAAACCAATGATAGGTAATTGAAGAATATGGAAGCTATAGTTACTTCAATCTTAGAGCTGTGTTAACTGCATGTTAAAGTAACATCAGAAGATGTTGGTGTTTCCTTACCCTGAATGTGCATTTTTTAGTATTGGTAAAACAGGCAGCAACACTACTGAGCAGCTCTACCACGTCTCAGCTCTGTATGACCTTGGGCATGCTACTCAGCTGCTTGAGGACTGACTTCCCTTGTGAGTCAAAAAGTAGCAGCATGACACAGGCATTTCACCAAGCTGCAGTTAAGATGCCCATGTCTCATATCGGAATGCTTGAGCCTGATTCTTGGCTCTAGCTCCCCATTCCAGCTTCCTGCTAATGTGGACCCTCAAAGGCAGTGATGGTGGCTCAGATAATTGGGTTGCTACATGAAAGACCTAGATTACATTCCCAGTTCCTGGCTTTATCCCAGGCCCAGCCCTGGTCATTGTGGATATTTGAGGACTAAGCCAACAAATGGAAGCTCTCGTTCTCTCTCCACCTCCCTCTGTCTCTCTCTCTCTCTCTCTCTTGCTCTGCTTCTCAAAAAAAAGGGGGGGGGGGCAACCAACGTCTGAGCCCATAACTGCCTGTTTGGCAAAAGAGTTTTATGTGGATGATCTGTTTGTATTGTCTAAGATAACTAGTGTTGTTTTATTACCATTTAACTGACAAGGAAGCTGAGACTCAAGTCGAAAAACCCATTGGAGATTCCTCAGCTGGTTAAGGGGCAGACCTGGGTTTGATCCTGAGAGCAGACACAAGCAGTGCCCTTGTTATTGACCACCGTGCTCCCCTCACCACCTCATCTCAGAAGTCTGCCTCTTCCTTGTGGCTCTGATGAGAACCCTGGGAGTCTTCAAAGCTCTTACTCAAACTAGTTTGGTATTTCAGAAACACACTACTGATGTGACATAACAGTTCCCTAAAATCCTACGCCACTTAAAACTATTAGAAAATTCCTGTGTCCTTATGGTATATGTAAACATCAGGTCAATAGCTTTCTGAATTGTGGATTCAAACAAATGAAGTGGTTTAGTGAGACAACAGGGGCTCCTGTTGAGCGATGCCGGTGTGGTGGTGGTGGCTTTCAATTTCTGTTCTACTGTCAGTGCCAGACTTCCATAGGGTACCTTCCCTAATAACTATGTGAGAAGTAATGGGTTATACCTATGCCTCTCCACTTACGCTCACAAGAAGGCTATTGATGTTCAGTTGTCTGTTCCTAGTATGTCATACCTTAAGATTTTTATCAGTATCTTAAGTGAGGAATTGTTAATGATTGTTTATGTGGAAATGAGATAAACATTGAGCAACATTCTAGAATAACTGGCCACTTTTCTGCACAAGTTTCAAGATCGTGAGGGATAGGACAGTCCAGCGCCATGCATGGTCCTGGACTGAAGGCTGGTCCAGAAAATGGTCAGTAGTGGGACAGGTGAAGACAGGTGAGGAAGGTCCAAGGATTTGTTAGCAACAGTGTCTGTCCCCTCTACAGAGGCCATGTCCTGGTCGTCTTTTTGTCTTCCCTGTGGCTGACTAGCACAGTACACTTCAAAGGGGATTCAACTTGCTAGCGGCGCTAGTTTGAATTTTTTCTTTTAGAGGAAAACTACATGTAGCTGAAATTCCTCTTACAATGCCAGTCTTTGTCTTTTACCAAAGGAAGGGAAAGTATTAGGCTCCTTGTGACCATCTTGAGTTTTGCTCCGAATAATGAAGAATCCATGCAAAGCTGTGGCGTTGCCTTTGGAAGTATCCTTTCTGAACGTATTCTGTGAGTAGGGGCTGGCCTTCAATTCTTCTCTAACAGAAGTACAAGCCATGGAGGCCCATTGTGTCACTTTCCCTCTGTTGGCTCATTGTGGTACAATGTTTAATGCTGTGTGTTTATCAAAAGAAAGAAATGGAAAAAAACTAAAATGAGTCATCCAAAGTGATTGCTTGCTTTGGTGTATAGTGAAATATTTAAGTATGAGACTTAGTCCGTCCAGATCCTGAATGGACCATGAGTATCTATCCATATCTGTTTCGATGAAGCTGCTCCTCATTGTCATTTTTACTTTTCGAAGGACAGTAATTGCCATGTCTTAAAAGATAGTATGAGTATTCTGTGCTCAAGGTAATCTCTTTGACCTTGGAAATGTCACCTGTCTTCTATAGCCATCAGATTTATAAAAGACAGATGTATTTGTTTGAAAGGCAGAGTGACAGAGGGGGAGAGACAGATCTTCTATTTGCTGGATCACCCCCAAGTGCCTGAAATAGCCAAAGCTGGGCCAGGCTGAGGACAGGAGCCTGGAACTCCACCTGGATCTCTCACATGGCTGTTGGGAACCCAAGTACTTATGCCATCATCTGCCGCCTCTCAGGCACTTTAGCAGGAAACTGGATCGGAAGTGGAGTTGGGACCCAGTCCCAGGCATTGTGATATGGGATGCAGGCATCCCGAATGGTAGCTTGACTCACTGCACCACAACCAACCCCCCCCCCATCAATTTCGAGTTCATAAATTGGAAATTACAACTTTTTCCACTTAATTATAGGGTAATTGTGAAGATCAAATGAGCCAATATATGTAAATATGATACATTGGTTGTAGAGTATTCCACATTATATGATGGAATTGTTCTGCTAGGGAAACAGAGCTTGCTCTTATACTTTACTCACGCCAACAAGGTCATCTTCAGTGTCAGCCCTGAGCTGATCAGTCCTGGGCTGTCCAGCAAGGCAGGTGAGATTTGAGCAGACCTAGGCCTTTGGGATTGACCAGGTGGATCTCACTGAATGAACCGCGTTTCAGCTGTTGAGGAAATCGAGGAGGATTGAAAACTGGTTCCTAGATAAGTCCAAGATTTTTTTAAAAAATGAATTTCTTGAAATGGCTAAGAATGTCAAAAATTGGATACATTTTAATCTTTTAATGTTCTATTATTTTTTAAGCTACAGCTTGGGTTCCCAGGTGATCTAAACTACAAGGAATAAAAATGTAGAATATTCCTTAAGGGAGAAGAGGCAGGGCCCACCTTCTACCCACCCTCATCACCAGCTTCCTTCTCAGAAGTAAAGTTGTATAATCTGAAAAACCTGACATTCCATATTGAGGGTTTATTGTAAGGTAGTAAAACCAGATTTTATATCTCGTTTATTCCTACAACTTCTGATGTGCTTCCAAAAATGGTATTAAGGCAGCAGCTGAGGAAATTTTATGAGATAATGAAGCAGAACAGTTACTGAAAGCCATCTGCTCAGTTGTTTACAAACTTGCTTCAATACTTCAGAGGCAATGGTAGGGGACGTGTCTAAACTTCACAAGCTGCACTAGGTAGAACTAAATGAAGTGCGCCTGGGCTGTGCTGAGCTCGGGCCCTCTCTGTGCAGTGTGAGCGGTTGCCAGGCAGGCCTGTTGGAAGCCAGCAGAAAGCACCACACAGAGGTGATTATGTGCCACCATCTGTCACGCTTCAAGCCTACCATACAGCATGGCTAATCAGCCTTGGCAGGATGATGGATGAACAGCAGCAGCTGCCAAAAGCCACTGTTGGCAAACAGTCCTGAAGTTAAGAACTTTCCCCCCTCTGTCTTCCTCTCCAGGGTCCTGCTGCGTGTCCGCATGCTGTACTACCTACGACAAGAAGTTATAGGAGACCAGGCAGATAAGATCTTAGAGGGTGCTGACTCAAGGTTGGTGCAAGTGCACACGTTTGTTCTCTCCCTCTGTGAGATAATCCAGGTAGTGGGGAAATAGCGTGCATTGTGTTCTAGAGCCCTCACAGACCATTAGTAACTCATCTCCTTTTTTTTTGCATCTTGAATGTCGTGTTTGTCCTTTGAGCTTGGGGATGTTATTAGAATCAGGAAAAGGCTGCTTGTGTGTATGTTTAAGAGGTGTGAACTCAATTACTGGTGTTCTGAGATGACTTCTTAAATGGGTCACCATGTAATAAAGCTCATTTCTGGTCGTGACTGAGGGCGACTGACTTGTGCCCTTTCTTTTAACCTTCGCTGGTTCTTCTGCACCATGCACAGGTTTTTCTTTGTGGGAGAGAGCGCGTCTGAGTGTATGTGTCACTGTCATTACTTGGAATGCTTTCTGAATACTACTACTTCTTCTAAATATTGTTTAAATGGTTGTCTTTTTAGTGAAGCAGATGTTTGGATCCCTGAACCTTTCCATGCAGAAGTTCCTACAGATTGGTGGGATAAGGAGGCAGATAAATCCCTCTTAATTGGAGTGTTCAAACATGGTAAGTGACGGTTCTGTTTGAATACATCTCGACTGCATGGCTTTGTCTCCATGTAGAACTCCCTGTGTACTCTTTTCCAAAGTCATAATATTAATGAGGACAGTTCCAAAGGACTCTTGGCGTCTACCATTTTCCTGTACTAAAAATCTAATATGAACTGTAAATATCAGATGCTGTTTTTGAATGTTTGTTGAGTATTTGAGACGAAAACATTTCTTTCTTGGCTGTAAATAAAACCCAAACCATATTTGTTTTAAAAATAGCCAAGTTGTACTATAGCTCTCCCTAAACTTTGCTTCCAGCGCAGCTTCTCTTGCTAACTCTGCCAACCAGTGTCAAAGTGGACGGTGGGCTTAACCTCTGCTATTAATCTGTACAAGTGCCTCCTGGGCTTTGTTCCAAGCAATATTTCACAAATGTCAGTGCTGAGAACTCGCGGCTCCCTTGAGTGGGATGCAGCCTTGTTAACTTTGAAAGGCTGGGGATGCAGAACTGGCATGATATATACAGTGAGCGGTTCCTGATTATAATCCCAAGTCTCTGGAGGTCGCGGAGGTATTCGCAGCAGCCCAGCCTGACTAAAGGGGAGAATGATGGCTTATAAAACCTTTCATGATTACAGTTTGGCTTGCGGCTCTACAGCAGTTAGGAGCAGTGTGTTGTAGTACACATCCTAATTGAATTGTGCTGTTCTGCCTGTGTACTGCAGCCGTGTTTGGTGAGCTCAGCCTCAAAATCATTTTCCCGCAGTGCACTGTTGGGATCTGCCATTTTCCATCTAGTCAACTTGGGCAGTCAAAAAGCAAATTGCAGTTTGAAAACCATAGAGAGAACAGTGTCATCTTACTGACATGCATCATCCTAAACTTAATAAGACAGGTTCGCTGGCCTTACGTATATGGGGATTTTTCACCCAGCCGTGCGAGTTCCTGCAGGACTGAAGCTATTCACGAGGAGGATGGGGGTGGACACGGAGCACCCCTGCAGAGGTCATAAAGGAACATTATGAAGCCTTTTAAATGTCAAGCAAAATTAGATCTTGGGAAAAATAGGGTCAGAAATCCTCTCAGGCGTCCTACAGTTGTTCGGAAGCTGTTTTTCTGTTGGTATTGGTGATAATTCTGACAATATCCCTGAAGCATAAGTTGCCCCCTCCCAAACCTTCCCGGGAAGAAGCATCCCATAGAACATTTGATTGCAACAAGGCCTGTGAAGTCCAGCGTGGCTGAAAATCTTTCCTGAGAAACAAACTTGGTGTGTTGTGGCAAAGCTGTGATTTTGACAGTGACAGCGCCTTTCTTTGTCTCTGTGTGCGTCCTCTGTGGGCTGGTGGGCATGGCACAGGCTACGAGAAGTACAATTCTATGCGCGCTGACCCCGCACTGTGCTTTCTGGAACGAGTTGGTATGCCGGATGCCAAGGCCATAGCTGCCGAGCAGAGAGGAACAGACATGCTAGCAGATGGCGGTGACGGGTAAGAAGGACATTTTAAAATTTTAATAAACTTTATGTCAGTATCACTTCTCTTGGCAAGGTTCAGTTCTTAACACTGTGCTGTGCATTAGACTGCATCTTATTTGAACTTCAGTGATGTTTACCAGCATACACTATTTGTATATTATAATGACCATTTAAACAAAATGCATTTTCTAGATAACTGGAAACGTTTGTTTTTTCCAAGTGTCATCCCGTCTTGGCTTCATGTTTTAAATACTGATAGAGCCACTTTTGATGTCAGACCTAGCATTTAAAAAGTAGCATAACTCAGGTTGTAACCCTTTTCCACTCCTCTTTCCCTCTCTTGCTTATCAAACTAATTTCAACAAATTCTTTTAAATTTTACATAGGGGAGAATTTGATAGAGAAGATGAAGACCCAGAATATAAACCAACGAGAACGCCATTCAAAGATGAAATAGATGTAAGAGCTGGAGTATATTGGCTTTTATGGCACCATTAAAATATTATGCGCCTATATAAGAATTGTTAATCTTTATAGATAATGGCCTTTTCTTTAAATGAGAAAGCAAAATGAGACTCCACATTGAAATAGTTCTGTTTCTGCTTTGCTTTCAAGGAATTCGCAAATTCTCCTCCAGATGATAAGGATGAATCCATGGAAATACACGCCACAGGTAAGGCCCCTGAAAGGCACGTGGAGGAGAAGAGACGTGTGCCATGCACTCCTTACCCAGGGTTGGCACTGCGCCTTTGGCGGAGTCTCACACATCAGTTCTTTTACACTGACCCACCCCTGTTGGCAAATAATTTTAACTCTTGTTTATGGTTGGGTTTTCATTACATTGAATTTCTTTGATAGAATAACTTACCTTTTTACCAAAGGAAATAAATTTGTTTGTATTTTATAGTGAAAAATTGGTTAGTGAAAATTTTCAAATTTCTTTAAAAATCTAACTCTTGGAGTAGCAGCAGTTGACAAGTATCTGAAATACTGCCGGTTGGTTTAGAATATTGGCCTCTGACCTAACGTAAGGTCATCAGACAACAATGACATCCTAGTTTTTTATGTTCTGGGGTTGTTGTTGTGAGTCCTTTGTTGGGAGAGCACTGTTATAATGTAGTCCATGGTACAAAGTGTTTATATAAGAGTGATAAACAGTCCCCACAAGGAGTAACAAAAAGAAACAAAAAAGTAACAAAAAGAAAAATGTTATAATGAATTCCATATGAATATTATTCTTTACTTATGGTTTTAAAAGAAGGGCACTGAGATGCCCTTTCCCACACTGTCATTTGAATGTTAATGAGTCATCCTGTTTTGTTGGAAAATCCTGAGTATTGCAAGATTGCAGCGACGCATTTCAAAAGTATTTTTTCCACTTCCCCAGGCAAGCACAGTGAGAGTAATGCTGAGTTAGGCCAACTTTACTGGCCTAACACTTCAACCCTGACTACACGTCTGCGCCGGCTCATTACTGCCTATCAGCGCAGCTATAAAAGGCAACAAATGAGGCAAGAGGCCCTAATGAAGACTGACCGGCGCAGACGGCGGCCCCGGGAGGAAGTGAGAGCGCTGGAGGCGGAAAGGGAAGCTATTATATCTGAAAAACGGCAAAAGTGAGTGCCTTCAGGGTTTCTCTCAACTCCTGGTACGTTCCCCTCTTCCCAGCTCTTGCAGTCCCGCAAAACACAGGCACCGCATCAAAGCTAGTGTCCCCCCAGAGAATGGACCAGTCCATCTCCCTGACCCCACTAAAGATCCATCTGGAAGGCCTGGGGCACAGAGGAGGATAAACAGTAAACTCGAAGCCTTTTTCCTCAAGCCCGATGTCTTCTTTCTGACAGGTGGACAAGAAGAGAAGAGGCTGATTTTTACCGCGTGGTGTCCACCTTTGGGGTCATTTTTGACCCTGTGAAACAGCAGTTTGACTGGAACCAATTCCGAGCCTTTGCCAGACTTGACAAAAAGTCTGATGAGAGTTTGGAGAAGTACTTCAGTTGTTTTGTGGCCATGTGTAGGCGAGTGTGTCGAATGCCCGCGAAGCCAGATGATGGTAGGTATACTTAGTAGCGGAGTTCTCTGCTAAAAGGCCAGGCAGGTGCAAGTGGGAAGGTGTGCAGGACCCTGCGGTGCTTCCCGAGTAAACGCGAGTGCTTCTGTGTTCCAGAGCCGCCTGACCTCTCCTCCCTGATCGAGCCGATCACAGAGGAGCGAGCCTCCAGAACTCTGTACCGCATCGAGCTGCTGCGGAAGATCCGCGAGCAGGTCCTGCACCACCCGCAGCTCGGGGAGAGGCTGAAGCTCTGCCAGCCGAGCTTGGACTTGCCCGAGTGGTGGGAGTGCGGGAGGCATGACCGAGATCTGCTGGTGGGCGCTGCTAAACACGGGGTCAGTCGGACGGATTATCACATCCTCAATGACCCCGAGCTGTCCTTCTTGGATGCACATAAAAACTTTGCTCAGAATAGAGGGGCAGGTAATATATCTTCCTTGAACCCGCTGGCAGTTGGATTTGGCCAAACCCCGCCTGTCATCTCATCGGCTCACATTCAAGATGAAAAGGTCGCGGAACAAGCTGAGGGCAAAGCAGAGGAGCCGGAAAGCTCGGCTGCCAAGGAGAAGCCTGACGTGAAAGAAGAAGAAGAGGAAGCCGACAGCGGGGGCAAGGACAGCAAGCAGGAGTGTGAGGCCGAGGCCAGCTCTGTGAAGAGCGAGCTGAAAGGGGGCGAGGGCAGTGCAGACCCTGGGTCCAAGACTGTCTCAGAGAAAGGTTCCGAAGAGGACGAAGAAGAAAAGCTGGAAGATGATGATAAGTCAGAAGAGTCCTCCCAGCCTGAAGGTAATGCCTGGCCTCTTGGATCTTTCTGCTGATTGTGCAGCAACTCACCAAAGGATGCGTTGCTCTCATGTAGCATAACAAGTTCTTCTGTGAAGGGGTGATTTCAGTTATGGTTAAATACGTGCTTTGCCCTGACACATTATGGCAAGAAAACATGGTATTCTGAGCAACATAAACCCTTAAGTAGAGCTGTATGCACACGTTAGTAGCATCTGGTTTAAGGATCAAGATTGCTATAACTGGCACAGAGTAAAAATAAGGCATCACTTTGTGCCACCCTGCTGTTGCTGGGACTTTCACCTTCAGCCAAAACCTCAGCTCTTTTTCCAGGGCACAAGAACACTGGCTCTGGGGCCAGCGTTGTGCTGTAGGCAGGTAAAGCTGTCACCTGCAATGTGGGATGCAGGTTTGAGTCCTGGCTGTTCCACCTCCAATCCAGCTCCCTGGTAATGGCCTGGGAGAGCAGTGGAAGATGGCCCAAGTCTCTGGGCCCCTGTACCCACATGGGAGACCCAGAGAAAGCTCCTGGCTTCAGCCTGGCCCAGCTCCAGCCTTTGTAGAGTGAACTAACAGATGGAAGGTCGGTCTCTCTCTCTCTCTCTCTCTCTCTCTCTCTCTCTCTCTGTAACTCTAAATTTCAAATAACAAATCTTAAAAAAAATGGCTCTTGGTTGGCTTTCTGCCTCCCTTAAGATTTACTTGCCTCGTGCCAAATGGCTAGTGATGTAACCTTTCTAAATCTCTGCTTCTTCATCTATAAAATGGAAGTAACACCTGCTGCATTCAAAGGCCATTGCAAACTTTAGACGACTAAGATTTTTTAAATGCCCAGTACCATCTAGCCATGGTAGGTACTCAATAAAATGGAGGGAACTGATATTCAAAATTTTAATTGTATCCTTTCTGAACTTTGGTTTCACTAGTATTTTGGTGGTGAGTAACGCACATTAACTCATTTCTCAGCAGGAGCTGTCTCTCGAGGGAAGAATTTTGATGAAGAAAGCAATGCTTCCATGAGCACTGCTAGGGATGAAACCCGAGATGGATTCTACATAGAGGACGGAGATCCGTCAGTGGCCCAGCTCCTCCATGAAAGAACTTTTGCCTTCTCATTTTGGCCTAAGGTTGGCAGGTTTTTGTTATTTTTGTTTTGCTGACCAAGACAGAATGGGGTGGAGGAAATCTTTCTGGCTTGACGTTTGACACAGTGTATGAAGACTCTAGATTTTTTGCACATGTTTTTAAAAGATCATCTAGAAAAGTCCAAAGAAAAACACCTGTAGGATACTTTTGTCTTGTGGCAGGAAAGGTAATGGGAGAGAGGGGTCATAAGAAACAGAACTGTTTGTGTACATAGATCTTTGGCTCCTTGTGGTTTTTTTAGGTTAGTCCTCCAAATGTTCTTGTCCGGTGTAATCTATGGATTATTGTTTTAGTGGGTTCATCCTTTGGCAAAGTAAGATGTGTGGACCTTAAAATTTTTTTTGATCTGAAGCAAAGCTTTCATATTTTAGACAGCTTCTTGCATTTGGAAGTCTACCATCTTCCTAGCTCAGGAGAGGGTGGGCTGTTGGCCCATTTGCTCCAATACATTAAGACATAATCCCAAATGTAGTTATTTGTAACCAAAGGCAAAATGGAAATTGCTTTTTTGGCTAAATAGCATAATTTCATAATAAAGCCCTATGTAATTTGGGTCTGTTTTTCAGTGTAGGGAAATAATCATCCTAATCACTATAACAGGGCTATCTGGTTTAGAACAAACAACACAAAGATGGGTTTGAGTCAGCTCATTCCCAAGCAGATCTTCCACACTGTTGGAGTCCTTCAAGAAATAACGTGAAATTTTTGTCTAAAGAATGCACTTAAATAAAGAAGGTGGTTTATTTTTTCTTCTGTATATCTTTTCAGTGCCCCCATTACGCTAATCTCCCTTATGGAGTTCGGAGGGAGTTTCCCAGCCCAGTCAAAGGTTTATAGTAGCAGGCACTTTTAATCTATGGAAACTCGGCCCAAGAGCTGTAATTAGAAAATTTTAATGTACACGCTTCAATGAAATTTGAAGTGATAATAGGTGGGAATGCAAATTGACATTCATTAGGTGTTCCTAGGTTGGTGCCCATTTCATAATGCTGAACTTTATTAATAGTGACGCTAATGATGTCCCACTTCCTGGGACACAGTGCGATCCAGCCTGTGGCTCTGACGGGCCAGAGCATCAAGATGCTAAGTGCAGGGGTTCCATTGTCCTCCATGGACATCCACCAACGGCTCTCTGTGGAGCCTGAATAAGAGCTGCTTTTGAAATAGGCTATTTTTGAAGGTGTTGGCTATTAATGTTGTGAGTAGTTCAGTATTCATAATTGAAAAAGAGTTAGGTTTTCTGTATTGGAGCCACCCTAGGACTTTCCACCTGAAAAGCCATTTTGGTAGGTTTTGTTTATTTGCTTGTTTGGGTTTTTTGCTTTGTTTTCTTTGACTTTTTTTTTTTTAACCAATTGACTTTTAAGCATTTTTTATGTTCTTTAGCATCTTGATAGATATATTTGTCTAGTGATTTTAACCGGGTCTTTGTTACAATTTCATGTGACTTTTCTTCTCCCTTCAGGATAGAGTAATGATAAACCGATTAGATAACATCTGTGAAGCAGTGTTGAAAGGCAAATGGCCAGTAAATCGGCGCCAGATGTTTGATTTCCAGGGCCTCATCCCTGGCTACACACCCGCCTCCGTGGACAGTCCCCTGCAGAGGAGGAGCTTTGCCGAGCTCTCCGTGGTCGGCCAAGCCAGCATCAGTGGGAGCGAGGACATCACTACTTCCCCTCAGTTGTCAAAGGTAAGTCAGAACTGTTTGCTTTTATAGCTGGAAGGGGAACTCTCTTAAATCAAAACTTAGCTCGGGAGTCTGTCTCACCGGTCCCAGCTAGGAACAGGATGGAGCTCCGTTCACCAGTCATGAGTGTTTGCTTCTTTGGGCTTATGGTTCCTTAGCTCTAAATGCCAGCCTGTATAACAGAAACAATTTTGGCTCACTGCATCTCTGTTCTCTTGGAACTTTTCAACAGGAAGATGCCCTCAATCTCTCTGTCCCGCGCCAACGGAGGAGAAGAAGGAGAAAGATTGAAATTGAGGCCGAAAGAGCTGCCAAGAGGCGAAATCTCATGGAGATGGTTGCCCAGCTGCGAGAGTCTCAAGTGGTCTCAGAAAATGGACAAGAAAAAGTTGTAGATTTATCAAAGGCCTCAAGAGAGGCGACAAGTTCTACCTCAAATTTTTCATCTCTTACTTCAAAATTTATCTTGCCTAATGTCTCAACCCCAGTGTCTGATGCCTTTAAGACTCAGATGGAACTGCTTCAGGCAGGCCTTTCGCGCACACCCACAAGGCATCTGCTTAATGGCTCCCTAGTGGATGGAGAGCCTCCCATGAAGAGGAGGCGGGGAAGGAGGAAAAACGTGGAGGGCCTTGATCTGCTTTTCATGAGCCACAAACGGACGTCATTGAGTGCCGTAAGTCGGGGAGCCCACTTGCTTGTGTGTGCCCGTATTGCCAGCCAGGGCCCTGCACTGCCAACGATGCTGTGCGCTGTGCCTCTCAGCAACGTGGTGTTAAAACTGGTTTCTTCCACTAACGAAAGAGAATTACAATGAACAGAGTCACGGTTCTGAGCTGGAAAATTGTGTGGATCATTGATAGGGATCACTCAGCTTGAACCAAGTGTAGCTTGAGGATTTATTCTTCCTAAGGTTCTGATACATCGATTGCTCTCGGAAGAATAGCCCAAAACAAAAAACATGTTCTTGTGAGCCTAGGCTTGTTATCTCTGAATTCATGAGGTGAAAAAGTTTCTGCTGTTAAAAATATTGACATATGTTGGACCTGGCGTTTATTACGGTCGCATAAATGTTTAGCTTCAGACCTAAGATTTATTGTTCATATAAAAAACAGATTACTATGAATTCCCCCATCTCCATAACTAAGTCATCTTTCCTAGTTTAGGTCTGAATGTAATGTATGACCAGTAAATTTTGACTTCTTCTTTTTATCAGTTTCAAGGAAACGAATGCAGTAGATTCAACATCATTCTCTTTCTCAGTCTGCTTCATTCATGCCACCCAAATATGTGGCACCTGATTCATGGATGGCAGGGACTTCATGCCCAAAGAATCCACTTAACATGAGCTATCATCTTTAAGGGCTAACCAGTATTGGAGATCCTGAGTTTGATTTCCTGTTGGTCTGAGACCACAGTCAACACAGGGGCCCTGGAGCTCCTTGTGTGTGCCTGAGAGGAACCTTGCCCCAGAGAGCTGCCTGGGGGCTGGACAGGACAACCATGGGACTTCTCTGTGGGCAGCAGAACACAGGATGGGAAATACAGAAATACGAGATTGAGGGCAGACAATTGTTTGTCCCAATATGTTTTTCCTTATTTTATCCTTAATATTATTTGCTCACTTTCTGTTTGTTGAGACTGGAGAAAACTTAAGTCACTTAAAAAGATAGGAAAAGGCCAAAAAAAGAGAAGAAGGCGGCATGGTTGAGTTATAGTTCTGAATGGCAAAACAGCATTAACTGAAATTTGTTTCCTTCTTATGGGATCTGATTTAAACAGAAGCATCCAAGTGATAGAGTAAATTTTCAGTATTGATTACCAATGCATCAGTCATAATAATGTCTTATTTGTTCATCATAGGTTATTTTTAGAATCTCATAAAAATACACTTTACAGTGGATCAGCTGTGACAACTGTGTGCTCCCTTAGTTAAAATATCCTTTCTAAGGATGTGGCCCTCAGGCAGGGTTGTATCACTGGTGATTAGCCTTCCTGCTGAAGACTGTCCTTGCACTTGGATAAATTTTGTTGACCAAAAAAATCCCTTCTCCACAAGCATTATCAGACTGGGAAGTTTCTGTAGCTCATGCTTCTTTTGTTTGCTGTTGTGTTTGATAGCTGAATCAGAACACATGCTGGTCTGTGGACCAGGTGTTAGGAATTAATTGTGCGACCCAGGTGCTGTTTTTCTGATGCAAGGACACATCTTGTATTAAATTTGAGACTGACTTTATGCATTTCATGAACTTTAAGCCATTACTAAGAATTTGTTGATGTTTATCTTTTTTGGGGGTCAGATTTAGCAACCCAGCTCAAGCCTGAGAGAACCTCCAACAGATGTTAGAGACTGTATTTTTTGAAGGCTCTGCAGCACCCTGGTCAATTCTGGAATTTGGGAATTACCTGTTTTGTGTTATGGAGGGTGATGTGCATGCACATAAAGCACAAGGACAACACTGATTGACCTGTGAATAAACGGGGTAGTGAGAGATGTCAAGATCAGCCGTGTTCCCCCGTAAAGAGCAGTACAAATTCTAAAATCTTGTAGTGTATCAGCTCTGTAGCTGGAGACCATTTTATGCAGCCATGAACTCTAAGCATGCATTCAGCAACAACATCCTGGAGTTGGTCTTGTTCCCTCTGCCAGGCACTGGGATTCAAAGAATAAAGGGCTAACAGGTGCTTGTATAAAAGAGCTCAGCATTTAGGGTGTCGTGACAGATAAATACAGGTTGCACATCCCTAATCCAAAACTGCAAAATAATGTGATGGGTCATAGTCAAATGCACTGAAATTGTCTCTAAGCTATGTGTATGAGGTATATATAAAACATATGAATTTCATATTTATATGTGGCTTCTATCCTGAAGATTTCTCATTTTGTTATATATATGTATGTTTATATATATTTCAGAATCCAAAAAAAAAAAAGAAGAAAAAACCCAAATCCAAAAGACATCTGGTCCCAAGCATTTCAGACAAGGAATGGTCTGGAGATAGTCAGTCATACTTTGGTTGAGTTTTGAAGGCCATGTAACATTTGGTCATTTCAGAGGGTGGGTGGAGAATCTGTGTAGAGGAACTGAGGCAAGTAAGAGCCTCTAGTGTGTGGGGAACTGACAGTTACTGGCTCGGGAATTTGGTAAGGTAAGTAGGTTAGCCTCAGCAGAGAAGAGCTTGGAGACAAGAAGCACATTGCAAAGGGCCTTGATTGCCATGCTGAAGAACTTGGATTTTATCCTGAAGGCAGCAAGGACCCAACTACTGAAGTCATTTAAATAAGAGTGATAAGACAGATTTTGAACTATGAAGAGCTGAATTTTATTTTAAGATTTATTTATTTATTTTGAAAGGTAGAGTTATAGAGAGAGAGAGAGATCTTCCATCTACTGCTTCACTCCCCAAATGGCTGCAGTGGCAGGGGCTGGGCCAAAAGGCTGAGGCCAGGAGCTTGAACTTCTTTTGGGTCTCCCACAGGGGTTCAGTGGCCCATTCCACTGCTTTCCCCGGTGCACCAGCAGAGAGCAGCCGGGACTCAAATTGGCACTCATATGGGATGAGTGTAGCTTAACCCACTGCACCACAGCACTGACCCCTGAAGAGATGTCTTTTAGAAAACACTCCAGTACAGCCAGTGTGGGAGCTGGCTTGAAGAGGGGGTGGAACTAGGATCCAGGAGGACCATTTAAGAATGTTGTAATCACACGGTGGAGGCATGGACGTTTGCAGGCTGAAATAACCTAGCTTAAGGACCAGTGTGGCTGGATAATGGTAGTGTGTAGGCTTCAGCTGGAGTTGTTCTTTCCAAACATGCCACACATGCTTGGCACAATATCATCCCAACAAAATTGTGTTGTGCACAGAGTGCCATTAAGTTACTTGTGTACTGGCTTTTGGAACATTCCTTTGAAGATGCATTATCTTTAATGACATTACCCAGAGATCCCCAAGAGAGATTGAGAAGCTACCATTCACTGCCTACCAGGCTCAGGTTATGCTGCCCATGCCGTCTTCATAGTGGTTTGCTTAGGATTTCAAAGAATGGAGACCTGATGGACTGTGAATTTTCCACTTAAATACTAGTCTTGAAATGTGAAGGATGATGTGAAAGAGTCGTCCTCTGAGTTAATAGCTGCTTCAAAACTGGCATTGTTTCTGGTAACTTTTTTCCCTTTTTGATGAAGCAGTCATTATGCTGGAATAGCGTTTTCTTAGAATAGAACTTTGCCAGAATCTGCCTCTTCCTGTGAGATTAAGACTGTTGTCAACTTTCCGCAGGAGGATGCTGAGGTGACCAAAGCTTTTGAGGAAGATTTAGAGACCCCACCAATAAGAAACATTCCTTCTCCCGGACAGCTGGACCCAGACACTCGGATCCCAGTTATCAATCTTGAAGATGGGAGTAGACTGGTGGGGGAAGATGCTCCTAAAAATAAGGATTTAGTTGAATGGCTGAAGCTGCATCCTACTTACACTGTTGATATGCCAAGTTATGTACCAGTAAGTATTACAGAATTTAGAGTTGGCAAGAACTCCAGTGAGCGGTCCTTTGCATTTGCATAGATACAGAATTCCTTGACAACGGGTTCCTCTTGTCTTTTGCTTGGGTATACCCTGGTCTTGAATGTTTCCTAGTCTTGCATTGTATCTCCCATACTAGAGAAACCAGCCCCAGGTCTGTCTGACGGAAAGGCAGCCTTTCAGTTATTTGAAGATATCTGTTGTGTGTTTTCTTACTTTTTCCTTTTCCCACCTGACAGATGTCATTTCTCCAGTTCTTCTTTGCATCGCATGGTTTCCAGGTGCTCTGAGCATTGGAGTAACACTCTTGAATACACTGTCATAAGTCTCCAGACAAAGCCTGACCAGCCCAGAATACTTATAAAACTAACTTCCAGAGGTTCAGAAATTGGGCCAGCTAATGCTGCCTCTTAAGATACTAGTACTTGTGCTTTACATTAAACATGAGACCATTGCTGTCCCCAGGTGATTGTCACATAAACTATTTCCCAGCTGGCAGTGCAAATCTGACTTTTCTATAGTGATGTGATTGTTTTAAAATTGAATATAGACCCTACATTTTATTTTGTTGAGTTCAGCTAGTGTTCCTGCTACTCAGAATGCCTCCCCCTCCCAAAACCCTCCCCCAAAAAACTCTTTTATCAATAGTAGGGTCTCCTCTCAGACAATCTTGTGTCTTCAATTAGATACCATCTCTGTGTTCATTCAGATCACTGACGAGAAAGTAGTCAAGATACTACAGGAAGTTTACCATGGCTTGGCTCAACATTTGCTGAAAAACTTTTTACATGGGTTTATTGATAGAAGGAAAAGCAAATTCGCAGCTTATGTTTTCATTTAGTTCCTTAATGAACAGGGAGGAATAAAAGAGTTTTTCCTTGGAAAGTAACACATGGTCTCTAATGGTAAAAATGATTGTTGAAACTTCCACCAGGAATTCTACAGAATTGTCAATTCTGTAGAGAAGAGTAAGTGCTGAATACAGTCTTACTAAATACGTTTTTCTTTTACAGAAGAATGCAGATGTGCTGTTTTCCTCGTTTCAGAAACCGAAACAGAAACGACACAGATGTCGAAATCCTAACAAGTTGGATATAAACACTTTGACAGGAGAAGAAAGGGTGCCTGTTGTCAATAAACGAAATGGGAAGAAGGTAAGTGTTGGGAAGGGGAGTGATCTCTGTGTTCTTTCTGATCCCAGAAAGTCTTTTATCCTCCATCTTTTATAAGGAAAAACAATCTTATTTCATCCAGGATGTGTTTGTGGAGGGTGGGAGCTGATTTTCTGTTTTTTCAATTGTTTTTCCAATGTCTTTTCCCAGATGGGTGGAGCTATGGCGCCTCCAATGAAGGACCTGCCCAGGTGGCTGGAAGAAAATCCTGAATTTGCAGTTGCTCCGGACTGGACTGATATAGTTAAACAGTCTGTAAGTATAAACTCTGCATTCCTGTCAAGAAAGGTATCCATACAAAACTGTTGTCCTGAGTTTTTCTTCTGTTTTCTGTTGCCATTTATTATTAAGTTGTAACTTATTCTTAGCTTAAAAGAATTGACATAATAGATCACTTTCAGACATCATTTCATACATCATTAATACATCATCATCTCTTACATCAATACATCATTAATCTGAAGGGAACTAATTTATCAGCTCCCATTTGAAAAGACTGTATAGCAATATACATTCCCAGTCTTGGAGATAGATCTGAGGGGAGACAGACCCCAAGTATGTCTTTTTAACAGCCTATCTATAGAATGGGAATTATGGTGTGTGAAATTATTAATATTATGCTATGATTTCTGGTTTTAAAATTGGTAAAAATACAACAATTCTGCCTAAAATTTTTTCCCCGTTAACTTCCTTTTCAAATTAGTTAATGACATACTGATTCTTTTTAATTTGTTTTAATTACGCAATAAAATTGACTCATTTTTCTTTTGGTGTACAGTTCTATCGGTCTTAACACACGTGTGTTTTCACGAACTGCCATCATAAGCAGAATAGGGTTCCATCGCTCCTGTAGTTCCCGTGGACTGTCCTCTCCCCTAAGTCCCTGCCTGCCATGACCCTGTTCCTCATCCTGAGAGTTTTGTCTTTTTGAGAAGGTCATAAACAGAAGCATAAAGCGTGTAAGCTTCTCAGACGATGGCCTTCCTCACCCTGCCGAGATTCCCCGGGTGGTCGTATTTATTGAAGTGTGTTCCTTTCCTCTGCTCAGTGCGTGGAAGAACCACTGCCTGCTGAGTGCACTCCACCACCCATGCAAAGACAGCTGCATTGTTTTCAGGGCTGTGTAGTGACGAATAGAGCTGCTGGAGACCTCAGTATACAGATTCTGGTGTAGACAGAAGGTTTCATTCCTCTAAGATGGATACCAAAAATATAATTTTAATTCCATTTTCCATATTTCTTAATGTTTTTTCTGTTATTTTTAGATACAATTTTTATTTCATTTATTTGAGAGGCAGAGAGACAAGAGGGAGAGAGACAAGTAGAGCTTCCATGCACTGGTTCATTCCCCGGTGCCCACAAGGAGCCGGGAATTCAATCCAGGTCTCTCGTGGGTTGCAGAGACCCAACTACTTGAGCCATACCTACTGCCTACCAAGGTGCTCATGAGCAGGAAGATGGAATGGGAAGCAGAGCTGCGACTTGAACCCAGGCACTCTATTATGGGATGTAGGAGCCCCAGGCGGCATCCTAACTGATAGGCCAAACACCCTCCTCATCCTGGGTTTTTTTTTTTTTTTCTAATATTTATTTGAAATGGCCAAAAGAACACATTAAAACTTAGATAAAACATCCTGTATTTAATAGATACAACTGTATACTTTCTTATACTGCTTAATAATGTTTCTTGCATATAAAATCTTTCTTCACTGATGGGTATTTGATTGACAGACACTTGGCAAAAGCTGTGTCTGTTCAGGGTGTACAATCTGATGATCTGGTGTCCGTGTGCATCACGTACCAGTCATCAGTCATCAGCTGCTTCCTGAGGTGTTTTTTGAGTTCGTGATGGATGCAGCTGACTTGACATTTACCTCACTATGGAGTAGCGTTTAACAATTTCTCTACAATTCAGCAAGTTAATACAATGATTAAAAAAAAAAAAAACAAACAAGCAGCTTTTGAGAGTTTTATCATTGAGCGTTCAGTGAAAATGACTGCTGTTCATCACAAAGCCTACCCGGAAGGTAAACTCCTCCAGCAGCCTTCATGGTCCTGTTCTCCTCTCCCTTTCCTTCAGGGTTTTGTCCCTGAGTCGATGTTTGACCGCCTTCTCACCGGACCTGTGGTGAGGGGAGAAGGAGCCAGCCGGCGAGGAAGAAGGCCCAAAAGTGAAATCGCCAGAGCCGCCGCCGCCGCCGCCGCCGTGGCCTCCACGTCGGGGATCAGCCCTCTGCTGGTGAACAGCCTGTTTGCTGGAATGGACCTGACGAGCCTCCAGAACCTACAGTCCCTCCAGTCGCTCCAGCTGGCAGGTCTCATGGGCTTCCCTCCAGGACTGGCAACAGCTGCCACCGCCGGAGGCGACGCGAAGAACCCTGCTGCCGTGCTACCCCTGATGCTGCCGGGAATGGCAGGCCTGCCCAACGTGTTTGGACTGGGCGGGCTGTTGAATAACCCTCTCTCAGCTGCTACTGGAAACACCACTACTGCTTCTAGTCAAGGAGAACCGGAAGACGGCACTTCAAAAGTAGAAGAGAAAGGAAATGAGAACGAAGACGAGAACAAAGACTCGGAGAAAAGCACAGATGCTGTCCCAGCTACTGACTCTGCGAACGGATCTGTTGGTGCTGCTGCTGCCCCGGCCGGACTGCCCTCCAACCCGCTGGCCTTCAACCCCTTCCTCCTGTCCACCATGGCCCCAGGCCTCTTCTACCCATCCATGTTTCTACCTCCAGGACTGGGGGGATTGACACTGCCTGGGTTCCCAGCGCTGGCAGGACTGCAGAATGCCGTGGGCTCTGGCGAAGAAAAGGCTGCTGACAAGGCCGAGGGGGGCCCCTTCAAAGACGGAGAGAACCTGGAAGGCAGCGATGCCGAGGAGAGCCTGGACAAGACCGCAGAGTCCTCCACCTTAGAGGACGAGGCGGCGCAGGGCGAAGAGCTAGACTCACTGGACGGGGGGGACGAAATCGAAGACAGCGAGAACCATGAGTGACCAGTACCAGTTCCAGTTCAAGTGTTTAAAACTTTTGACAAGTGGTAGTCCTACTGTTTACACTCACAGTTAATGTTCATACCTAGTTTTATAAGCTGTTCTGTAACATAGTGTAGCAAAAAAGAAAAAGAAAAAAAAGTCCAAGTCATGTTATACAGGTGTGTCAGAAGGTATCTTGGTCATTAAGTATTGTGCAGTGCATTATTTATTATCCCTAGGAGAGATGAAATTTGAGAGGTGATCATGTCTTTTTAAGGAAACTTGCATAATGCTCTGCTTTCTTTTCTTTTGGTACCATTGGTGTTCTAATAAAGAGCAATTTGTACCCGAGTGGCACTAATGGAAGGAAGTGCTGCTCAAAGGAAGTATGAAGTTATATATTTAATTTTTTAAGTTTAACTTTTAATTTTTTTTTTTTTTTTTTTTTTTTTGCTGTGAAGGTCAAGATGAAATTTTACCGTACATATCATACGTGCTCATTCGGTTCCCTTTCTGACTGTATGGGGGTTCCCACACTTGCGCATACACACACACATCCATACACTCTGACAATCTGCACGTTAGCGTGAACGTCTCTGTCCCGAGGCGCAGCAATAATAAGGCAGCTGTTGAATGTGAAGGGTCCCTTTGGAAAAATTAACCTACTGGGAGGGTTCTTGCCAGACAGAACTACAGTTCCATTGTCTCGTGGTCTTGTAATGCACTGGTGTAAAACAAAAATAAGTAGAAGAATAAATAAAAGAGTGAGAGAAGAGAGAATCAGGTACCTTTTTTTAAATTAAAGGACTTTGTTACTTTAGCCACAAAGCTAAAACAGCATTACCTCAGCTCTGAACTAGCCTTGAAGTTTACAGACATGACTTTGTAAATGTATTGTTTTTCTTTGTTGTGATGTCCTTTTATTTTTTTCTTTGAAAACTGCTATCATGTAAGATAAACTGTAAATTGCTGCCAACTGTAGTAATGATGCTTTTAATAAAAGTGACCCATGATATGCAGAGATGTAATTATAGAATGTAGTATGTAGGGGAACTGGTGTTCACTCTATTTTTTGTATTCGCAATAGATGCAAATACAGCATTCTGCCTTTGGTACGGTTTCTTGATATATCCTCTTAGACTGGACGAGCTGTTAGTAACGTGCTAAACTGATTGCCTTCGAGATCAGACAGGAAGGAAAACCTTGAATTACCTCCACATAATTCCACTCCAGATAGCTCGACAGAAGCGCACACAGAAACCCCTATTACTCCGTCAAAAGGGCATCTGAGACCGAGAATACTTGAAAATGTGTGAAGCCTGTGATAATGTGGTACACTGAAGAACAAAAGGGCAAAAGAAAAACGAGGCTTTAATAGGCACAATATCTAGGTCATTTATCCTTGGTTAATGGGTAGAGAAACACAATGCAGTAGTGTCAGCAAGGGACACAAAGGCGCTCTGGTGTCCCACGGGCCAGTGCTTGATGCCAGAAATCAGTGTGTGGAAAGGCCGTGTGGCACTGAAACAGACCCGCTTAGGCACGCAACGTGCATGCGCGCACAGGCTCAGGAGCTACTGATTTGTGAACCCCATTACAGTTTTTGATGTTTGAAAGTTAAATGTAATTTGAGATCTGCCAGTATTGCTTTTTTGTGCCACCTAAGACACACAAAGCCATATTTCTGTCTAGTCAAAAAGCAAAGCAAAGTGGAGGGAGTTGTGTGTGTGTGTGTGTGACCTCTCACCACCACACCCTCCCCCAGTGCATGCACTCTGACTATCCCCTCTGACACGCACAAGGCAGAAGGTCTAAATCCACTGTAGGCGGTGAGACTCGGTTATCATACATCCCAAGAAGAAAGCAAACACGCCCACTACGATGCTGGAAGACAAACAACGTGAAATCCCCACCTTACACTGTCATTTTTGTCATTGCTATTATTTCTTGAGAGTGACTGGGTAGAATGTGTGCGTGGCGGGGAAGTGCCATGGACAGTGCATCTTCTGAAATGGAATTCTTTGAACATGGAAAATCAGATTGGATCTGCTCAAAGTATAGGAAATTTAAACATGTAAACAACCAAAGGAGTTTTCCAGGCTTTTAAATAACCAAAGAACTAACTAGTAGAGGGGGGACTGGTTAAATAAAATGAGTCATAAAAAGGTCTTTTTCTAAAATTCTTTGTAGCATTGGAAATTTGGGGACCTCTGTTAAACAGCGAAGGCAGGATGATCAGAGGCTTCGGTTGCTGGTGGCCAGAAGGAGCTCTGAGTTGATTGGTCAAGGGCACCTCTGTGTGATGCAGGGTCCATCTGTTAACACCACTCTGAAGTCACTCAGATTTCCACATTGGAAAGTACACCTTTCTTCCAATGAAACTATTTCTTGGTAATAGATCTTTAGTCTACCAAAAAAAGATTTTCAGTGCAGTCCGATACTAACACTGTGGGTTGTGCGCTTCGTGAGGACGCTGAGTCGTGGGGAGCATAAGTAACAGTTATGAAACCATAGGTGCGGGAGCAAGGTTGGAACTCACGTGGTCTGACTTCAGAGCTATCAAAACCCTGAGCTCCTGGGTTTGGAGAAGAAAAATTACCCAGTAGACCTCCCCCTATCCCTTTTACCTGTAGGAGATAGTTCCAAGATCCCTAGTAGATGCCTAAAGGCTCAGAGAGTAATAAACTATATAATCTACAGTTTTCCCTTATACATACCTGTAGTAAAGTTTAAGGCACAGTAAGAATTGACAGCAGTAACTCATAATAAAATAGAACAATTACAACAATATACTCAATTTTATGTAAAGTGATCTCTTGATAGAGTTAAGACAAAGAATTTTTTACTCTATTTGAGACACAAAGATAGAGCTCCCCGTGCTGTTTCATTCCCCAGATACCCACAATGCCCAAGACTGGGCCAAGTTGAAGCTGGGAGCTTCACATGTGGGTGGCAGGGACCCAACAACTTAAGCCATCATTTGCTGCCTCCCTGAGCACACATTCACAGGAAGCTGGAATCCAGAGCCAAGCCCAAACTCTGACACTCTACTTACTATGGGATATGGGTGTCCCAAGCAGTTGTTAACTGCTATGCCAGACACCCACCTCTGAAGACAAACAATACATGGAGAGCAAAGCCCCAGGTAAGGGGAGGGCTGTTGTATTAGGATGATCTGAAATGTTTAGTGTTAGTACATTTTCTTTTTTCTCTCTTACCCTTCCATAACAAGTCTTGAGTTTGTAGTAGGGAATCAAAGCCTATTGAATTCGAGCCTAGAACAACATGAGCTCTGGCTAACCATACCTCATTTAGGTTTGAATTTATCTTGCCTTAGAAGCATTTCTGTTTTACAAAGAAACCGAATCAGAGAGCTCGTCAGTTGCAACCCGGGCACTTGAACCCAGGTCCATCTAACGCCACAGTTCATGTTCTTGACCTCTTTGCTGATGTAATATGCATTCCCCAACACAAATTGGGTGAGTGCTGGGAATATAGAAAAGCAAACAAAAATCCAGACTAGCCCCTGCTGTCATGAGCTTCCATTTTAGTAGGAAGAGATGGATGATGAGTTCTAAATAGAATGCTTGCAGAGCAAGGAATAAATGAAATGAGAGTGGCTGGGAAGGAGTTCTATGGAGGTGGCAGCACAGCTCACAGTTGAGTGATGGGAAAAATGCTCCATACAAAGGCGACAGCACATGCAAAGATCTTGCGTGAAGAAGGAGTTTGGAATAAGGATGGGTGGGCAGCCAGCCCATCTGTCTCAAAGAGTTAGGAGACAGGGCCTGGGTGGTCCTGGTGGAGGGTTTGGATTTCATTCCAGACATTCTGGAAAGTCCTTGGAAGATTTTATGCAGGCGTGGCTTTTAGAGCTAGTGCAGTTTAGATGGTGGCCTTTGGTGCAGTTAGATGCCACTTGGGATGCCTGCATCCATTTCAGAGTACCTGGTTCAAGCCCTGCCACCACTTGTGATCAAGTTTCCTGCTAGTGCACACCCTGAGAGGCAGCACATGATGGCTCAAGCACTTGAGTTTCTGCCACCATGTGAAAGACCCAAATGGAGTTCCTGGCCCCTGTTTTTGCCTGGTCCAGCTTCTACGGCTGCAAGCCTGGGGTGTGTGTGTGTGTGTGTGTGTGAACCAGTAGATGGAAGAAGTCTTTCTGTCTCTGCCTCTTTTCTCTTTCAAATAAAGTGGAGATAAGTTTCAAAGAGGAATCAGGGCTTGCAGTTGGGAGTCTGCTGTAACTTGGATTAAGATAGTGGGACATAATGGAGCTAGAAAGCAGTGGATGAATTTGGGATATAGAGAGCCTCCAAATTAATGCTTCAGTGCATAATGTAAACTAATTCTTTAGGATTTTTCTATTGAAAACTACTGAAAGGTAGAGCCAACAGGTAGAGAATGTTCAGCATACTTTTTTAAACAAATAGGAATGTGTAGTTAATATTTTGAGGAAAAAAGATACTAGAAACAAATTTTTTTTCTTCATGTTCTGTTAAAAATTTTCCTTTCCAGTTCAAGGAAAATTACTTGATCATCTTTGGGAAGAGTTTTCAGGAATTATTTCAAACACAGTAGGTGAGAATTTATTAACATTGTTGAAATGTGTGTGCAATGGGCCAGCGCCACAGCTCACTAGGCTAATCCTCCACCTTGTGGCGCCAGCACACCGGGTTCTAGTCCCGGTTGGGGCGCCGGATTCTGTCCCGGTTGCCCCTCTTCCAGGCCAGCTCTCTGCTGTGGCCAGAGAGTGCAGTGGAGGATGGCCCAAGTACTTGGGCCCTGCACCCCATGGGAGACCAGGATAAGTACCTGGCTCCTGCCTTCAGATCAGTGCGGTGCGCCGGCCTCGGCGGCCATTGGAGGGTGAACCAACAGCAAAAGGAAGACCTTTCTCTCTGTCTCTCTCTCTCACTGTCCACTCTGCCTGTCCAAAAAAATAAATAAATAAAAAAGAAATGTGTGTGCAATAAACATCTTGGTCTCTAGAGCCATTAATAAATTTAAATTAGGAAGCAAAACAGTGTAAATGACTTCTACTAACAAGCACTTAAAGTTAGAATAGATTTTATTCATTCAACATGGCACTCTCATGAGCAATTTTATGTATCTGAGCACAGGTAAGATTTACTACAGTTTTATAGACATCTTCTAGTAAAATAAACTATTTGACAAAATAGATGCATAAATTACTTTCCGGCATATTTCATCTAATGTAAGACTCCTTCAGTGAAGAGCATTTCGTCATTGAATTTTTTGGTAGGGGATACATCCAACTTGGAGAGTTCTGGTAAGTGACAAGATGGTCATTTCTGAAGTATTTAGGGCTATTTAAGTTGTTTTATATGTCACAACATAGCTGTATCCTCCTAATGGTTCTGTTGATCCATAAATGCTATTTTGGATCATAATCAAATATTGATCATGTGACTTAAATTGGAAGACTGAAGTAGTTCAATTTCAAATATTTTTTATTTATTTATTTGAAAGAGTCACACAGAGAAAGAAGGAGAGGCAGAGAGAGAGAGGTCTTCCATCCACTGGTTCACTCCCCACTTGGCCACAACAGCTGGAACTGTGCCGATCCAAAGCCAGGAGCCAGGAGTTTCTTCAAGGTCTCCCACATGGGTGCAGGGGCCCAAGGACTTGGGCCATCTTCTACTGCTTTCCCAGGCCATAGCAGAGAGCTAGATTAGAAGTGGAGCAGCCGGGACTCAAACCAGCGCCCATATGAGATGTTGGCATGGCAGGGGGCGGCTTTATCCGATACACCACAGCACCAGCCCCCAAATATTCTTGACATCTGACATCTTTATGGTCACAATGATTTACTAATAACTTGGCTCCTAAGCAGACTGAAATTTTCAACACTTGAACAAAGATGGCAGAATTCTGTACCCATAGGTTTATAAGCATGCCATGTAAGTGTTGTGGTACCTCCCCAGAGCAGGTTCCTTCCTGTGTGCCTTTCTTTCTCACACAGTCTTTACTGGCCTAGAGATAAATCTGCCATGGTGAATTCTGAGCTGTAACTACAGAGCAGCAAGTAATATTTCCAACATACAATAAATAGAAGCAATAAGCAAAAACGTTGGTCTTAACCACTTAAGGTGTCTTCCTTATTGTCCCTTTGTTGTCTCTGCAGTTTGAAAACTCATTTTTAAAATTACAAATGAGAAAAACTCAACTCCTTTATGTGATGAGAGCCAAGGATGGCAGTGGCTTCACATTCTTTGCAACTCAAACCATCTCATAATTATTAACCACAGTTCAAGAGACTTCAACCTGGATGTAGGCTGGATGACTGAAACCTAAGCAGGGTGCACATTACATAGTTTTGGAGAGAATACATGACATTTTAGAATACTGTTCAACGTGTTTCACCATGCTTCCTTAGGAGTCAAGAAGCTTTTTTAGAATTTAACATTTTCATTTGTTAACAGGCACTTACTTGTGAGTTGATCCATACCATACCCCAAGAGGTGAGGTCAGTGTTGCCTACCCTTTAGTAAGTCTGGGCCATTTGCCCAAGAACAAGAAATAAGAAGAATTTGGTGGCCAGAACTGGAATGCAGACTTCTCCAGTGGAAGGGGTGGCTGGCTGAGGACCGTCTGTCTTAAGCATAAACCTGACATTAATGTTAATTCAGGCCTATGCTCTTGGAACCTAAAATAGTTATTTAGTAATTGATGGTACAGTCTGAAGAACAAAGCAGAAGTTTCCAGAATCTTATGCTGCAAGACAAAAGTGGTGAAAAATAAGATGTGTTTAAGCAATTACAAGTGTGCTTGACATCCACGCTGATGGGATGATACAACCTATGCAGCTGACGAACTGAATATTTTGCAAATTGTTGAATGCTGTTCCCTGGGTGTCGCTCCCCCTCTTCGTGGAGGAACGACACAGGACCCTGCGCTGTTCTTTCGTCTGCTCGGCCCTCCCCGGGTTTGCTGCTGGTTCTTCCCGGGTTGGCTACTATCCCTTCCACCTCCGTGGAAGGGCAGTTCCCCCTGGCCACATTCCCCACTTCCGCAGGGGAGCGGCACACCGCCGGCCGGCTCTTCTCGGGGGCTGCACGGGTTCCCTTAGATGTTCCCCATAGATGTTCCCGGTGCATGCCGTCTCTCTCCTCCTTTATAGTCCTCCTCCGCCAATCCCAACTCGGCTGCCCACACGCCGAGCACGCTGCTCTCCAATCAGGAGCAAGTCCTACAGTTAATTGGTTGAACTGGAGGCAGCTGTGCGGAAGCTGTTTACTTCTCTCCCAGCGCCATATTGTGGGAGAGCAGATGCATAGAATAAGTCTTAATTCCAGTAACTCAGTCTAGTCCGGATTGCTCCCCACACCTGGGATTTCTGGACAGGGAACATTACCCGTCCATCCATGGCTACATTGTGTCTAAATGGCTCTGAAAGGCAGCACCACCTTGCAGAAGTTGAGATGACAAAGTCGGGAACCTCTGGTTCCTGCAGTGATGGCAACTAGCCCCAGCAGAACCGAGCTGCTGCCTCAATCCCCACCCACAGGGCTTTCCTGGGCTATTGTGGCTCTCACAACGGATTTGCATATCAGTAGCTGCAGAGCTAACGTTCCCTCGCTGGGCTCAGGGGACCCTGTGAGGCAACTCCATGGTCCTTTCCGTCTTATTGTCAGAGTTCCTAGAAATTGAGAAGCGGCCATTGTGCCCGACTGCGAAGGCATTGTGCTTCCCCAGGCGAAGCAGACCTGCTTCTCTGCTCCCGGCTCTGCTCCTCCAGCCCTGGTAGCTTCTGGGGAGCAGCTGGGCCCACACAGAACAGCCTGGAGGGTTACCTAAAAGCATTTAAAAACCTCCCTTTCCCCCTGTTCCTTTCCAAAATGGAAAGTTCCAATAGCCTCCAACCCTCCTTTTCTTTGAAGTCTCCTTTTGTAAAAGGACCTGTGTGTTCTGAAAGATAAAATAGAGGGAGGACCATGGTCACGGCCACTCAGTAACGAGGTGCTTGGCCTGGCTCCCAGCCCACTTGAAGGGAAGAATTCCTTCGGCCATCACAGTACCTGGTATGGGAGGGCAGCACCACAAAAGCTGAAGATGCTGTTTTACATTTCCACCAAAAAGCTGCCTTTTGGTGAGGAGTGGTTGGGTATCAATCGTCTATTACCATTGAAATCTTCCTGCCGGGCATAGTGACTGCCAAGGCCTAAATATGGTTTATGTTAAGAAAACGAAAGCTTTCTGTATTTGTGTTGTTTTTGAGTGTGATTTGGGGGCAGGTCAAATGAGCGAGACAGCAGTGTCCTGTCAAAGGCGGGAAGGGACTCGGAGACCACCTCCTAGGTATAAAATGCACACAAGCAGAAAAGCAACTTTTAAAAATCACTGATTTCTCCTTTAGAGCCCAGGTGACTAACTGGCCAAGCACTCATTTCCAGCTGATGTGTTTCCAACATGCTTCTCAGAAATCTGGCTTACTCAAAGTAGTGGACGGCTTTATTTCTGCAGTAGGTCCAGCATTCAGGCAGAAAGGAGCTGAGCGTGAGGACGACAGTTTGCTTGTGACATGGTGCCGCTGGATGCGTGCCCACAGATTTAAAATGCATGCTGGTGGGGCACGTTTGTTCTCAGAGATGATGCAGAGCCTCATGCCTCTCCCTGCTCTCCAGGAGACACTGAAATCCACCAGAACCTGGAGAGTGGGGGAGACTTGCTGTTTTCCTAGCTGTTCCAGGTACACATGATCCCAGCCAGTAGATTGGCAGTTGTGGCTATGTGTGTTGAATAATTAAATAAGAAGCTACTGAGCCCAGAGACTGCAGGAGAGGGCCTGTGAGTTGGGCAGTTGTATTGGGCTCCCTGTAACGTTAGCTTCCTGCCCCGATCATCTCACTCAGAGCAGGAATAGCTTTCCACTTGTGTTGCATGAAGGAGAGACCATTTAGTCTTCCAAATTATTTTTAAAAGTTTAGAAACTTCATTTAGTCCCATCAATCTCTCCTGCATTGGCACACTCAATATGCCACTTTTCTAATGATGCCACTGTGACCAAAATGTGGTGACAGCAATCAGTCACCTGAGGATGGCATCTCCGCTGCCAGTGCCCAGGAGCCCATTTACTTGGACATTCACGCTTCAGAGATTAAATGCAGTCATTTTTTTCCCTTTGAGCCTCCCTACATTAAGTCTCTTAGGGACAGGTATCATGGGGTCTTTTCCTATATTAATTAAGGACTTTTTTTTAAACCAAAGCTCTTCATGCTAGACAAAGGGAAGACTAGATAGACATTATCCTTGTCCTCAGGCAGCAATCGATTGGCAAATACTGAATGTGCAGTGGGAGGGTGAGTTAGGAAGTAGGGTGAACAGAAGCACATAGTCAGGGCCCTTGCTCTTAGGGCCTTAGCATGTTGCCGAGATAGTTCATGAAAATACCGTGTATCTGCCTGCGCTCTGCAGATTTCAGAGCATTGCGCATGCACTGTCTCCACTGAGGCTTACAACTTCCCAATAGGCGAGTGAGCTGTGAATTTAGATCCTAATGAAACTGAGATTCAGGGATGCTCGTTTAGCAAGTGACCTAGGTAGATCTTGCAGGCAGATCTCTGGAGTCTAAATCACACAGTTCAGTCCTTCTACCCCCCAGGGAACACCTGCCACGCGGGGTGCCTGTGCAGCAGCAGTGCGGGTGCTTTTCTGAACCTCACCTCCTCCTTTGTAAGTTGGGAAATGATAATGAATTGAAACAGTAACAGTTATGCCTTACAGTGTGACTTGAGGATTAGAACAAGAGACTATGCAAAGTCCTTGGTATCTGGCATTAAGATGGCACTCAGTAAACTAGAACTTTAAAACCATCAGCATTGTCGTCATCCTTTGATGAGTTCAGAGGAAAGCACGGAGGTTGGTCTAAAGCATTGAGGGAGTGGCCGGGGTGCTAGAATCCGGAAGGAACACTCTGTAATGATGAGGCTTATGCCAGTCCAGAGACACAGACAATTCTCAGCTGACAAAGCAGTGCAAACTTGAGCCATGAGGAGGGAGCCAAGGGGTGGGTGGAAGCTTCTAGAAAGCTGGCTCTCAAACCCTAGAGAAGACAACTACCAGTGGGGCCTCATGCACAAAGTTATTTTTTATTTTTTATTTGAAAGGCAGAGAGACAAAGAGACCTTCTATCTTCTAGTTTATTCCCCAAATGCCTGCAACAGCTAAGGCTGAACCAGGCCAAAGCCAAGAGCCACAAACTCAATCTAGGTCTCCCATGTGGGTGTCAGGAGCCCAAATACTTGGGCCTATACCACTGCCTCCCAGGGTGCACATGCAGGAAGCCAGAATCTGCAGGGAAACTGGGACTCAAACCAGGCACTCCAGTTTGGTGGGTGGGCATCCTTAACTGGTACCTAAACCTCGGTGCCAAATGCCTGTCTCAGGAGCTGTTTTTAAACTTTCAGAAAATACAACCTATTCTCACTTCCTCTAATGCATGCAGACATGTGATGTTCTATTTCATTAAACAATAAATAAACAGTCATGCCCTTTAAAACTATTTCATGACCCCATCGTGGCTGGTGGCCTGCACATTGGACGATCCTGCTTTAAAATCATCTTCATGCCCTGAGCCTAGGAATGGGCATTGTGGGAAGGGAGCCCAGGCTGGCCCCAAGGAACTTGGGTGCACCATGTTATGTGCAGATGTTTTTCTGGAGAGAGAGCCTCCAAATTCCCTCTGGTTTTCAAAGTGTCCCTGACCCCCTTTCTGGGAAGGGAGGGAGAAATGAAGGCAGAGACACAGCTCTGAGTCGGGGGGAGGCGACCTGCGTCTGCCTGTTCCGCCGAGCGATGACATCACGCCGTGGTCGTCCTCAGCAGCCTGGCACCTAGCACCCCTCTCACAATGTCGGCTATTGTGCATGCTGTGCCTGCGTGGTGGCAGTACCACGGAGAAGGCTGTCCCCCATTGTATCCGTCCCGAGCGGGTGGGAGTGTGTGTTCTTAGGGGGGGTGGGGTGAATTAGTTCCCTCATTCATGGACACACACACACAGTCAGATAGGAATGCAGAACGATCTGCTAGACCTGGAGGACCCTGGCCCCAGTCCCCAACAAAGCTCCAAGACAGAAGCGAATCCTGGCCTCCTGTCTGGCTGCTGGAAGCCGGCCACACGACCTGCACGGCGTCCCTGCCAAGCCACGCAGGTTCCTGGACGCCCAAGGTATGCCCGCCCCTGCCAGATGGCAGACAGGCCTGCGGTGGCCACTCCCTCCGCCCCAGCACGCCCAGGGCCCGGCTCCTGTTCCTACTCGCCCTGGTCTGAAAATCAAATCAAAACAAAACAGAGTAGGCCCTGGAGAGTTGCCCTCGGCTTTCCCTCCTTACTGGGAGGAAGCGGCGCTGGAAGGGAAAAGGCCTTTCTGCAAAAACCGCCCGCCTCCGGGCCAGTCTGGAGTTCTGCCTTCCTTACGAAGCCCCAGCTGCACGCATGCGCCACCGCGCAAATGCGGGGAAGCTCAGCGGTGAGGGCCAGGGTGGCACAGGGCAGGACGCCCTCTGTGTGACGGAGCAGATTCAAGCTGTGGCGGGGCAAGGGGGCGATCCGGTGGGCGCCAGGTCCTCGGCCGCGAACAGCCCGTCTGCTTCTCCAAAGCTCCATTGAAGAGAGCTCGGTGACAAAGGTTTCAGAGCTCGCACTTGGTGAAGCGGGAAGGTTTCTGTGCCATCAGGGGCTGGGCCCGTTGGGTTGTCATTGGAAGTGCTCAAGTGCAGGTGTTCCACTAGGAAACAAGGGCCTGTCGTGTCTTAAGGGCTGAATTGTGTCCTTCCCAAATGCTTACAGTGAAGCCCTAACCCCAGTGCCTCGTGATGGGCCTGTATTTGAAGACAGGGCCTGGAGGGAGAGGATTACTGTAAAGTAAGGCGGTGAGGCTGGGTCCCAGCCCAGCAGGACTGGCGACTGGCATCTGCACAAGGAGAGGAGATGAGTTCACAGACTCAAGGACTCAGGGGCAAGCCCAGGAGAGAGGCCTACCAGGAACCCCTCCCACCTGGTGCAAGGCCAAGATCCTCAGCTTCTGAGCGGGCTTCCTCACATGTCCTGAGAGGCAGGAGACAAAGGCCCAAGTGCTTGGGCCCCTGCACCCATGTGGGAGACCTGGATGGAGTCCCTGGCTCCTGGCTTTTTCCTGGCAATTGTGCACATTTGGCAAGTGAACCAGCAGATGGAAAATCAATCTCTCTCTCTCTTTCTCTCTCTCTCTTCCCCTCTCTCCCTCTCAAATAAAATGAAAGTAAATAAGTAAACAAATGATTGGTTTTACAAGGAGCCAACCCAGTTGGCATCCTCATCTTGGGCTCCCAGCCCTCACAACCCTAAGAAAGTGCACCTCCACTGTGTGAGACACCCAGTGTGTGATGCTTTGCTATGGCAGTGCTCAGGGACTGATAAACTGAATCTTTTGTGAATTGATGTAGTCACTGTCCCTATCAAGTCTGGACAGCCACACCGGAACAGGAAAGGGTCAGAAATACCACAGGAGCTAAAAGGCAGCGTGCTGCTATGGTTGGGGCCTGGAGTCCGGTTGAGTCTCACTCAGCCCATTCCTAGTTGTGTGCCCGGGACACCTCCCTGGACTTGTTTCCTTTGGTGCAACAGTGGGATGGGTGATGCTGGCACCTGTTTCCTAAACCTGCAGAGAGGATTCAGGGAATTCACAAGCATCAAACCTTTAGTCCCACCCTCACCTGCTGAGCCCTCTTCAAGCAATTATTTTGTTCTTGTTACAAACCTAAAACACAGGTCCAAAACTGGGACCTCCTTCTTTCCAGATGTGGGACCTTGTGAAAGCCACCACCTCCTCGGAGCTGCTCCATCTGCACCATGAAGCCCATAGTGATGCTTGCATGCACTCTTGGATCTAACGTTTTGTTACTTTTTTTCAAGTTTTATTTATTTATTTATTTATTCGAAAGACAGAGTGACAGTGAAGGAGACACACACACACAGAGAGAAATCTTCCATCTTCTGATTCACTCCCCAAATTCCCGCGACAGCCAGAACTGTGCCAAGTAGAAACCAGGAGCCAGGAATTCCATCTGGGTCTCTCAAGTGAGAAGAAAGAGCCCAAGTCCATAGGCTGTCATCTACTGCCTTCCAGATGCCTTAGTAGGAAACTTAATTGGAAGACTGGAAACAGAGGCAGGACTGGATCCCAGGCTCTCTCATATGCAGCATGGGCAACCCAAGAGGAAGTATAACTCCATGCATCACAATGCCCGGCCCTAACCTTTTTATTATTCTAATGAATATTGATAGAATGAACTATTCTTTGTAAGGACTAGTGACATAGGAGAAGCATACCACCTTTGGGGGTTCCTCTGTGGGTTCATGGCTGGCAAACCCAAGTACATGTGGATACCTGTAAGATACATCTTTCCAAAGGGTCTCCTTAAAAGAAATGTGCCCTTGATTCTGTAGGCAATAACACAAAAGGGAGGAAAAAAGCAAACTGGTACTTTTAAGCAGTGCAAAGTGACTGCAGTAAATCTGTTTAGGTATCATCATGTTTGACTTTAAGAAAATGGCTGAGCTATAGGCAAGGTAATTCAAGAAGATATAAATGGCTGCATTATAATAAGCAGACACCTATTTTAAGCATGATCTATGTTTTTGAGAAAATTCATTACAATAAGTCTTACAATACCAACCTCTTCAATGAATTTTTCATGTCTGCATACCAAGATATATATAAAACGATCGTAATCATGTACCTTTGGGGCAATGCTGAGCGCCAGCTGTTTCGGGGATGATTTATGGGTTGCCACGCTCAAGGTTAATAATCAGAAGAAACAGGTTACAGTATGCAACGTATTTATGTCAGGTTAGAAGTTCAGTTAGTGGAGATAGCATGCTATAAGGAAGCACACACTTTTAATTATTTTCTACCCCCCCCCCCATTTCTCCACAATAAACTAAGAATAAATGATTTCTTACATAGGGAAACCTCTCTGCTGAACATATCTACTGGTTACTGTTGGCTTTATTTAAAGGGAAACCACAGCTAAGACTTCTAAGCTGTACATATGAAAACACAGCTTGAAGGTACTTAAACATCTGTGCAATGGGCCGACGCAGAGGGTCTGATGGAGCATTATAAACATCGAGGTAATTATGCCCTGATTGAATTGCAGTGTTTTGCTGCTAGCGGGGTTTCTAACAGGATTTTCAGAGACATGGCACATACAAGCCAGAAGTCGGTCTCCAAAAGTGCCAAATGTAATGAGCCTCCTCCCCTTGGAATGATTGCATCTGTTTCATACACATCTCAGAAATGCTGCTTGTTAAATTGAGACAAAAATTGTATCTTGTTGACCTAGGAAACTTTTTTATATGATAAATGTTTAGAATTCATCACTTCTGAGTTAGTATGTTTTTAAAGATTTCTTTATTTATTGGAAATTCAGAGTTACAGTGAGAAAGGGAGAGACAGAGAAAGATCTTCCATCCTTCCATCCTCTGGTTCACTCCCGAGATGGCCACAAGGGCCAGGAGCCAGGGGCCAGGGGCCAGGAGATCCTTCTGGGTCTCCCACATGGATAGCATGGGACCAAGCACTTGGGCCATCTCCCACTGCTTTTCCCAGGCAATGCATTAGAAGGGAGCTGGATTGGAAGTAGAACAGCCTGGACATGAACCTGCACCTGTATGGGATGTCAGCATTGCAGGTGGCAACTTTACCTGCTATACCACAGTGCCTGCCCTGAAACCTTTTTTTGTAATAAAGAGAAAAAAAATATTTTTCCTGCAGAGGAGTTAGTTTCCTTAAATACTCCCAACAACTAGGGCTGGGCTGGGCTGGGCTGGGCTAAAGACACAAGCAAGATACCCCATCTATGTCTCCCACATGGGTATCTGGGGCCCAAGTACCAGGGCTGTTATCCTCCACTGCCCTCTCCAGGCACATTAGCAAGGAATTGGATTGTAAGTGGAGTACCTGGGACTTGAACTGGCACCCATATAGGATACCACCCATATAGTGTGTCAGCTGCCTAACCCACTGTACCACAATACCCTATTTGTCTATATTGATTACTTTAGCTTTATAGTAAGTCTTGAAGTCAACTTATATGTTTTCTGAGTTTATTCTCTTTCTAAATTGTTTTAGCTATTCTATTACCTTGTATTTCCACATAAATTTTATTTTTTTAATTTTTATTTATTTGAAAGAGGAATTTCTCATGGCTTGGTTCTTTCCCCAAAAAATCTGCAACAGTTAGGGCTGGGCCAGACTGAAGCCAGGAGCTAGGAATTCAATCTGGGTCTCCCATGTAAGTGAAAGTGATCCAATACTTGAGCAATTCCTTCCTACCCCCCAGGGTGGGAATTAGCAGGCAGCTGGAATCAAGAGTGGAATCAGGACTCAAATCCAGCCACTCTGATGTGAGACATATTATCTTGATGTGATAGATGCTTGCCCCTCACTAAAATTTTAAAATGAACTTGTCGATTTCTATAATAAAGCCTGCTGATATTGTGGTTGAGATTGCCTTGAGACTCTATATATCAATTTGGACAGAAGGACATCTTAATATTGAGTCTTCTAACTCATGTATGTGCATGATGTCATTTTAACTATTTTTTTAACATGGAAAAAATTTAAGATTACTACATGTTGCTACATACATATTTACTACATTGCTGGTTACTCTTGCATAAACTCAGCATGTATTAGTTTCCTGTTGTTACTGTAACACATGATCACAAACCCAATGGCTGAAAACAACACCAGTGTTTCATCTTACAGTCCTGGAGGTTAGAAATCTATACTTAGTCTCTCTGGGCTAAAATCTGAAGGACTTGACAAAAATGGTTCCTTCTGGAAAGCTGAGCAGAATATCAGTATCCTTGCCTTTTTCAGTTTGCTAGTGGTCACCTGTATTGTTTGTGTCCCCTCCCCTTTGTTTCCATTGTCACACTGCTCTCTTCTGAGCTCTCCTGTGTGGCTTTCCTGGAGACTGTTGAGATCACATCAGGCCCCCTCTTTCTCTCTAGAGTGAGCCAGTATTCCCATGACCAACTACTAAAAATTCTGTCCTCTCTCTGTTGGTTTACAGTGCTACCATTATCATATATTAAGTTCTTTTGTGTATATGTGTATGATATTCCATCAGCTTGTTCTTGCACCAATATCACAGCTTTTAAAAAATTACTATGGGGGGGGGGGGGGCCGGCGCCGCGGCTCACTAGGCTAATCCTCCACCTTGCGGCGCCGGCACACAGGGTTCTAGTCCCGGTCGGGGCGCCGGATTCTGTCCCGGTTGCCCCTCTTCCAGGCCAGCTCTCTGCTGTGACCAGGGAGTGCAGTGGAGGATGGCCCAGGTGCTTGGGCCCTGCACCCCATGGGAGACCAGGAAAAAGCACCTGGCTCCTGGCTACTGCCATCGGATCAGCGCGGTGCGCCGGCCGCAGCGCGCCGGCCGCGGCGGCCATTGGAGGGTGAACCAATGGCAAAGGAAGACCTTTCTCTCTGTCTCTCTCACTGTCCACTCTGTCAAAAAAAAAAAAAAAATTACTATGGGGGCCAGCAGTGTGTCGTAGTGTGTTAAGTCTCTGCCTGCAGCACCAGCATCCCATATGGGCACCAGTTCATATCCTGGCTGCTCCTCTTCTGATCCAGCTTTTTTTTTTTTTTTTTTTTTTTTTGACAGGCAGAGTGGACAGTGAGAGAGAGAGACAGAGAGAAAGGTCTTCCTTTTGCCGTTGGTTCACCCTCCAATGGCTGCCGCGGCCGGCGCGCTGCGGCCGGCGCACCGCGCTGATCCGATGGCAGGAGCCAGGAGCCAGGAGCCAGGTGCTTTTCCTGGTCTCCCATGGGGTGCAGGGCCCAAGCACCTGGGCCATCCTCCACTGCACTCCCTGGCCACAGCAGAGGGCTGGCCTGGAAGAGGGGCAACCGGGACAGAATCCGGCGCCCCGACTGGGACTAGAACCCGGTGTGCCGGCGCCGCTAGGCGGAGGATTAGCCTAGTGAGCTGCGGCGCCGGCCTGATCCAGCTCTTTGCTTATGGCCTAGGAAAGCAGTGGAAGATGGCCCAAGTACTCGGTCCCCTGGGCAACCCTTAAGAAGCTCCTGGCTCCTGGCTTCAGATCGGCCCATTGCAACCATTTGGGGAGTGAACCAAATGGAAGACCTTTCTCTCTGTCTCTCCCTCACTCTCCCTCTCTCTTTCTGTAACTCTGCCCCTTGAATAAGTATGTAAAATCTTTTTTAAAAAAATTACTCTGGCCGGCACTGTGGCTCACTAGGCTAATCCTCTGCCTGCGGTGCTGGCACCCCAGGTTCTAGTCCTGGTTGGGGGTGCTGGATTCTGTCCCGGTTGCTCCTCTTCTAGTCCAGCTCTCTGTTGTGGCCCAGGAGGGCAGTGGAGGATGGCCCAGGTGCTTGGGCTCTGCACCCACATGGGAGACCAGGAGGAGGCACCTGGTCCCTGGCTTCAGATCGGCGCAACGCACAGGCCGAAGCGGCCATTTGGGGGAGAACCAACGGAGGGAAGACATTTCTCTCTGTCTCTCTCTCTCTCTCTGCCTGTCAAAAAAAAAAAAAAAAATTGCTAGCATCCCATATGGTGCTAGTTCGAGTCCACTTCCAATCCAGCTCCCTGGTGCACCTGGGAAAGTAGCAGAGGATGGCCCAAGTCTTTGGGACCCTGCATCCATGTGGGAGACCCAGAGGAGGCTTCTGGCTCCTTACTTCGAATGGGCTCAGCTCCGGCCATTGTGGCCATTTGAAGAGTAAACCAGTGGATGGAAGACCTCTCTCTCTCTCTCTCTCTGTGTGTGTGTGTGTCTCTACCTCTCTTTATAACTCTGTCTTTCAAATAAATAAAATAAATCTTAAGAAAATTACTATATCTTTATGGTATGCTTCATTATCAAGTGTGAAAAATTTCAGCTATTTTCAAGATGGATTTAGGAGGTTTATTCTTTATATGGAAATAGAAATTTGAATTCTTCAAATGTTTAATTTCCTTTGAATGTTCCCAACACAAAACAAAAATAACAAATGCCTTAGGTTATAGTTATGCCAATTGCCTTGATCTGATCATTATACATTGTTTAACAGATATTGAAATGTCACACTGTACCCTATAAAATTTACAATTACAAATCACTTAACATTTAAAGTTTTTGTTTTTAAATGTGACTTCTGGCTATGATTATTGCATTGAAGTCAAAGATCAATGTATACACATTGACATGCTTAAGCTATTAAGTCATCTGTCTGAGACCTCGGTATATTTTCTCTCTCTTTTAAAGATTTCTTTATTTGAAAGTCAGAGTTATACAGAGAGAGGAAGTCAGGCAGAAGTAGAGAGAAAGAGACTTTCCATTCTCTGGTTCACTCCCCAGATGGCTGCAATAGCCAGGGCTGGCCACATGGGTGGCAGGAGACCAAATACTTGGGCCATCATCTTTCCACGCTTTTCCCAGGATAATTAGCAAGGAGCTGGATCAGAAGTGGAGCATGGGGCTGGTGCTGTGGCTTAGCAGGTAAAGCCACTGCCTGCAGGACTGGAACCCCATATATGGCTGCTCCACTTCCGATCTAGCTCTCTGCTATGGCCTTGGAAAGCAGTAGAAGATGGCCCAAGTCTTTGGGCCCCTGCACCTGTGTGGGAGACCGAGAAGAAGCTCCAGGCTTTCAGATCAGCCCAGCTCTGACCATCGTGGCCAGTTGGGAAGTCAACCAGTGGATGGAAAACCTCTCTCGATCTCTCTCTCTCTCTCTCTCCACCTCTCTGTAACTCTACCTTTCAAATAAATAATTTTTTTAAAAAAATGAAGTGGAGCAGCAGGGACTTGAACCAGCACCCATATAGGATGCCAGCATCAGAGATGGCTGCTGAACCAGCTATACCATGATGCCAGTTCTATATTGTCACAGTTTTTTCACATCTAAATCCATCAGTTTCTCCACAGAGGACTTCAAAATCTTGATGAATTCCTAGACACTTTATCATTGGGTTGCTATTACAATCTTGTTTTTAAAATTCTTTTTGGATATCTTTCTGGCCAAAAAAATGTATTATTGAATCTTAATAGATTGATCACAGAGCAACTTTGCTAAACTCTTAATTAGCACTAATGCTTTGTTGTTGATTCTTTTTTTAAAAAAATAGCTACCTTTGTGAAGATGGCCTCTTTTTTAAAAAGATTTATTTCTTTGAAAGGTAGAGTTACAGAGAAAGAGGGAGAGGGAGAGAGAGAGAGAGAGATCTTCAATCCACTGGTTCACTCCCCAATAGCTGTGATGGCTGTGGTGGGGCCAGGCTAAAGCTGCAGCCCAGAATGCCATCTGGGGTTTCCTTTGTGGAGAGAAGTGGCCCAAGCCATCCCCCACTGCCCTCCCAGGCGCATCAGCAGGGAGCTGGATTGGAAGCAGAGCAGCTAGCACTGGGGTTCTGAAATGGGATCCCCAGTTGCAGGTGGTGGCTTAAATTGCTGTGCCACAACACGGGCCCTGTTGTTGATTTTTTTTCCCCTAGTTACATGATAATATTTTTTGAAAAAAATGTGAGTTTTATTGCTTTAGAAAATATGATTTTCCAGAATCCCATGAAAGCTTTATTACCTAGAGTCCCTCATTCCAGACATCTCTACTTTTCTTGAATGTAATAACATTGGAAATGGCCTTAATGGTCACTCTCTTCCTGTCATCTCGGTACACCTTTGACAAAGACAAGAACAGAAGAGTTGCAGTTTGCAAGGATGTAATTACTAAAACGTGTTAAATATTCCTTGCTGGCCATTTTCTTTAAAATGTTCTGTTTACTCAATACTTTAAAAATTACAAAAGCAAATTTAGCTATAGGAAAAAACCCAGAACACCTTAATCAGAATTAAGAAATAAAAACATTTAAAGTAGTGACATCATATCCTGAGTAATTATCTTTCGCATCCTGAGGGGTACTAAATCTTTTCCTTTCTGTTCAAGTTCTTTGTGTAATATAGCTGGTAAATTTCTCAGATCTGGTCTATTCTGTACAGCTTGGGTCACTTTTTCCAAGCCAATTTCACATCCTTTTCAAAAATATTTATTGATTTGTTTGTTTGTTTGTTTGTTTTTGATTTATTTGAGAGTCTGAAAGAGAGTCTTATCTATTGGTTCACTCCTCAAATGTTCACAATGGCCAAGGCTTGGCTTAGGCTGAAGCCAGGAGCCAGGAACTCAGTCCAGGTCTCCCACATGGGTGGCAGGGGCCCCATGATTCAAACCATCCCCCATGTCCCACCCCTGCCCCACCTCCCAGGGTCCATGCCAGCAACGTTTTTATCTTTGTTTTTAACTTGAGAGGCAGACAGAACAGAGAACACTCTGTTTAGTAAAGGGAACGGGACTTGTGGTGTTTGTGAGCAGCACAGGTCCAGGAAGAACGTGCTGTCAGAGCCTGTTGTACGGCTACCCCAGAGTGGTGCTGGGCATTTGTTATGTCATAGCTTGTCTGAAAGTTCTGAGCCTTTTGACTGAGATATTTGGAAGAGAATGTCATTAGGTCTGGTTCTTGGAAAAACTGAGATCTGAATACATTCTTATGATCTCATCTATCACCTAGCGACTTCCCCATCACAAGGCATCCCCTGAGATGAGTGTCCAGGAGAGCACAGCCTAGAGGAGCTTCAGCTGATGTATATGGACAGACTGGAGATGGACAAACTCTCACGGTTCTAAAGAGGACTCTCACCAGCCCACGCAGCAGTGAGAAGCAGGTACTATCACTTGGGGGCATGGACTCCAGTTCTCCTTCCACCAACACAATGCCCTTCTAGGCAAAATAGACAAGGAAAAGAATCAATCACAGTTATACTGGAAAGATTTTCCTCCTTTGCCATCTTTTTCTTTTTTTTTTTTTAAAGATTTATTTATTTATTTGAAAGTCAGAGTACACAGAGAGAGAGGCAGAGAGAGAGAGAGGTCTTCCATCCGATGGTTCACTCCCTAATTGGCCGCAATGGCCGGAGCTGCACCGATCTGAAGCCAGGAGCCAGGAGCTTCTTCTGGGTCTCCCACATAGGTGCAGGGGCCCAAGGACTTGGGCCATCTTCTACTGCTTTCCCAGGCCGCAGCAGGGAGCTGGATCGGAAGAGGAGAAGCTGGGACTAGAACCAGTGCCCATATGGGATGCCGGCGCTTCAGGCCAGGGTGTTAACCCACTGCACCATAGCACCGGCCTCTCCTTTGCCATCTTGCAAGGCCACTCCTGAATTGCATGTAACTCTTTTTAAATATTTTTATTCAAGATGCGGAGGCAACTCCCATCCACGGGTTTACTCCCCAAATGCCCACAACAGCCAAGACTGAAGCCAGAAGGCAGGGACTTAATCCAGGTCTCCCCTGTGTGTGGCAGAGACTCAACTATTTGAGTCATCACCTGCTGCCTCCCCAGGTACACATCAGCAGGAAGCTGGCCTCAGGAGCCCACACTCCGGCAGTTTGATATGGGGCACAGTGTCTTAACAGGCCTGTCAACCGCGCCACCAAATGCATGTCCCAGCTCTCTCTGGCCAACACCTACCTATTGTGCAAAGTCACATATTCATGGATCATTATCAGTCATCTGACCAGGAGGGGTTCCCTCCCCCCCACCAGTGAGGCCTCGGTGTGCATGAGGAAAGGGTCAGGATGCGGCAGGTGGCTCACAGCACTCCCTTATGCTTCCAGAATCTGCTCAGCCTGCATGGGGGGCACTTCTGGGACCACCTGCATTCATGACTGGGAGGATGAGATAAACCCACTTCACAGTTCAGGTTCACCTGGCATTCCACGATCCGATTTTCAACAGCCATCGGAGTGCGGTAGAAATCCCTTCTCAAAAGAAAAATCATTCTCGCCAAGAGCTTGTGGCTTTGCTCCTAAAACCTCAAGCCTCTGCTGTCTTGCTCTGTGGGGCCTGGCAGAGGCTCCACACAGCAACCACGCCTGCCACACACACTCGGGGCACGCCGGGTCCACTGTCATAAGGCTCAAGTGGACGGACGAGCCGCCTCAGACTCCTCCAGTTGGAGACTTTGGGGCCCTCCTAGGGCTAGTAGCCTCTCAAGTTACCTGGCACAGGGTTGGGGAGCAGCACTGCCAAACGTGGCATCTGTTTCCTAGCTTCAGAGAGCTTCGCTCAGTATCGTGCTTTCTTCCTAGGGACGGCAGGCTGCAACTATTAGTTGTCTGTTGAGAAGACAGGTTTAGACCTCCCCCTCCCCACGGCCTCTCGGAAACATTATTGATGTAGCCTTTATTTTTGCAGGATGTGTCTGATACCTTTTGCATCTTACCTAGTCACCCATAGCACCTGCTATTTCCTGCTGCCTGTGTCCTATCATAATGATGTTATTCCTGTAGTAGACCAGTGAGATACCTTCCAGGAAAGAGGGATGGTCGATAGCCTTTTGGCAAAAAGTCCTGAAGCAAGATGGAGACGAGGTACCAGTGCCCAGCCAGGCAAAAACAAATTTCTTCTGGCATTCTCTGCTTATTGAGATGGAGACAAAAGGCGTTTTTGAGATTTAGGCTGCACAGAAAGTATGGGGCTGAGCTAGTTTATTTTAGTGGAACTAGACAACTTCTGGAATAGTGATGGCAACCATGTTACAACCTTATGATAATCCACTGCCAAGCCTTCTCCCAAACCCATCTGTCTTCTGTGTCACCACCAGTTCTGTTGCCTATAACCACGCTGGCTCCAATTCCTTTATCAATGAGCACCCTTAGTCAGAAGCTATGGAAAGTGTCTCTGGCTGATTTATGTAGAGCTTCCAAGGCTTTGGTAAAGAAACCTATCTCTGCTATGTCCTCAGGGATAGAACATCGATTTTTGTTTTGCTATTTGCTGGGAGCCATAAGCCTGAGGAACTTCCGTTCAATTCTTCTACCACAGCAGTCTTTACTCCATCTCTAAGTGAGAGCCGAAGCAAAGACACTATGCATTGTTGGGAAGTAGTAACCATGGGGAGACTCAGGATTCCGCTGCATCCCCTGGGAGATGATTTGGTCTAAACCCTGTTTCTTATTTCTCTCTCCAGAAGCTCTCAATCTTACCAGAGTGCTTACCAGTGTTGTTCTGGGTCTCCAGGAATTGGTGCTTGCTAAGAACACCAACAGCCCACCCTTTAGAAAATAGAAACCTTGGTGCTACACAGAAACATCAATCCTCACCCACCCCATGTGTTTCTTGATGCTTTGGCCAAGGCAGTGGGTTTGCGAAGGTTCTCTCTGGACACATGGTAAGGTTTGAAGGACCATGTTTCACTTATTCACTCATAATAGGTCAGCTTCCATCATGTTTCTCTCTCTAACCCACAAGTCACTGAATTCTCTCAACCACACCTCATCAACCAACATCTGGCATCCCAATCTCATTCATAAGGAACTATCTGGGAGTACAAATTTTAGTTGACTAAACAAATAAACAACTGAAACTGCTCATGGCTGCTTGAGCTAGCTTAATGAATCCAGACTCTTGGACAAATACACTTGTATCAGTTGAATTCATTTCAATCTGCAAGTGTATACTTCCTGCCTTGGTGCCGCTCCTCAGAATACATTCCTGTAGGTATTTGCCAGATTGCTGCTGATGCAAATAACTATATGGGGAGGGGGTCCGTGTGTATCTTTTCTGCTCAGATTTTGTAGTATACTTGAACTTCCAGAATATCATGGGACCTGATTCCAATTTCAGATCAAGTGAGACATCTAAGAGGGTTGTGAGTCTAGACAGTTTGGGCTCAGATGAGGTAGTTAGGAAGGGTCCACCACGTGCAAGCAGTGGGCTTGCTGGAGAGGGAAGATGAACTTCCTTGGCCTACAGGAAAGACTCAGAGGGAACCAGAGCATCCTAGAGCTCAAACTACAAGCATTTAGTCTTCCTTAATCAATTACCTAAATTTTATACACAAGATCTGATAAGGCTGCAGGATCCAACACTGATTATCTCTTTTGACTTCTTCAATTTATATGGCATCAGAAATAAGAGTGTATTTTCATAGCCCCAATTTTTTAAGATTATTTATTTGAGAGGCAGAGTTATAGACAGACAGAGAGAGAGTGCCAGAGAGAGAGAGAGAGAGAGAGAGAGAGATCCACTGGTTCACTCCCTAAGTAGCCACAATGGGAGGAGTTGGACCAATCCAAAGCCAGGAGCCAGGAGCTTCTTCTGGGTCTCCCACATATGTGCAGTTTCCTAAGCACTTGGGCCATCTTCCACTGCTTTCTCAGGCCATTAGCAGAGGGCTGTATCAGAAGAGGAGCAGCTGAAACACAAACCAGCGCCCATATGGGATGCCAGCACTATAGGTGGAGGCTTAACCTAGTAGCCACAGTGCCAGCCCCCATAGCCTCAATTTTACTAGCCATGCTTTGAGCCAAGAACAGATGTATTGGAGCTTTCTTCAAGTTGTTCACCCCAATAGACAGCCCTTCCCCACTTAGATCTTAAATTCCTCAGAACTTCCATGCTATTCTTGGCCAACGCACAATGTCCCCAGAAGCCTGCCATGAGTGAATGGGCACTCCATTCAGAGCATGGCAGGGCATGATGAACCATTTTGCCATCATGTCAAGACACCTGACATTCACTTCCTTACCTGCACTTTT